>NC_139354.1:9332098-9452098 GCF_055883805.1 Amblyomma maculatum
TGTGGAAACGAGCGCGAGTGCCTGGAATCATCCGAGATACATTCCGCCGCAATTGTACGACAGAAAATGATAAAGCCGCGTCTCAAGATAAAGAGCATGAACAAACCAATCGCTCCTTGAGCTACAGTAACAATAGTAAGGCCGCATGCTGGTGACCGCTGAAAAACAACAAATGAAGACTTGAATCGTTCGCGGCAATATGTATGTATAACCATGATTTATGTGATGACCGTCGTTGTCAGAAGTGGCGTCGCGTGCGTGGCAGAAATTTCTTTCTTACGTTTCTTATACAGTTACTGCCCACTATTAGGTTCGTTGGGTCATAGACATAACTGCTATCATCACAATCAGCATTAACGGAAAAGAAAACATCAGCAGTGGCTTCAGCATTTGCGGAATGGTTTTCCAGAGCCAGCCTCGGTGACGTAACTGGTTTGGGTATGGTTGTTGAGGCGAGTGCCGTCTTCCCAACTGACGCGCATCTTTCAATTGCGCACATTAATAAGAACAAACTGTTTTTTTTTTGTACGAGGCATAATTTATGAGGCACCTCCCGAGCAAAAGTAAAAGTTTGGGAAGACGTTACGTTTTGCAGAGGTGCTGTCGCCAAAATGAATGAGTGAGCGAAGGAGAAGTGAAAAGAAAACAAACAAACAAACAATAAACCGGTGAAGAGTAAAATGGATTTAGAAAATATAGACCAAGGGTAAAAATGAAACCGAAAAAAAAAAGAGAGTGAGAATAAAAGATAAAAGGAACGCAGGAAAGAAGACAATGGGTAAAGAAGTGAGGATAAAGGGAAAGGAAAGGAGAACAATAGTATGAAAATAGGGAGAAAAACTTCCAGCATGGCACAAAGAAGCGGTGCGACAGTAATGGGAAGCGGGACTATGTACAGAAATGGCGGCTAGAACAACAGAAAACACATACATCAGCGTCAATAGGGAGAAAGATTCTGGCGCGCGCACCTAACATGATAGATTCAATGCATCCTTTTTCCTGTGAGTTTTAATAGAATTCGGTAAGTTTACTCTTCATACTTAAATTCATTGACTTATATTCTACTGCAGTTGATGTATTTATTGGCAAGAAATTCTGCGTTAAAATCAGGATTGCTTATACCACTTTATTCAGACCCGTCGTGACGCTTACGAGGGCGCTTAGCGTACGGTATGGCCATCGGAATCGCTGCCCATAGTGAGTGGCAGCGTTGCCTCCGAAAGGAACAAACAAAAATAACTTGATGTCATCACCGTTCGTCTGATAAAATTCATGATCGTGCAGCCCCATGCTTCATGTTTCAGCTTTTTCTAGGCTACGGAAGAAAATCCTTTTTTTTTTTTCAATGAAAGTAAGACTCCTTGTAATGAGAGAGCCGTAATCAAACCATAAATAAAACCTCTTTATATGCTCTGTGTGCCATTAGTTTGCGCGTCGGGTGTTCAGTCACATTCTCTCAAAGCAGGGGTGTTTCGCATTACGAATGGCTTAATGACTTTGATGCGGAATACAGACGGGCTGCAAGCGTATTCGTCCGCCAATGGCATTGGCACGGAAAGCCGAGCCAGTCACAGAAAGCGAAAAGGAAGTAAGCCTCTATCCTGCGCAGCGGCTGTCACAATCCCGAATCACACGGAGTTGAGTGCGCGGTAATTGTAATCGAAGAGGAAAAAAAAAAAAAAGGACGCCCTTAGAATTGCATTTTAGCATTTCTGGCACAAAATCGGGCTCATTGTACGGTAATAAGCTTTACTTGCTGCTATGCTTTCGTCACGTATAGCCACACAGAGTTACGGCGTATGAAGTAGCAAACATAAACTTTCCTGATATTTTGGGTAATCGGTAACAGCAACGCAACAGACGTGGATTGACAGATTCGCTTGGTTATTTTAATTTTTCATTTGTTTTACTGCACACTTCTACTTCAAAATGTCGAGGTCTAAATGGATAGTGCAGAGAAGAAAGAGGAAATGGGTGGGGAACGAGTCGCCGGTTAATTTATTTCAATTGGTCCTTGTGGCCAGCTGCGAGAATAAGATGGCCCGGTTGCAGGTGCAAGGGTGTCAGACAATGGAGACAGAGAAAAGAACAAACAATAGGTACGCTTGATATCAAGTCAAGTCAAGTCACTTTTATTTTCAACATGAAATTCTCATCCGGTCCTTAATGATATGAAATTCTCATCCGGTCCTTAATTGAGTTCGAATACCCACTCCTTGGGAAGTAGAGCACATCATCAAACGAAGCTTATTGGAACGTGGAGACTGAGTGATATTTGAGGAAGTATTTTACTTTATTAGAGTGTTAGTGTATGGAAATTATAATTGAGGAATGGAGAAGAGTTTGCAGATTTGCTCTCCGTCTCGGAGTGAAGAAAAAGACACTCGCAGTCTTTTTTGTCTGTTAGTAGATACCAAACAAAATGGACGGAAGTAATCCGGGCAGATATACTGCGAATAAAATGTCGACATTGAAAATCTCCGTATTACCGGCCGCACATCAGGCCGCACACTGTAGTCGTAATAGGATGGGGCAACACTTATTGGTTTTGTCACGTTAGATTCCGATGGTTGTCATCGAGCAACTACATTCTCAATCTTCTTTTTCACGAGGGCTCTAATACAGCTCTTTTTTTTTTATTGTCAACATTCTTCTTTCATTCTTTCTTTCTTTATTTGGCTTCTTGCATTCTTAGTTTCCTCTAATCTTGCTTTTCTTAACTGCGCTGGTCCTTCTCTTTATAACGTTTTTCTTCATCACGTTCTCTTAACTCAATGCAATAAAAAGCTGCGCTAATAAGACACGGACGAAGGAAAGGCAGGACGCACACAAACGCAGACTGACAACTTCATTTCGTGAAGAAAACCAAGGCATATATACGCGATCTTCGCTACTATCTAATCACAAAAAACAGCAAGCGAAGAAGTGCCGTGCACTAAATCAACACAAAATATCAAATTCTGCTGCAGAGATGATAAACTTAACTAGGGCATTTTCAGCGTTTGTATGCGTCCTGCCTTTCCTTCGTCCGTGTCTTATTAGCGCAGCTTTTTATTGCATTGAACTATGAACCAACTAGCCCGACAAATTTTACTCAAGTTCTCTTAACATTTTCTTTACGTTGTCGTGATCGCGTTTGTGCTTGACGCGCAGAAGTTTTAGACATTTACCCTAATGAAACGCTGCAGAGATGAAATCGAGCTAATTTACACCTTGTGTTAAGCAAAAAGCGTGGATATTAAAACAAAAAACAGAAATTGGCGATGGTTTCTCTATAACAGAGCACTTTACAATATTATGATTACAATTTTTTATGATTTATAATTTTTTAGATCACATCGTTAGGCTCGCAGTGATGGTTGCATAAAAAGGTAGAATTCTTGCACTAGAAATACAGGAGCGTACAAATCTACCCAAGGGCTTAAATAAAAAAAGAAGGGATGACACTGCTGCAACAAAGAAGGCCAGTATTTTGAATTTCAGGTTTAAATATATTCCAAAAAGCGTTTATGTTTAAAAATAACGTATGCGCATTATTAGAATAACAGAGTAGGCGTACTTCGAAAATCTTCACCAAGAACGAATTGCACAAATCAACGCACTAGGAGAGGTAATATTGCCAAGAAAGCGACGACGACCAAACGGGCAGTGGCGCGGGGCGTATCGCCAGGCCCGCTGGTCATTAAAGCGTGCCTCACCATCGTGTAATCACGTTGCCCTGTGTCTGTCATGTCGCGTGCTGCACTGCTCGCCATCACTTAACAATATGATGCCGCAATCAGATTGAATGAGCAGAACTAAACCTCGAAAGAAATTTATTAAACTATAGGCTGTAGTCTATATTTTGTTTGTGCGTTAGCGCTAGTTTATGACACGTTCATACGCTATTAGTATTAAAAAGAATGCTTTTTTGACGAAGAAGCATTTGTAAAATTTTGAGCATAACTTAATCGATTTAGAAACCCACACTCAGTAGCGATATGTTTGGCTCCTGATAGCCTTGGTCGCGAGCTTGGGTACCTTTTTCCCCACATAACTGTTTGTACAGTACCTGTGCCTCTTTGAACTTTTTCTCTCTTTTCATTTTCCTTTACCCGTTGTTTTCTTTCATCTCTTTTCGAAGCGAGGAATTGGCGTTTACTTCTTTTCATGCATTCACTTTTGTGGGAGTAACTGTTCCGCATTTTCTTGGTTGCCGACTGTTTGCGAGCAAAGCTGCTTCACATATGGCTACGTACAACATTCAGTTTTCATTTTAGCTCCACCGCGCACGTCATAAGGAATTTGTTTCTTTCTTGCCTGTTTAAAAGGCACGTCGAAAAACCCCTCTCCTCGAATGTACCAATATCTTACTATAATTCGTTAAGATGGGCTTGAAGAAAATCAGACAAAAAAATAACAAACGAAAATACTGTAACTGTGAAGGCGCCGGGAACAATCAAGGCATCCTGTCGCTGTTTGCACGCTTGACCGGTGCTCACTTTCTAATTACTCACCGAAGTCTAGTGCCTTCGCGCACGAGTACACGCGGCGTCTGGTTCAAGCGTTCGAGACTCGCAATTTCGCGCCGCTTACGATTGAGACCTTCGCTTCGATCCCTCGTAGTTCTTTGGATTTGTTTTTCTTCTCTCTGAACAGTTTAAACAGCGGCTCTCAACGACGCGAGTACGAGGCGGAAAAGTTCGCGAGTTCACGGCTACTCCAGCTGTTTCTCCACATTTACGACCACCAAAGACAAAACGAAGAATGAGGCAGATAAAGAGCGGAAGGAGGGCGATGGAGTGGAGCTGTTCTCGGCAGGCCTCCTGGCCCCACTCGTTCTGCGCGTTGTCTCCCGTCGTGTTTTAGAACAAAGCTTTGTGCCTCGCCACGCGAAAATTGGCTGCAGTGCCGTGTTTTATTGAGATGCCTTCAGCCAATAAGGGCGGGCAACATCGAAGAGCCGGCCATTGCATCAGCTAAGCAAGTCTTTGTAGGATAGTGTGTTGCAGAGCGTCACAGAGTGGTTCAATTGTGACAGAGGTGGTGGCAAGACGCCTGCTGAGGTCAGTCGTTGATGTTACGACTGCACTGAGAAGTTTCCTAGAAAAAGTAAAAATGGATTCGCACGGCCGCCATAGTTGCCGATACCCTTGGGTCAAGAAAGCGCTAGGAAAGTACGGGCGTTTCCCTAGAACGCTTACCGCCAACCGGTTTTCGTGTGGGTTGAAGAAGCTGTAGAAGCATAAGATGACGCCCGTGACGTCACGTGCAAACTATTTCTTCCTTATGATGCAATTATCTCTTCGACGACCACTTACTAGCACCAGCACCATTGAAAGAGGTTGGAGGGGATCTAATATACCGAATTTTCGGTTGTTCCTAAAAAAAAAAAAAAAAAAAAAAGCGAACTTGCAGAAAAATGGAAAAGTTACTTTTTCAAAAGAAAACTGTCTATGGCGCCAATGATTGGTGACAGAGCTTGTAATCATAACTGGGAACCTGTCATTGTGAACGTGGTGCAAGAATTGTGTAAACATGGCACTGCTTCTCACAGAACAAGAGCGATCGCCCTCTCATAGGCAAGAATCGTCAGTGCTGCATGGTTTTATGGGGGTTCCAAAGCGCGCGCTCTTGTTGGCGCGACTTCAAAAATAGGGCCTCCCCCGCTGTCGGCCATCTCTGGAGGGGGCTCGCGATACGACACCGAGAGACAGCAGTGCGAGAAGCAGAGGGAAGCCTCGGCGAACAAGAACGCATGGTAAGAACGAGCAATAGCGTTGGACGGAAGGAGGAGGAGGAAAGAGATGGGTGAGGAGATGCGAGGGGCACGGACAGAAGAGGAGCTCTACGCCAGAGGCAATGATTTATGCCTCTCGCACAATTCTGTCAAAACGGAAGGCCACGTGCCGTGTCGTCAGCAGCTTGGGGTTGATGGCACGGAAGGTCAGCGTGGATGGAAAAGGGGCAAGAGCTCCGCTCGTGGGATTAAGATGTTTTCCCCTAAAACTGCCGAAAAACAAAGGACGAAACTAGGAAGCGAGGGCCAAGGACTTCTGGGAAGCTGGACAAAGCCAGCTGGGAGAGGGGAATGTTGACTTTGTTTGGGGAGTGGGATTCCCAAGGACGGATGACTTGTATCTTGAGTGTGGTACGGGTTGTGAAAGTTTTTGTTTGCATCGTACGCGCTGTACTTGACGGCGTATAAGCTTAATGGAATCATTTTGTAGCGGTAAAAAACACGGATACAGAGAACGCGAAACACAAGGGACACCCGCTAGACTACAACTAGTTTTTACTGTACAAATACATGACCTATATGTATGACAATCAATGAGCACACATAGGTGCACATGGTCTCACCCGCCTCTTTCCTTTGTGGCATGCGATTACGAAGATAAGTAATTTCTTTTTCTGCCAGCGCAAGAGAGGGGGTGCTAACACACAGGTCGCCCGCCTTGTCAATTTGATAGGCTTCAATAATTTCCCTTTCTTTTTTCTGGGCCTCCACGTACATCACCGGCGTAGCATCACATACTGGAAAACAATCTTTGCAACTCTTGCAACGTTTCACCAATTCCGATCCTCTGGCCAGTAATTGAACAGCCCTACGGTGCTCTCTTATGGGGTCATTCACACACCTTCCAGTTTGGCCAATATAAACTTTGCCACAGGCAAGCAGGATTGAGCAAACGACTCCCGTTCTACATGCCACAAATTTAGTTTGCTGCTTTTTTGCTGCAGCATGGCTTCTTCGCTTCCGTGACAGCGGAATATAGCCGGACCAACTTATTAGGAGCCGCGAACTGTACCCCAAGACCACCCTTCTGTGGGAAAGGCGGTGGATAGATCTTTCTTTCTTTCTTTCTTTCTTTCTTTCTTTCTTTCTTTCTTTCTTTCTTTCTTTCTTTCTTTCTTTCTTTCTTTCTTTCTTTCTTTCTTTCTTTCTTTCTTTCTTTCTTTCTTTCTTTCTTTCTTTCTTTGGTTTTGGTTCTTTGGGCCGTATATTTTGACAAAGACTGTACATACATAAACACTTGACTTATTATGTGTTTGCAAAGGGACATCACGAGAGCTGTTGATACCTTTACATCGAGGTTTGAGTAATGCTTTCATAGTTGTGTTTTCGCATCCCTACATGTCTTTCTTTCTTTCTTTCTTTCTTTCTTTCTTTCTTTCTTTCTTTCTTTCTTTCTTTCTTTCTTTCTTTCTTTCTTTCTTTCTTTCTTTCTTTCTTTCTTTCTTTCTTTCTTTACTTCGCCGACAAGGCCTTACGCTTCAATCTAGAAGCGGACAACAGCCAAATCAGACAGGAAGAGAGAAAGACGGGGCCCATACTTCAGGCTTTTCATGTCTAACAATGAGAGCGCATTGCTGTCAGTGGGTCGCCTCCGACTTCTCGCTTTACATTCTTTAGCTTCGCCGTGAGGCCTTGAAATGTGTCATGGCAGTTGTGTGCAGCGGCCAAAAACTCAAGTAAATTTCATGCCTCAACTTTTTCTGTGCTTATTACTTGAATCAGGCTTTCACATTGGGCTGTTGATTCTGTCAGCTTTAGATAAGCAGCATTCGGGCACGCAAAAAAATTAAGGAATTTGGCTACAATTATAATATCGCACGAAAGCGACTTTGCGAAGGCCACGCTGTTTGGTCGCCCAATTTTTTGTGGCTCACTAATATAAGATCAAATAAATATTTCATCATTTAAATATCTTCCTTTATTGATTGCTGCGCACTGCAGCACTTTAATTTGGGATTTTGCCGTTGCCTCGGCAACGCGTTGCTATGCCGCTGTTATGCGGTTGCTATACATAACAAAGCGTTGCTATGCCGCTGCCCCACAAGAAAGACAATACTTTCCTCGGTGTAGAGATTTTGGATTAATGCTTTAGCGCTAAAACCACATGTACAGTCTTTGTCAAAAGTATACGACCCAGGGGTTTCCTTCTAAGCCCCGTAACAGGACTCGTATCACAATACTGGCGTTCAAAATCTTATAGATGACAAAGCTCGTCCTCATTCTGCTCTTGCTTACATTCATATTCCAGTATGGCTAACAGGCGCTGCGTTACAGGGCTTAGAAGTGAAACCCTTGGGCCGTATATTTTTGACAAAGACTGTACATACATAAACACTTGACTTATTATGTGTTTGCAAAGGGACATCATTAGAGCTGTTGATACCTTTACATCGAGGTTTGAGTAATGCTTTCATAGTTGTGTTTTCGTGTCCCTACATGTCTATCTGCACTCAACTGGACATCTCTTGGAGTCCTTCAGCAGATGGTTACATGTTACACCAAAGGTGCAGAGTGCTGATGATGCCACTTCCGGTGCCGGGAGTTATTGCAACGAAGATACTTTTTTCTCCGATGAAGCATTTTATACCTGCGCTTAGGAAGAACTCTAATACAATGACATGACCACAGAGGCAGCTGTTCTCCTTCGAGAACCGAAAGTGGCAAGCCCGCATCATTATCATGATAACCGCTGACCTAAATTCGTTCTGATAAACTTCTCATTTGTCTTTCGGATGAATGCAAGGGTTTTCTAATCATCTACTACACAGTTAAGTATGCGCCGACATGTAGTGTTAACTATGTGGAACTCGCACGCGAGTTGCAGTCTAAATAAACCTGAACGGACAACTCAGGAATGAGCGTGCGACGCCATCACGATGCATGACCAAACGAAAGACGTGCCCTTTTGTATTAAGTTTACTGTGACCCGCCTCGCAACTAGCTTTTCTCAAGTAATGAAACTATGTGCTCTAACTACTGCTTCAGAGTGTGAACATTGCTATGCCCACCCACTAACCTGCCGTGACTATAGCGTTACCCACCGTTTCTGAGACAGTAAACGTGAAGTGTAGAAAAGAAAAAAGAAAGAAAGAAAGAAAGAAAGAAAGAAAGAAAGAAAGAAAGAAAGAAAGAAAGAAAGAAAGAAAGAAAGAAAGAAAGAAAGAAAGAAAGAAAGAAAGAAAGAAAGAAAGAAAGAAAGAAAGAAACGGCCCCTAGAGATTCTTTGTAAGACGCAATTACTGCATGCGCACTGTTCACTGTTTCGTCGACGCCTCTCTCGCAAGGACCGACCTTGATAAGCGGTCACCAGTTCTGCACTTAAATGCACCGAAAAAGGGAGAGAAAAAAAGAAAGAGCAGTTCTCGGGCATTTTTTGTCTTGCTTGTGCAGATGCAAGAGGATTACATCCTAGCGAGCTTTCCTGGTATTCTCAAGGCTGCCAGAAACTTTCGATGGGAGTGAGAAACCGAGAGAAGCAAAGCTGCGGCGCTTAGAAACGTGCCTTGACCAAAACAAACAAACCTGGAGCAAGAGAAAATTACGAAAGTGGAGTTAGAAAGTGGCAACCCCCAGCTCACGGCAGAAATATCGGGTGTTTGGCAAAAGTAGGTAAAAAAAAAACACAATGCAAGCAGGCAGCAGGGGGTTGCCAGAGAGAAAGAAACCCGGAAGTTTGGAATCCGAGCCTCAAACACACCGTTGGGTTCTGGGTAAACTTTTTGTAGTTTTTTTTTTATTTTTTCTTATTTACTCGCAAAGTTTGGACAGCCTTGGTCAGTGCTCGAGGTTGGTTTGCACATGGTGCAATTCAGACTGTCGAGGAAGCAAAAAAGAAAAAAAAAAAAGACTCAAGAAATAAAGTGAAATTTGGGAAAAGAAAAAAAAAAGGCGAATAGAGTTTCAGACGGCAAATGGCTGTGAATTCAACAAGCGAGAAGGCTTTCAACCGGGACAAAAAGGAAGCATTGTACTGTTGTCGACACGTGTGCTGAATGGAGGAAAATGGCCTTATACGGGCAGTTTATGATCACTGTAATAAAAAATAAAAATCAGCGCGCTCAAGAGGCAGCTTTGTTGTTCAGCCCAATTCTGATTTTTCTATTCACACTAAACGGGTGCATATTAATGCCGTTAGGGATGAGAAGGACGCAGACGCACACAACTGCACTGCACGTACGTCTGTTTCCTCTTCTGAGAGTTACTGTTGTGCGATTACATATATGCAAAATATTCTCACCAACTCACACAAAATTTATGCTCCATTTAGATAAGGTGTAGTGCTTTTACGAAGAAATATAAAGGTTGATCGATGCGTAACTCTAATGTGCCTCGAGGATTTGCATAAAACCCTCATAGAAAACATCTCAACATACAGAGCAAAACAAACAAACAAACAAACAAACAAACAAACAAACAAACAAACAAACAAACAAACAAACAAACAAACAAACAAACAAACAAACAAACAAATAAACAAACAAACAAACAAACAAACAAACAAACAAACAAACAAGCAAGCAAGCAAGCAAGCAAGCAAGCAAACAAACAAACAAACAGACAAACAAACAAACAAACAAACAAACAAACAAACAAACAAACAAACAAACAAACAAACAAACAAACAAACAAACAAACAAACAAACAAACAAACAAACAAACAAACAAACAAACAAGCAAGCAAGCAAGCAAGCAAGCAAACAAACAAACATGAAGACAGGACAAACGACGACGTAGGACGGCGTTCGTCCTGCTGTTTGTTGCGATGGATTCTTAACTCCCCAACTCACTCTACTTCTCATATAAGGAACATAAATGAGACGCCATGTTTACAACCTTAGCTCTGCAGAGCGAACCCGAAGAGTGAAATTTCAAGCGGTGCATGTGTTATGTTTTCAAAAGGATTTGCGTCTAGATTGTATTTTTTTTTTCATTATCGAGTGTGCGAATTGCAAGCGCTACAACTGACCGGGCTTATGAATGGGACTTAGGGGCGGTGATTGTTGGCCACCAGCACTTCACGTATGAATTCTGCTTTCGTTATTTACTTCATGGGCGCATGGTAGCGGTAATGAAATCCGTAACTTAAATTAAGTACGCCTGAACGTGTGGATCTTGCGCCGGCAATCACATTTTTTTTGGACCACGCAGCTTCGTTGAACAAATGATTTACCCAGAACAAGTGGTCTCACTGCCATTTATTATGATTTCTTCCACACAAAGCAAGCGTTTAAACCTACAGCGCTAGTACTCTCATTAAAAAAAAAAAAACATATATGTCTGTTGGCCTCGGCTTTGGTATATAGGCGTTTGAAGCCTCGCACCATTTAAAAATCATGGGCATGCCTTTGGCAGGTGGTACTTGGCAAGTGGTAGCTGGCAGGCGGTAGCTGGAAGGTGGCATGATCTGGAGGCGCTCTTTTAAAAGTAATTTGCAAAAGTGCTGTAAGTGATTGCAAAACAAGCATGAACGTCTCCGTCATTTATGTACATAAGTGGTAACGTAACGATGTAGCATGGTGTGGAAAATTGATGCTAACGCACATATGCCGCGTGAATTTGATTTGCCGTGTGTAATGTTTTTCTTTAGGCTTTATCCTGGCGAATACCTCTCATAGGCTATGTGCTTGGTGGTTCGGGTGAAATCTGGGTCACTTAAATTCGTCATGGCTTTACCCTGGAAACAAGATAAGAACGCTACGTGTCAGCCACCACTTACAACAGATGCGAAAAGAAAAACAGTAATTTGGCACTTCTGTCAATCACTCGACCAACGTAATAGAGTTATCTGGAAAGTTCCTTCCAATGCTTACAACACGGAAGCGTTGCGAGAATGATAAGAGCCTTGCCACTTGTCGCTGCATTGTCATTGATAAAGGGCAGGAGATATTTACGAACTGCATTCGAAGTACTCAAATGCGAGGTCTTTTATTTTTCGTAATTTTCCAACATGCAAACGCATCTCCGACGCCCTCCGGCGTTGCACGGTTATACACAAAAACAATACACACACAAGAGAATTAAACCAAAACGTTAACACAGATGATGTATAACTATGCAGCGCCGGAGGCCGTCGGAGTCGTATAGCCAACTAGCCCGCTCGCAAGTACTACTGATGCAAACGCAGCCACATTAGAACCTGTTGGCTTTGTTTGAGCATTGCTTTGATGTTCAATAAAATAATGAAATAAGCTCAAAAGGATGCTTCAATGGTCGGCCGAACAAATTCCCCGGACTCATTCTTTCAACGCTATTTGAATAACGCACCACTCACGATATGCAAAGGGACTCTACAACATCCCTCAGCCAATCGGTAATAGGCTACTTGCTGCCGCGTCGTCTTTTCTTTGTCGGCCGATCAGAGAGACCTCTTTGGACGAAATTGTATCTGGCCGCCTTGCTCTGCTATCCACTTTCCAACAGGACAGCTCTTGTTGTAGACCTCCCCGCCATAGAATTCGAGGGCGATGTTACGTCGCGTAGAAGGAGCTCAACGCGACGTGCTTCTATCCAGGCCGCGACGTGATCGGCTTATGGAGACGACGAGGACTTCGGAGGAAATCGTTTTGTGCTCGTCTGCACCGCTAGCAGAAGTCTGGTCACGGAGCTACGCAGTTCGAGTCCCCCGTGTCTCGACCCTAAAGAATAGGAGGCCCCTCTGTCCCGTTTCTTTAATGCTTCAGTAGGACAGTCCTTGGGAGCGACAGTGCACTCGTGGAGGATAGAGATAGATTGACCTTAATCTTGCAGCGACTGCGATGGCTCCCCTTACGAATGCTTGGATGTCTTAGGAACATGCGGGGACGACCGCGAGGCTCCCGCAACACACGTCGATCAGACCAACCAGAAAAAAAAAGAGCAATAGGGGGAAAACGCTTAACAAGAGATCCTAATAAATTCCCGCACAACTCTTTCAGGGGGCCCTTTCGATCCCAGAAGCAGCAGGGACAACTATGCTGCATCTTCTTCCCTTTCGCTTGGGGTCGACCACGAATAAAACTTTTTTTTATAGAACAAACATCGCTGTCGCCGCGAACGTGTCGATGGATGCTCATATGGCCTATACTTGTGTATCCCTTTGGAGGACGGCATGGCAATGCAAGGATTTACTGCGGCGGCATAACATGTCGACGTTGATCCAACCACGAACGCTGGTGAACACAACTATCGCCGTGAAATAAGCTACTTATAACACCGCGTGGAGTTTGCGTGAGTTCTTCTAGAGTATGCGCTCTGCTGGAGTAGTTGCGCTAGCAGGAGGGCTTTGCTGAGTTGAAACAAGTTCTGCAAGTTCTGCTACCACCGAGTTCATCGCTGCTACCGAAGCTATCGACTGAATGAGATCTACGGCCATTCTCGCGGTCACAGTAAACGAAACGCACCAGTACAATTCACACCTCAAAGAACGTTCTCTGGTTTCGCTGGAGTAGCTTCCATCGTAGGCGTAAATTCTAAAGCTTTTCAGCTCCTCCGTATAAAATTATAACCAGGACAATAAGTGAAAATCCATACTGTGTCATATTGTATGGGCTCTAGCAATCTGTGACTTCGTAGAGCTCGCTGAGACATGTTGTTACCCTTTTGCCACATTTTTCCTCCCCTTTAGGCTTTTCTAACCCTCAAGGGTCTGGTTGAGAGCGTCGATATGAACAGATTCATGGCTTCACTTTGTGGAATTGCATATAGCGGACCCAGGGAACCGCCAGACGCTACTTTTGGACTAGCTTGGTCCAAATATTTTTTCTTTACAGAGCACAATAGAATAGAGGACTTAAGCGTTATGAATGTAGATGCATGAGCTTGAAAAAAATGTAATCATGAGTGTTTGTAACATTGAAAACACCCTAACGACTTCCTTAAAAGACGCGATTAGTAAGCAAGAAGCACTATATTCTTAGTGAACTCACCACCAGATGGCGTCATTTTCTTGCAAGGCATCTGTATCTGTGGGAGCTTCTAAAGAACCCGAGCAATCGGTAGCCGTTAAATACACGAATTGTAGGACTTAGGAAAATTAGAGGGAAAATAATTCAGAATAAAACGGCGTGCTTTTAGTAAGTCCGGGACATATCTAAGAGCTGTGGGAAAGTTCAACTGCATGTTCCACCAGCACGACATTTGAATAGAGAACCGTCTGGTTCGTTAAGGCAATTTGCTCAGGCGACAAGTGTTCGTTAGCGAAAAGCGCGAGGGAATGAGTTAGTCATCACGCTTTTCTCGCTCTGGTGCTCTATCCGGTTAAACTATTTTGCACATTCTTAACACGTCGGACCTAAACTGTTCATGAGAGAACGTCCTTCGCAAGTACCGAATAATTTCTTCTGGTTCTGAATCTATAACACTTAAAAATAAGTCGAAGAGAGTTGTAACAAACCGCAAATTACTTTGCTGAACCGATTATTCAAATATGGACACATGACATTTTGCTAACTCGCCTTGCACCTGAAAAACCTAATTTTCCCACTGAATCGCATGGTCTAGGAAAATTGCTCAAGCGAAATTTCGGCCATTAACTGTTCAAGAGAACAAGCACTATTGGTACGCACGTGGGAGCAAAAGGACCATCTGCCAAAACGTTGCTTTGAACGTAATTCGTCAGGAAGTAGAAGTTAAATATTTTCTATTAGAAATTACTAGGGGAAACAGTTAATCTTCGTAGTTTGGTACCCATTATTACTCAGAAAAAAACAACACCAACAACGACTACACTGCTACAGCTCCTCTAAGCACGCCACAACTAACGAGCGAACAAAGCAGGAAACTAATAAGCATCATTTTTCAATGGTTACTTCGCTTTTGTAACTGTTCGTCTCCTCATTGATAGTTTCGTTTAGTTAATAGAAATATCCGTCAATTTTCGCATGTGTGCTTGAAGAACTTAGGCTACAGCCTACTTCTTGTTCAGCACGGGGTGTGAAGTGAATTTTAAAGTAATAGCTTTCTGGCGCTACTACAAAATGTTTTCTTTTTTTACCTGCAGGCACTTCAGTCACTGCGGCTGGAAGGCATCGAAGAACTTCCAGACTGGAAGCGACCATGATGGTTACTTTCGCATCAATACAGCTAGTTAAACGCCACTCAACGACTCTTTTTTTCCTGGACCAGCTGCGTGTTTTCGTGCTGGCCATGGCCGGAAGTTGTGCCTGAATGACACATTAAGGCCTGTCACAGTCGCTGGTGCGCTCATCTGTGTAGATCACAATGACCTGAGGTCACTTGTACGAAATATAAGTTGAGCGCTGGTGTCAAGGTATAGCACGAAGTCAAGCTCAGGACACCATAGAAGGCAATTCAGTTTGAGCCCCACCATACACCTACCGCAATTACTCCTGGCCGTGGGTTATAAAATAGGTTTGATGTGGGGAAGATGTCGCTTTCTGTAGCTCCGCGCATGATCTTAGCGCGGCTTTCGTCTACAAGGATGACTGCGGAATCTACAACCGTGACTTGAAGCATCTCAACAGCGGAGTGTTTAAACATGTTTGAATTCAGTTCATTGATATCATTACAACCAGCATAGCAGAGATTCAGCTGTGGACAGCGAGTTTGAAGTCAATGCCGTTCATTATCTGGACCAAAGGCTGACATCGCACAAGCAAGGTGCCACCAATTCATCACACGAAGCGCTAAAGGATAATCAACTGACACTAATCTCTTGGAGTCTGTGTAGGAATATGTACATTCTGTTTGGGTCTAAGAGAGCGTCTTGCATTTCGGTTTACGCGACAGATTTGCACATTGAAATAAAGCTCATATGTTGGCGGCCACATTAGAATCTCGTGTCGGCAGAGACCAAACGTCTTCCTCGGTGATCTGAAATCCAGCGAGGAACAGTTCGAAGTGCTGTTGGAATGAACCGAACACTAGCCTTTTGCGTCCTGAAAGCGTAATGACACAACCATTTTTAGCTTCTCACGTGCAGAAGCTGCTTGATAGCCTGCTCGAAGCCCTCTTCCCATAAAGCCGGCTTTCACCACCGAAGAACGGCTTTGACAGACCACTCTGCGTCAAGGACAGCAAAAGAGCGTCTCTGTCAAAGAGGATATCCGTCTAGTGCTGTCCGATCAGGCGCAAGACCTTGAAGGAGGTTGGTGTTTTTTTTTTCTTATAAAGTTTAAAGCAAGTTATAAATGTGCCCTTGACGGACAGGAACAACATCTTAGTGCTTGCCACCAAGAAGCTGCTGTCACCGATACATCACCGCCAGTACGGCTGACACTCCTGGTGCTTCCTCTGCGCGAAGCCCGTGAGTGCACCGATGGAGAACGTTGCTGTGGCCGCTGTGAGTTCGTTGGAGGACAACGCCACCATCCGCGAGTACCTGGAACTACGTCTCGGACCTCAGCACATTCTATTGCCCATTGTGATTCCGCTCACTGTGCTCTACGTGGTGGTGTTCGTGAGCGGAGTGGTGGGCAATGTGACAGTGTGCCTGGTGATAGCGAGAAACTCGCATTTCCAGACTCCTACGAACTACTACCTTTTCTCGCTGGCCATCTCGGACCTGCTCATACTCGTGTTTGGTGAGTCTTTTTGCGACATTTTTCTCGTTCTGACACGCCAAGCGCATGACACCCTTCATGCATTTAGGATGATGCATTTGGTTTATCTCAAGTTCTTCCAGCAGCCACTTAACACTTCGCTTATGGCTGTGTTAACGTCCTGGTTTCAAGGTTCGTTTTAAAAATTTAACGCTGAATGATATATAATATATTTTAACAAAAACTCTCAATATACATTCCTGACCGGACAGCAGTCGCGGGTAGGGGAGTGAAAGTAACGATGGTGGTGACAAACATTTATTTATTCTTTTGTGCAAGGAGGTGTTTGGACATAGACCCTATCGGTCCAGGTCCTCACAAATCTATAGGTGGAGCTCCTATTCCGTAGCCTCAATTGCGTCTAACGCCGCTCGCACCCTGGCGACCAAGGTCCGCACGGACTCTAGGTCACGGCATCTGAGAAAGCGCCGCCTCCCAGGCCTCCCTAGAATGGTGGGTAATGAAGGATTGGAAACGGTGGGGTTTGGTTAGACAGGCCCATACCATGTGGAAAATGTCCGAAAATGTTGCTCCACACGGGCTGCAGCCACGATCAAAGCCTGTAAAGTAACGACGGAGCAAGATTTATGGATAATAAAATGAAATATGATAGTGCAGTTTATGGTATTTCGAAGCGGCCCAAACTTAGATGGCAGGCTTATACCACGGCCATTTTTGTTTTGAAACTTTTTTTTCTCCAAGCGTGTCGTCAACTATATTCTGGATGCCATTGCTGCCATGTGAGCTAGTGCTTTAACTTTGACCGGGCTGCGCTATTTATATGACACCATGCTTTATTACTATTCTTGCGGGTTTCAACAACGGTGCAAGGATATCACCTTCAAACTGGTGAGTTTGGTAATGCACCTGACATGTCCGGCAATGATGGACCATCTTGTGTTTTGTAATGTGAAGTTCTGAAAGCTGTCCGGTTTATGAAGCTTCACCAGTGCTACACTAAAGAGAAGTGTGCGTGGCACGTATATGTAGAGTTCCTTACTCTTTATTAATACACCTGGAATATTTTGTTTTGTACGGATCGGTACTCACGGCATTGTCGTCACCAATAAGTTTAGATTGCCTTAATCGGTGGGTATTTTTTTATGCCTGTAGTCCCATTGCAGGTGACTCTCAATAATGCTTTACGTACCATGACCACTTTTTGTGTCTGAGCCTTAGTGCCTCCTGGTTGATCGCATTTGCTTCAACAAACGAATGCACAGGTAGGGCCTTTTAAGCTACCTTTATTTTTGGCTTTATTCAGCACCCTTCAGGTCTTGCTATTCGCGACTGATCAATAAAAGAAACGAACAAAAGCATATCTCTTGTAAATCGGCAGTATGAAATAAAAACGGAAATTAAAGAGCCTTATGACGACTGCGAAAGACGTAACATCATTTCCGAGATGAATTTTTGCTGTGAGAGTGCTTTCACAACAGAATCAGTCATCTGACTCGTGTAGGCATAGATTTTTAGCTGGAGGAGCCGCTCACGAACCTCTTTGAAGTATGGGTGCTCAGAAAAAGAGGCTCTGTAAAAGATTAAAATGGCTGCAAAGTTACGAGACTTTATTATTTCAGCAAGCCAGACAGCACGTGCTCAAAGAAAGACCGCAGCGATGTTTCAGCAATATATGAGCAATGCCTGGGCAGCGTGTGCAATGTCGGCTACATGCATGAGACTGCATACGACATGGCCGTATAAATGAAAATATGAGGCGCGCTGTCTTTCTTTCGGCTTAGTTATAAATATAATTGAAACGACAACATCAAAGAACGAAGAAAGACTAATCTTTATTTATTCTTGCGTTTTAGAAGTGCACTGACCAAGCAGCACTCAACCGATCACATGAGGAACAAAACTGACAAACAGTTTTTCAGCACATGGGTCGCTGTCGACATCGATGCTTAAGCTTTTTCCTTGCACTCCATTTTCATGGCTTTATGACGCTCCTAGTTCTAAAAAAAAAACTGCAAGAAGAAAAAAAATCATCTGCATTGCAAAGTGCTCTGCTTCCTCGACTTCAAAGGTGCCTTTTGTTGTGTCTTCTTCAGAACATGCATGCATGTTTTTTCTTCTCATACGTAGTTTGTATGTCGCTCTATGGCGCATTATAAAGTCGCACGCACACAAAACAGTTACCTTGTAAAAGGGGTCACAGCCCATGATAGGTAATGCCGATCTTTTCTGTAAGCATAATTTTTATAATACAGGTTGCAGCCTTGTCTGACTGGCAAGAAATTTGAACGATACTAAATAAAACTGAAACCTTCAGACCTTCCCTTGGAAAGCTGCTATCAGCATGTAAACATTCGGAGCAGGCTCACCTGTTTAGAGACTCTTTCCAGGCACGGTAACGAAGTGTCCTTGCAGAAGTGATGGCCACCAGTACATATTTATCTGACGACTGACGCCGTGCGCTGGTTAAATTGTATTTCGTGACAAAAAAACTTTCAAGCTGTCCGCTAAAAACTGCCCAACGCTTTCGTCTTGGGCGCGAGGTGTCAAGGCCTTTAGCGGCACCTCAAACTAGGCTCTTTCTAATCCTGTCCTGGAGCGTTAAACGTCTGGCAAAGCGACGCGGAACGTCGTGAAAGTAAGCAACAAAATAAGTCGAATGCATAGAAATTGTAGCACAGAAAACCCAGTTTCATGTGCCACTCTTAACAACATTGACTTGTCTGTTACTTTATACATCTCCGAGTTGACGTTTTATACCATTCAGAAAAGATGTCCAGGGCACAAGCACCCCCTCCGTTTAGCCGTTGAAGTGGTTTTCGCTAGATGTCGTGTGAAACTCTCCGGCCCTTGCCGTCTTTAAACGTTTCACGGCTCTGTCTTGTGGTTTCTTTTTTTTTTCTCGTTGAACGACCCGCTGTCTTTTCTCGAAGCAAGCGTAGTGCAATTTTTGTTTTTAGCAACGCAGGTTTCTTAGCGTCAAGCGCGCACTGTGCCGTCGCAGGGCCTTCAGGTCGACGTGAAGGCAGTGGGCGCTAAGCCAAGTGGAGCGTTCAGTTTGCAGGTTAGACTGAGTCATGGTGCGAAGTGAAGGAAGCAGCAGGCGAAGGCAAGTGGCAGCCAGGAAGATTGCGGAAGAGCGCCGGGAAGAAACAGTAGAACGCGAGGTGAGGTTAGTAGGAGGCGCCATCTCATGACGACGGTATCATTGTCTCAGTTTCTGCTGTGCCTTGTCCCGAGTTTCACAGGAAATATTGGAGAAATTAAAGAGGCGTCGTTTCCAACTCAAGCATCCATGGTGGTAGCGGCACCCAAGCATAGTGTGATACTTAACAAACCGATACATGAAGAAATTAAAGAGAGAAAGGTGATCCCACTGGACGGCTGTGTAGTGCGCTAGGCTGACCGAAGCACCTGCAGTAGACTTTGAACCATTTAATTTTTTTTAGTCGTGTTGCGAAGTGTTACGTAAAGCACCGTGCTTAGCTTTATTTATTCCCCCCCCCCCCCCTAGTTTGAGTTTCTAAAGGGCGCTAAAATTAACTACAGTAATGTTAGCAAGTGTGAACTTGGATTGGGATTGGCTAGGTTTGAGTGAAAACATGGCTTTGTTTGCGGTAAGTGCTTTTCCCGGATTCAAGCCACTACGTTCTCTTAGAAAAATAAATAAAAGGTGAGAGATAGATTGTGCATCTAAAGCAATGAGGTATGTAAATTATTCCTCTCGTTTAAGGATTTTCTCCAGAAAGGACACTTTTCGAAGGTTTGGCGCAAAAAAAGGCTTATTCATTTGAGCCTTATCCCCGTAAAATGCTAATTACTCTCCAGGCCAAGCTTAATTAACTCTTGCGGAGAATGAGCGATCACAGCACAATTTCTTCCTGTAGGAATCTGCATGAAGCTATTGCTCCGTGTAGCGATGTCTAAAGAATTAAGAATAAAGAAGACAATGTAATTGTGCAGAAGGCACGTGGCAGAAATCGCCACCTCGGAATGAGAGAACGTGTCTCCCACTTAGCTTCCACGAGTCTGCACATGTAATTGACTCGCTGCCTGTGGCGCATTTCGGTGTTGCTTCTTTTCTGGTTCTGTAAAGGAAAAAAAAATATACGCGAGGAAACGGAATTGTAAAGCAGTACATTCCATGGCCTTTTCTGCTTTGCGTCTCCTCTGTCTTGGTAACCGCTGTTTTCGGCCGCATCACCGTGGAGCGCGCTTCCGTCCGCTGTCAGACACGTAGCTGTGGGTTGGCAATTTCCTGGGTGTATCACTCGGATTTCCTTATTGCGCGAATAACGGAGCAGGGGTCACAAATAGAATGGATCGCTTTTTCTCATGGTCACATGCCACAAACCTTGCTCAGTCGAGTCCATGAGTTCAAGCATATAACACACACACACACACACACACACACACACACACACACACACACACACACACACACACACACACACACACACACACACACACACACACACACACACACACACACACACACACACACACACACACACACACACACACACACACACACACACACACACACACACACACACACACACGCGCACGCGCACACGCACGCACACACACACACACACACACGCACACGCACACGCACACGCGCACGCGCACACACACACACACACACACACACACACACACACACACACACACGCGCACACACACACACACACACACACACACACACACACACACACACACACACACACACACACACACACACACACACACACACACACACACACACACACACACACACACACACACACACACACACACACACACACACACACACACACACACACACACACACACACACACACACACACACACACACACACACACACACACACACACACACACACACACACACACACACACACACACACACACACACACACACACACACACACACACACACACACACACACACACACACACACACACACACACACACACACACACACACACACACACACACACACACACACACACACACACACACACACACACACACACACACACACACACACACACACACACACACACACACACACACACACACACACACACACACACACACACACACACACACACACACACACACACACACACACACACACACACACACACACACACACACACACACACACACACACACACACACACACACACACACACACACACACACACACACACACACACACACACACACACACACACACACACACACACACACACACACACACACACACACACACACACACACACACACACACACACACACACACACACACACACACACACACACACACAATAAAATGACTCACGAAGAGTTAAAAACATAACAGTGGATTTATTTCGACGTTTCGACCGGTGTCCGGTCTTTTTGAAGAACATACGTACGTACACGTATGTATGTATGTATGTATGTATGTATGTATGTATGTATGTATGTATGTATGTATGTATGTATGTATGTATGTATGTATGTATGTATGTATGTATGTATGTATGTATGTATGTATGTATGTATGTATGTATGTATGTATGTATGTATGTATGTATGTATGTATGTACGTATGTACGTATGTATGTATGTATGTATGTATGTATGTATGTATGTATGTATGTATGTATGTATGTATGTATGTATGTATGTATGTATGTATGTATGTATGTATGTATGTATGTATGTATGTATGTATGTATGTATGTATGTATGTACAATTAGGGACAAAAGTTAGTGGGATGCGGTTTTCTGGAAATATTTATATCTTCGTTGTCTCACTAGTTTTTCCTGTGATACGTTTGTCCTGTGTGGGGTGTGCATGTCCCCTTTTAAGTTTTCTTCATTGAAAATCCGGTTCATGATTCGACAAAAATTGAAGATTTGAAAACTGGCGGAGTGGGCTTCCCACATTAATTATTATTAATGTTACGTCAATGATCGCGGTACATATCGTTAAAACCGCTATACCATCTCCTGCGTCATCAAAGATAAGAACGGCTTGTGTATCGGATGCCTGGGAGGTTATTAGAACGCCATTTTGTACTTATAGAAGGCGGGACAGGAAGCCCACCGAGCTTTATGTCGTGTATTTTAGACATTCGATATTTCTATAGCCAGTTGCCGACTCCAGAAATTAAAATACTGCGCTCTTGTTTGATGGTGAGAGCCTTCAATTTCGCAATAAAATATTGGCCCTAAATATCAAGGGCGAGAATGTTGATGAGTAATTGAAGTTAAATAACCTTCAATCATTAAGCTCCATCATCACCGCGCAGTAGAGCACGAGATTTAAGCCGATGCATTGGCCCAGTTTGAGCACTACATACAGTGGAAATTATGGAGCACTTTAAAATTTTTCTCAAAGTAAAGACAGTTATAAAACTAAATATTTCGTAAAATAAATTCATTGCCTCTGCAAATGCACCCCTCCTCCCAGTGCAGACATTGTATTTTAAATTACTATCTTTATATACCGACTCCGGTAATATTCGCTTAATCAGAAAAAATGAGCAATCTGCTCACTCAAAGAAGGTAATTTTAAACTTCTGGAAGAATGGTAATCGTCCGTAGGTCCACACACGCCACCAGTTTACTGATTCTCTAAACCTCCTCCGTATTCTTGTTACATTCTTCGGAGTCCGACTTCTTCTTCAAGGGTGTTTTTTTTTTACATCATTTTGGATCTTACTTTTTTATTGCCTCTGTTGGTTGACATTTACATCCTGCAAAAGGCGTCAGCGCCAGTTTTTACGAGAGGCTATTTAATAAAAGTCATTTTCCAGGCCTCTGGTTTCCATCATTGATAATGTTTGCTTACATGAATTCCTTCACTACGGGTCCACCAATGCAGAGCTGAAAACCAAAACCCATAAATAACAAGTATGGGTAAAGCCCAAAGCGATTGCAAAATAGCTAAGCCGACGTTTTCATCACCGTGAACTGGGTTTATTTTTAAACAAATGCACGTCATAGTATGAAAAACGAAGCCATAAGTAAGTTTGGTGTCTGTGCCTGGTCCCAGTTTCTCCACCTTTCCTAACTCTTCGAGCGCCGGTTCTATCCCGTTTCCCACTGAGAAAAATATGCTCAGCTCAATTTTGGGGACAATTGAACATGGGGCGTGGTGGCAGTTGATAAAATGTCGCTTGGGTAGCAACCGATTGTCAAGACGCTGGCGGGGGTCACGCCAGCCGCATTTTTCAACAGGGCAGAAAGCAGCTGCGACGCGCAAAAACTACCGTAGGAGAAAGAGCAGTCTTCTTTCGCACCGGCTGGCATTGCCGGATTTTCGCCCCTTATGTGTTGCGTATTAAGCTGGCTTTGATTTTTTCATAACATTTTCTATTTTTTTTCTTTTGTAACTCACGTATGACTAACTGCCTTTAAGGGTTAGCCATTTGTTTTATGAGATCCAAGGTTTTCCTAAAATAGATATGCCTTACCGAGAAACTTCGGCGAAACCGTCTGCCCCTCCTCCCATGACGTACTCATAAACTGAAGTCCCCAAGAAGATATAAGTGGGACATTATTTTCTAACTTGATAAACACAGGGCTCCGACTAAGAAGGTGAATGTATGAAATAAATAAATAAATAAATAAATAAATAAATAAATAAATAAATAAATAAATAAATAAATAAATAAATAAATAAATAAATAAATAAATAAATAAATAAATAAATAAATAAATAAATAAATAAATAAATAAATAAATAAATAAACGATGATTGTGTTGTGATAGAGATATCAAGGAAGGCAACAGTGGCTAAAGTCAAGGAAAGCATAAAGAAATAGTTCTATTTTATACCTAAAATTTATTGTCCTCATCACTGGGAAGATAACGTTCGCAAAATTTTATTGCAGAAGGCTGTCTGAGTAGAAATTAGAAGAAAAAATAGCCGGCTGCTGCCTACAACTAACTAGAGCTGCCTAGCTCACTGTATCTGAGGGCAAACGTCAGTACCATTAGAACACTACGTCATGAAGGAAAACTTCCGCGTAGCCTAGTGAGATCCTCCAACAGAACGACGCAGTTGCGGTATTTGCCTATGTCGACAACGTGCTATCGTGGTCATGTGGCATGTATGGTCTATGCCGGTCCCTCTCAAGACAGTGCTACGGTCGTGTGACATGTTTCATAGCGATACCTCTCTCTGGAATGGCGCTGTAAAAGTTATATCGTGCTCATATTTGTAACTGCAAAATGGGATTGTGATATGTCCTCACTGACGTTTACCCCAACTACCTTCAACGCAAGCTTTAATATTTTACGTGCAATGAACAATGCATTAGAAACATGCTGGTCAGAAAAAAAGCCAGGGGAATTAACCTCCCTTGGCAAAGGGCACTGATGGGATGGAAAAGTGTGCACTGCCCCACGAAAACGATGAGTGCGCGATTTTGGTACCTGTCTACTGTCTCTTCTGAGCAGCCGGGGAAGAGCAAAAATAACGTTAAGTATTCATGCTTGCTACTGCGCACATGTTGCCACGTAAAGAGACGACGTACGACTTCGTGGAAGTCAACGGAAACCTTGCCGATACGTCATTCTAAAAGAGGCTGTATTCATCCCTCGCTTTCTTGTAACGTAAAATAGATTCCATTTTGTTATGCTCTGAGCATGCGCACATATATGGGACCGACAGCTCTTGATAACAAGGCGACTGAAAACCGAGCTGTTTAGAACGTCGGCATAAGGGCGGAAAGCGGGTGTTTTTGAACAACTCTGAAAAAAAAAAAATTAAAGGGTCTCTTAGATGTCTGGTAAGAGAATGGCAAAAGCTATACCCTTCCTCTCGTATCATCCGCCCTTTATCTGTTGCCTCTTTATCGGTGTTCGTTGCAGTGCTACATATAATGATAATTGGCTTACAGGAAATGAAAGACGCCGCAACTGTCACACATTCTGCTGCAAGTGTGTTTAACGGTACACCATGCTCCTGTCGCGTCGCGGTCTTTGGCGCGCGTTGAAGTGTGGGATTGCGGATTACAGGAACGCTGGACAAGAACACATCTCGCGAAACCTCGAGGAATATTATGACAGATCTCGCGCACAACTCTCACGCACGGGATTTTGTTCCATGAGCCTAATAAGGCTTTCACCTTAATATGCTGTGCTGCACTGCAGGTTGTTCGTAGTACCTGGCTGGTTGGTTGTTTCTGTTGTCCGGTTAGCCGGTGCAATCACCTTAACAGGAGGTGTGCGGCGCGTGTCCTGTTCTCGTGGGAGACGGCCGCCTTTCTCGATGAGCTAGTTGTGACTGGTGGTGGTGATTAGGGGCACGAGTGTAGAGATGTCGTCACAAAGTTTACTTTTTAAAGGTGTCTCCAATTAGAACTGCTCGCTATTTCTGTATGCTAAGAAAAATGTACTATTTGACTTCTCGCTGCATGCAGTGTTGTTCGCAAGCTGTCCCATATCTCAAATGTTTGTAGTTGAGAAATTTACTGTAAAAAAAAAAGGAATATTATTGCGATAGCAATACTACTCGCACTTTCAAGCCTCCGCGTGACCCGGCCGCAGTTACGTTTTACCCACGTGATGCTGTGAGATCACACCTCACGTGACACACGGGCTTGCAGGAGCTGCCAACTTGGCTCTCTCGTTTCACATGGGACGGTTATGCCAGAATCAGCCTGCTCTGACCCTGGCATTCACGTTACCCTTATAGGTCACTAAGGCACGTTCATATGGGTTGGTTAAAGCGGGGCTTTACGTGTGGGCTGAGGAGGAAGAAAAAGAAAAGAAGAACGCTCGGTCACCTGCGGCTAATGCTTTCGTTCAATATTTGGTTCAGCAGCGTTGAACCCTTGAAATTTTTTTTCGTGCCATGAAGTTCAAAGTCGTGATGTTGATCCTGACATTATGAGCGGTGGGGCACTGTATTTTCTAATATGAACTGATTTGTGTTATATCCTGTACCCCTGCAGAAAGGCACTTTACCTCGTTTCCATCAGTTTATGAAGGCGCTGTTTGGTAGCGATATTGATGTTTCGTTTGGTACTCGTTCCTAATTTACAATCGCTATGTTTTCAGCAAGTTTATATTCTTTGTTAAAAGAAGGCAGCAATTAAATAACATTTCCTTGCTTCTGTCTGCCCTTTCTGTCCCCTGAACACTTCAGACGTAGTACGTAGAACTGTTTATATAAAGAACTGACAGATCTTTTAAAGATTGTGCCTGTGTGACCATGTTCATCTCTTTGTTACAGTGCGTAGTGCGCAGTCGGCATAAAATATGTACAGTGCATGAGTTTCAGTTAGATGTGTTTCGCACAAATAGGAGCATCGTTCATTACGAAGAATCTAAAAAATGCTGCCTCCATAACATCTTAACCGACTCCATGAAATCTTACCTGAGTCCATAAAATTGCGTTTAAAAGCTTGCCCATCATTGCACTGGCCCTAAAATTTAATCTGGATCTTGTCTGAACAGTTAAGCGCACCCTCGGGTGCGGTTGATGCATATCCTCTAAGAAGAGACGTACATTGTTTCGTCAGAAGCGAAAGCATCAGTGTACAGAAATGGCACAAATTAGCGCGAAATTTTAAGCAAGCACTGTATCCGTCACTTTCCCTGATCGAGACACTAAAATATGTAGGCTATCAGTGTCCTTTCTTCATCACCATAAGATCATATGTCGGGCAAACGCTTTTCTTGGTGGCATACAACTAATGAGGCTTTAAGAGGGCTGCGGCTACCTTATTAACGCAATGAATGAATAAGAGTTTGTTGGTAGCAGTGGGGTGTTGGTGCTGTTACGGATGGAGCTCTGAGTCCCCTCAGCAGCTTTAGCTGATTTCTTGGCGATGGCGAGGAGCAGCACCTCCTGGTCTTCCAGGGGATGCCTGCCAGCTTCACCTTCCACTGCTCGAAGGCCGCACGAGGGGTCGTATGGCTGGTTATGTTCGTGGACATTTGCATGTGATATGGGTGAGAGTAAGGATGTCACCACATGTACAGTGTCATCCACTTCTAGCTATAACACAGTCACTGCTTTGAAAGGAACACGGTGGTCGATGCGTGCGAATAATGATGCAAAGCGATTCAAACACAGAGGGACCCGGGCGTGCTGCTTCACATGGCCTGCCACTTAACTTTATTGCGTGGCCGGGACGAAAGAAATGACGCTTTGAAAGCAGTGATCATATTATAGCTAGAAGTGGACGAGGCTGTACACTAAGAACGTACTGTACATCTGCGTATCATGTTGGATGAAGGTGACCGTGGTCATGGAAATTAGGGCATATGAGGGTCCGAAGTCGTCAGAGAGAGTAGTAGACCGGGTATAGATGTTTGTGGGGTGACAAGAGGGCCTAGGCTTCTGTTGAAACGATTGCTTCTTTGGCATGCGAGGTAGTGGGCGGATAGGAGGTCGATCTCAGTGTGTGGAGGCCCGCTAGATGAATATGACCGTCAGCTATGGTATCAGCCCTAATTTTTCCAGTCAGGGCCTCATAGTAGGAGACCCAGATAACGGAAAAAACTTATTGGATGATGTTCCCCGGGATGTGGAGAGTTTACGTTGTTACTCGGCTGGTAACTTCGGCAGGAAGCCTTGTTACCTGCCTAGATTACTAGCTATGTATCATAGTGAAATCCGCTCAGGTACTGCAGTGTAGTGGATGGTCAGTTATCTGGTTTCCGCATAGAATGCCTGTCCGTATGCGTCTTTTCTCAATATAATTATCTTAATTATCGTTTTCTCTAGTTTTGTCCTGCATGTCAGGCGGTGTTTTTCTAGTGTTCCTGAAGGATACTTATGCTCTGTGTGTTGATTTTACCGAGATAGGAGTTGTGTGGTTCAGTGGCCTTGTACACAGAGACGAAAAAACCCCTTCTGGACAGTTGCCTGCATCGTAATGGGATTGATCCATTGTTAGTACAGCCGGGACACTAAACGTTGCAATCGGGTAACAACAACAAGGGCACAACCAATGTCACGGCAGAGATTGTTCCTGAGTCATACCTATGGCATACAGAGCAGCTGAACTGGTTGTCAAGAAACTGTTTAGTTAATGCCTTGATTGCAACTTGTGCCTTGCCTCGACTTGCCGATTGCGTAATTTCGCTTCTGCCTCGGCTTCTCTAACTTTTGATCTGCACTGCCGCAGCTTCTACTGCAGAATGTGCGCGTCGATATCGCTTGACTTCTGCGGCCTGCCGTCTTTCCTAATGAGCCTAATTTCTTTTCTGTCTTACGATGCCTCGGCAGATACCAGGAATGATCTCCTTTGTGAAAACTACTTCTAAGGCATAGAATCATTATTTCATGTGCAGGCAGAGACACTCTTTACTTGCAAAATGTTTTGTAGTAGAGGACAGTTCAAAAGATTTCTGCTGTCTCTTTTTTTCGAGAGAGATACGTTTTAAAACAAAATGGAAGCGCTTCAGTTGATCTAACTTTGAAGCAACCTTGAATTCTGTGTTTGACTTGGAGTAATTCGTTCTGGTCACTAATGGTTTACCTCTGGCTACGCAGAGGTCACCCGGGGAAATTTCTGGAAGCTAGATCTAATATTTTACCAAGCTTGGAGTACACCACTCGAGATGTCAAAATAAGCTATGCACTCATTTGTGCACTAATGTTTACCTTAAGAATTTCCTAACCAGATGCCCATTCTAACAAGTGCATTTTTGCGGTGGACGTTTTGATTTACCATTAACGTGTTTATTTCATGCTGATCGGGTATCTTAACGTAAAGAAAAAGAATAACAAACAAAGATGAAACTAGAGTACTGAGGTCAGGCTGCGATTTTTGGTTGAAATGCTCAAAAAATATTCTTCTGCAACAAGGATTTAACAAAACTCGGGCCTGCGACATCGACCCAGGCTACGACGGACAACCTGTGTGTGAACGGTGCAGTAACCGTGTAGACCTAAACCATATGCTGTGTGGTTGTGCATCGAGCGACGCCTACGCCAAGAACAAGGAACACTGGGATAAAGTGTTAAAAAGTGCTTCACTGCATGATTAGCTTCGGGCTGTCCAGGAGGCCCGCGCGGTGGCGGAGAGCTTCGGGCTCTCTGTGCCGACGTGGGAGCTGCCCTCTACACCTGGCGCCTAGCCGAGTGTCCTTCAGGAGCCCTACTGTTGGAAAGAAAGTTTTACCAAACAAAGCTCCCGGCGTGGACATAAGCTCCACTCCCCTTATATTGCTTTGTAAGGAAGATAATGCCGTCGCATTGCGTTACGTGATACAACCACAGCCAGAATCATGCAGGTATTGCTTGCGTAATGGATTAAACATATGCAAAACACAGGACGTGATCAAAACGCTGGCGAGTTTGCGTGATCGCTGGCAATTATATCTGGTCTGCTCGTAAATTTTTTCATTCTTTATTTGCTCTCCACCCTAGACCATAATCGCGCACGGCAAATCTAGTTCAGCCGACACAGTGTATCCGAGGCGAGACGCAATGATTCTGTGCAACGCTATATAAGCTGAGCAGTAGTAGCTCAAGCACAAAGATCCTCAGGTAAACGATCACTTAGATGATCTATAATCGCCTGCGTAATCATCATAAGTTGAGTTGCATCGATTTGAAGGGTTCGACGTATTCAGCACACGTTGTACAAAGCGTCTCGCGAGGGTCACTCACTTACGCTGAATGGCTATAGTAAATGGACTTTAGAATGTACGCGGTAAGAAAGGCCGCGGTGTACCGTAAATGAATCTCAGCCGGCTAAAGTTTGTCCTCATCATCGCCTGGACAAGGATCTCGCCTCTTCCTTCTTACTCTATCAAGTTTGTTCTGCTTTTTCGTCCCCTTCGTCTTTGCGGTGTCACAGGACTGTAGTAAAATACATTGCAGCTACTGTTCTTAATGTCGCAGAGACGGATAAAAATAGATCTCTACATAGAGCGTCCCGCTTGAAACCTGTAGTTAGTATACAGCCATTGTGTGATGCATCCAGCAAGCAGCAGCGAAAAATGCTTTTATTTTTTTCTGATACAGGCGTCATCATGCGGCTCACTGAAGCGTATTTTCCAGATAAAAAATGCCTCTCAGCCCGAGAAAGTTTCTTTAGTTCATTTTGTTTTAGATTAAGGTTACATGACAAAATGCAGAGCCTCGCTTTAAAGGTGTGCTTACTAGTGCCAATAAATCATACATTCAGCAAGTAGTAATGAAATATATCTGTTTTTTTTTCTAACAAATGCATGACAATGCATGACTGACGTGTCTTTTCCTGATAAATATAGAACTCAGTCCTAGATTATTTTTTAATTATTCTTTTTAATAAGTACGGCTGTCCCCTAATACAGAACAATTCGTTTAAAATTAGTTTTATATGTGTTAAGTTTTCGATTTCATGTTTTTTTCGTGAGAAGGCTTTCTATGTATATTTTATGTATGTGTCTGTGTTGCATGTAGTTCTGAGTAGTTTTTCCTACTTGAAACGGCAGGCAACGAACTGTGTGTCCACGCGCCTATAACCAACTGGTCCAATGGATCTGTGGAGTATATCCCCTTCCTATTTTAAACCTTCCTTTCCTCTACCTCATCACCGCACCGAAGTTACGTTGTACAAGGAAATTTGGAAACGATCCAGTGGCATGAAACGTAAAGTGGTCAGGCTCTCTACCGGCCGAGTCGATAGTGACGCACGCACTTCCCTCTGTCTGTGCCCACGCCGACTCGGCAGCACTTCTCGGTTGAGTGGGGTGCGATCGGATCACCACCCAATTTGTGTGCCTTTGTATCGAAGTGCACGCCCGGCTAATTGGTTTCGCTACGGATAATTAGAGTTGAGACACATTCCTTGAAGTACGAACGAAGGTTGAACCAGTCCTACTGATTCGTTAGTAGCAGTCCAACCTATTCAGACATGGACGAAGCATTCGTCTGATAAACCTCTAGAAAGCGCTGCTCGGCTATTTTAAAATTGCGGGACTTAGTAATGCGATTCTGTCTTGAGAGAGAAAGAGAGAAAGGGGCACAGGCGATGTATTTTGTAACGAGTAATTAAGGTTCGGTCCAGCGTCTGCGCGATTGGTTAAACTCGCCTTCAGTAGCACTGCATGCACTGAGGGACGTTGTTTTCTAATGAGTTTTTTTTTACCTGACACGCTGCAGCTGCTTGCGATCGGGGGGTGGGTGCAGATTGATTACACCGCAAAATAGTAGTTTTTGTTTGGAAAGCCACAACGCTAGCAGCGGAAAAAAACACTACGTTAAAACAGCGCTAGAAACGCGGACAGATAGAAAGACAGGCGCACATCTGTGTTTCTAGCGCTTCCTTAACATAATGTCCAACCAACTCGCCCAACAAGTTACTTTGCTTAATTTTATTTCCTGGGAAAAAAAAAAAAAAAACACGTCAGATCTGATTGACTCCATCGCCATGTATACAGTGAAGATTCCTACTTAAGATGTCCTCATGACGTACACGAAGTAACATTTACGCGTGCGCAAAACATAATGGCGGTTGCCTTCGCCACGCTCGTTTCTGACATTGGAAGCCAAGGTGAGAAACTGGAAGTATGTACAAACTACTCAAACGTATCTCGGCTGAGTTTTCTCTAAATGGCTTGTGCTCATTTCGACGCAGCCTGCGCTGCCATGGTAAACAGTATATGTATTCCAAGTATTGAATAATTAAATACTATAGCACAAAAAAAAAAAAAAAAACTCTTCGCTATGATTGTCCTGCTTAATGTCACCGGTTGTTACTGCAAAACGCTGTTTTCATATCACCGAAAATGATGGCATTTGTTTTAAAGATGAATCGTGAGTCTCGAACCTGAAAGGTGTCTTTGGCAAAGGAAGCTTTATCGCTGTTGGATCTACAACTGTGTTTTTCACGTCTTATTGTAGACTGTACGGTTTGAGAGGAGGCCTGAACAGTGCCTGAGTTGTTCCACGCCGTTTTGCTGTTTGGGGACTAATAACCAAAGGGGCATATTTCTAATAAAATTCAGCCGTTATCGAGAAAAATAAAAATATTGTTCTTGGGGCGAACGTACCAACCGGCTTTCGTAACACTCCGCTTTTCAGCTCAAGATACTATAACTCTGTAAGAGCTATGCGCTTGGAAGGCTGCCAGAATAGTTAACAAAGAAGAGCGGATTGAATGAGATATAGTAATTGAAATACATTGAGACAGCTTTTCTCTTAGGATACATCCTAAGCGCACGTGTTTGAACTTTTGGAAGGGGCTCTCTCCTTACAGCTTGAAAAGGTGTTGAAATTGAAGACAGATTTAAAGACAAAAAGGGAGGCAGAGAGAGGAATAGAAAAAGTATGTAGCAATAATTTTTTTTTTTTTTTTTTGGGGGGGGGGGGGGGGGGGGGTTGACTCTAGTGTGTGATACGAGAATAAAAGGGTGAACGTAAGTGGTCTGCCGCGTAAACAATATAAGGCCGGTAATAATGCATCTTTGCAGTAGAGGCGGTAATTTGGCGCGGTTGGGCGAAGTGCTTGTAAAAACTTCGGAACGCATGAACTGCCGCGAGTCACCCCGTTTCGTACCTCTTTTTTTTACCCTTTGTTGAAAAGGCGTCGCCTGGTTGTAAAACGACCTGAAAAGTGGCCGTCGCAGGCACGTATATGAAGTTTCGTCGCAGAAATCTTTTAGTTCCTCAGTGCTCACTTGCTTTAGTTGTTCTTGCTTTTGCTTTTGGTTTTTACAATGCGCTCTAATAAAGTGCAGTGGATACTTGGGGCGCAGGTGATAGGGTACAATGTACCGTGTTTGTCAGTATAGGCCAACATCATTTACTTAAGTTTCCGGTTGAGAAAAGCGGAGAGTAGGGTTATATACGAATTTGCTAAATCATTTTGTCACTGTCATCATCTGCCCTGTTAAATCTGCCGTGGAACAAATTCTTCTCATATTAATATTCTGTTAATATTCCCTGCGCTATACGCGGCTACAGCGTTTCTTGGTAATGCAGGGAAGGCTATATATGCGCAGAGCATTCGCAACTGTGTAGTTCGGCAAATATAGTTACCGCGATGTCCTAAATCCGTTGCAGAAGTGTTTTTTTTTTTTTTTTTTTTTGCCGTGTATTGAAGCTTGTTGTAACTATAGCCTGCCAAAGCGATTGGCTCTAACGATGAAAAGTGCTGTTTCTTTAAGTTGTAACGTTGGTTGTTGGTAGTTTAGTTAGGAAAATAAATTGTATGGCTAATATTGATAGCAGGTCACATGTTAAGAGAGAGTCAATGACTGCAAGCAGAACAATTATATTTCGCTGCGCAGGAATATACGATGCGTTTCGGGTCCGTAGTTCTCTTTCTTTCTTTCTTTCTTTCTTTCTTTCTTTCTTTCTTTCTTTCTTTCTTTCTTTCTTTCTTTTTTTCTTTCTTTCTTTCTTTCTTTCTTTCTTTCTTTCTTTCTTTCTTTCTTTCTTTCTTTCTTTCTTCCTTTCTTTCTTTCTTTCTTTCTTTCTTTCTTTCTTTCTTTCTTTCTTTCTTTCTTTCTTTCTTTCTTTCTTTCTTTCTTTAATTTTACTGTGAAAAAGGAGCCGAGGAAAAGCTGTACTCCATCGCAGTGCACAGCTTCCGCCCCCTGATTTTGGTGATTTCTTCCAGTTCCGTCTCCCGCCCTGTGAATCGTTTTGTTACCCTCAATAACCATTCGTTCTGTGGACATTGCATCGAACACCCTGCCTATCTTAAGCTTGTCCGTACGATTTCAGGTATCAACTTGTGACCCCTGTTAATATACATCCTGCAGCATTCTTCCTTCGGAGTCATGAAAATAAGCTGCTAAAAGCGGGGAGAGCGGATGTAGTTTACGTTAAGGATAGGCTTAGTATAGCACAAATGTGCCGTAGTACTTCAGCGAGAAAATGTAGCTACAGCCATGAATGGACCTCTTAGATAGCGGTACAGCTACAGCGTGAAGAGCCATTGCGGCGCTCTGGTTAACATGCTCTATGCACCTAACACGCTGGGCGGGGGGCATAATTAAGCGGGCAGCAGCAGTCGCGTCGGTTCGCTTTAATGGTACGGCGTTTAGTTAGGTCATTCTACGTTAGCAGTAGTTTGTAAAGGCCGTCGTCCTGGAATGATGAGCGTAGCGTGGCTATACGCATGGGTCTCTTTCTCAGCGGGGCGTGCATTCATAATGCGGAACCAGCGCGGAAATTGCATTGCCTGCACTGCCATGTTACGCGGTGGGAACGCAGCTTTTCTTCAGCATCAATTTGAACGTAGCTCACGGGTCCTTATTTAAACCTTCCGAATGAGATATTAATATTTCGGGATGTATTTTACGTGGCTCACATGTAATTTGCAGTGGACTATTTACATTTTTTCGAGTGAATATCGCGCAACATACAAACTCACTATGCCCATCACACACGTGTCCATTCAGGATATGTAAAGGCCCTTCATAACCTTCAGAAATCGTGATTGAATCGCACAGAATGCATGAAGCAACCGCATTTGAAGCATACGTAAAATAGTTACATTTTGTAGGCATTTCCCACGTCTTCTTCTTCTTCTTCTTCTTCTTCTTCTTGCTTGGTAACCTATTTGTTACCCTTTTCTACCTTCGGTAATCGTCTCTTCGCGCCATATGTTCCGTCCATGTCCATTTCTTCTTGATTTCCACTAGAATGACATTACTCGAGTTCTTTCTCTGATCCACTCTGCAAGCTTCCTATCTCCTAACGTTACACCTACGGGTTTCCGTTCCATAGCTTATGGGCTCCGTTTTCACGTATTTTCGTATTCGCTGCTCACACCAAAGTGCGCAATAAAATTTATGTTCTGTATGATCGGTCCTGTAGCTGGAAGGGTTTTATTATTTAGTAATATTTATTTAGTAATACTGCAGACCAATACTTTGGCCCAAGCAGGACGGGCTATTCACAAACAAAAAGAAGGCACAGAAAATCGTATAAAATGTAACATGAAATGAACATAATGCACAAAAAAGAACCACAAATGAAGCGTCAACATCGCTAACTTGCACAAAAATGACTTTGCAATGCGACCATGAAATCGTTGGACTGAAATACACCAATGGCAAGTGAATTCCACTCGTTCACCGTTCGAAGGAAAAAACTGTACTTGTAAGCGTTTGTTTTCGCGAAGATCGGTGCAAGCAAATCCTCATGACTGTGTCGTGTTCTCCTCGTAGAAGGCCGACATACGGACGCTGGTAGCGTCATATTATTTTTTCCAGAAAGAGTATTATGCAGTAGTACAAGACGATTTAATCTTTCTGCGTATTTCGAATGTCTGTAGTCTATTTTGTAACATTATTGATGACGGCGAATCGTTCCTGGCATATTTTCCGTATATAAATCGCACTGCTTTTCTCTGGACTCGCTCGAGTTCTTTAGTGTCCTTCATAGTATGCGTGTCCCAGAGTACGGAAGCATATTCTAACTTAGATCTCACTATTTCATTGTAGGCTAACATTTAAGTTCTTACAGGCGCGTTTTAACATTTCTTTTTATGAACCGTAATTTGTTTAGCGCAGCTGAGCGAACATCTGAGATATATGTGTTGACCATGTGAGCTTATTGTTAAGAGTAACGCCTAGGTATTTGCATTTGTCGACTTCGATAACAGTTCTATGTCCAAGTTCGTACGAAAAAAGGCTAGGAGAGAAAGAGAGAGAAATAACATTTATTGGCACCCGTCAAAAGATTGGTGAGGATTCGAGGCGCAGCTCTGTCCCAGCCTTGCCCTCCCCCTCAGCCGTCGACCTGGATCTCTTGGATCTGAGCTACGGCCAGGGCGAGACGGATGACTTCACGTTGCCCTTTTTCGTCCTATTTGAGAATTTTTTTCTTGTTACGCGTAAAAGTAGAGTTTTTTCCGCATTGAACCCATTCCCCAAATGGAACACCAGTGAGTAATTTCTGCAAGGCATCTCTGCACACATCATGATCATCATGGGACACAATTTCCTTGAAGATAGCACAATCATACGCGTATAACCGAATGGACACATTACCAGGAATAACATCAATGAAGTCCTTAATATAAATTAAAAATAACATTATCAGAATATGTCAGAAGACATGCCTTAATACACTGTACAGTGGACTTTGTCATTCGTGAATTTCATGTACCACACGAGATTACAATGCACATCAACGCGCATTACAATCCCCGAGAACACCAGGTGGCGAATACCAGGCATATACCAGGTGGCGTTAGGTCAATTAATATATTTCAATTAAATGGTGATGGCTAACTACATGTTCTGGCGAACGGCTAAAACGAGTTTGCTGCAGACTTCTCTGAGAAAAAGAATGGAATTTCATCAGCAAGTGCGTTTCAAGTTTAGTGATTGATGTCTGATCTCTATTAACACTTTTTTAAAAAAATTGTACCATGAGCGTTGCGCATCGCGAAGAGGCTGTTCTGTTACTCGCTGGTATGTGCAACCAATAAAATTTTGTTCAGCTTAATGTCTAATACTTTACGTGCTTTTGACATTTTTCTACCTGCGTATCTGATTTGTGTGCTCATATACCAACATTCTAGATAACCGGATAGTACAGTAAAAAACCCGTTTTAATTATGTAAGAAGAGAGAGAGTTTGTTTCTGATAAATATAAATTGTCATTGTTATTGGTATTGATTTTTTTTGTTATTGGTATTGTATTGTTATTCACACTATTATAACATGCTTATTACGCTCGGCCATCATGACCTTTAGAACAGCTCTGAGGCCTTCAGCATGGTTTGAGGAAAAGGCAGTTACCCATTAGGCAATGAGCGCATTTCAAACCGGTAAACTATATATATCAAGAGAGATATAATAAGAAAACAAACAAAACATCTAAGTTCAAACAAAGCAAAACCTCAAAACGGCGCGGTCCGGTTGGGCAGTACACTTGTGCTCTTGGTACGCCGCAAGGATCTGAGATGTGGGAGGGGGACCTCTTATAGCACAGCCTATCTCAACAGTTTCGATGGCCCAGCTCGTATCGAAGACGGGGCTGAAAATGGCTTTTTCAAAATTGCGCATTTTATTTTGGTATTTGTTAGCTGGCCGCTGCAAAACTTTTCCAACTTCCGCTAGATTGGATGTGCACCTTGTAAAACGGAAGTGCCGTGCTTGTTTTCGATAGAGAAACGTACGGAATCTTTTAATGGCTTTGCGCACAGGACGCCGGGAAGTTTACACTACACACGCAAGTGATCGGAACTTCAAGCAGGGGAACCGAAGCTCTGGTTTCTTGAAAAGCATAGCTCTTTAATTTATAGTTGGGGTTATAGAGGCGGATGGTTTTTTAACAGGCCCTATTTCATCCTACCCCATTCTTTCGCCTTTGCGAGCTGGATGCCTAAAAGGGCTCGAAACTAAATGGCGGACAGACGTATGGCTAAAATGTTCATCATAAGAAAATGAGCTTACACAAGGTCAGACAGGATAAAAAGCGTTTTTGGTGTAAAATGTTATCGACAATAATATTAAATTTCTTTAAACAAATCAAATTACTTTTCAGGCATTGATACCAAAGACATGATCAGGCAGTCGTTGCGAATAACGTGTTGGTGTTAACTAAGAAATCAATCCTTTAGCACTGAGAAATTGTCAACAAATGTTCATGCTTTAATCACCGCAACATCCATGCTATGCGCCTATGTGCTGCAACATATGTGCGTTATTCCCTGGAAAAGCCGGTATAAATAATACAGATAGCGTAAATAATCTCACTGTGTTTCCAGTCGCACTGACTGTAGTCTCAAAATTTGTAGGTATCGCACAAGCTTCTTCATTGTGAAATCTATAGTACAGTGTGTGCTGATAACGCGAGATCGATTGCAGAATATGTGCTTCACAATTATACAGCACGAGATGCATATTTTTTCTGTCCTGTATATCAAAAAGTCCAAATAACATCTGAAAAATGCCGAAGTCTGTTTACGTGCAGAAATGCGACAGCATTGCGAGTTCCGTGCCTAGTTCGGTTGAGTTCCGCATTTCAACACTTTTAGGGGGTCGTCCACATAAACATGCAAGTCGCAACTAAGTTGGCTACTCGTATTGGCTCAGGCGGTAATTTTAGTCGAATCCTGCGGTGAGTTTCTGCGGTCCAGGGTCCTCGTTTTGGGCTTGGCCCATCCCAATTTGGAGGTCACCACTTAACTGGCTATACTCAAGACTAGGTTAGACATCGATTTTGGTCAAATTCTGAGGTCAATTTCTGGGATCTAGGGGACCAAATGTTAGGGTTGGCCCACGGCAATGTGGCGGTCATCACTGAATTGGCCTACTTAACATCAGTTTTGGTAAAATTTTAATGAGGTCAAATTTTGGAGGTCCTGGTGGCCAAAGGTTTGAAGTTCCCCATCCAAATTTGGAGGTTACGTTGATTGTGGTCAAATTGTGAGGTCAAATACGAATTCGGCTGTCACTGTATAGTTGGCCCTACTCGAATCAGAGTGACACCATCTGGGGACCACACTCATGAGACAATAAAGACTTGTCATGCGGGCATTTCTGCGGACAGGGGCTATCTCTGCATGTTCTGTCTACGGCCGTTATGAGCCAGGACATCCTTTCGCATTATTAAAAGAATGAGAACGACCATGCACCGTCTTCGCTTAAAGGGGTCCATACAGCGGTTTTATCTTTCTGATAGCCGTGCAAGGAAGTACTTATTAAACTTCCTAAGCTCTGTAAATCTTCTATAGAGAAAATATAAGAAACCTTGTCATCACCGTAAGAGACATTTTTGTCGTACGAGATCCGCTATACGTCTAAGAAGCAAATAAGAAGCAAACCTTCGTTCCTCGTGCACACCTTTGGCGAAGGCTATAGTTTTCTGCTTTGAAGTCTCGGCCCGCATTACACTGAACAGTTTGTATAGCAGGTCTGTTGTAGAGAACTCCACTCCCAGTGCTTCACAAACCTTTACGGGATGTTAGCTGTCAACAACATTGGGTCCCAGCAGATAGGAAAAGCAGTAAATTAAAAAGAACGATAGAACTAACAACATAAAACAAGAATAAAAAAGATATTAGCAAGAGATGAGTGCGTGGACACTGCAGCCAGATACTCAGTACCGATGCGGGCACTAGCACAGAAGTTTATGCTGGTAGCAGTAAACGTAGTCGCTGTAGTCTCAGTAAGCGTAAAAGTTTAGTTATGACAGCCTAACATAATAAACGTTAGCTTACGTGACCAAAAGCATGATAATACCAGGATGGCAGGTTCGGTATCATCGGCGCCGGTGTACAGATTACGCAAGTTATTGCTTCCAGTCACGTTACACTTTTATCTGCTTACCCTACTCAACTCGGTCCTGGCTTTTTTGTCGGCACTCAGCTGGTATAAAGGTACGAGCGCTGTTAGCTTTCTTGTTATACTCGCGTGTGGCTGGCGGATGAAGCATAGCGACGTCGCTGGACATTTATGAAGTTCGGAAGGCCTCGGTAGAAAATAGCTGCGGCTCTCCCGTCACGCTAGCGACGATTTTTACTTACCTCTTCCGAGACTCGCCGTTAATGCGGCACCCGCCCGACTTGTTTGTTTACGCTTTATGGTCCTTCCTAGGCTCGTTCGATAAATCAATAACGCGAAAAGCCTACGCTTAGACGGCTGCGTAGCACCTCACTTTTGCATGCCCCGGACTAAAACATTTGCTATTGCACGAAATAGAATTCTGCATTGCTTGTACATAGGGAGCGTTTCCGCGCTGACTGCGACTAGGAGTCTCTTAGTAGTTCTGTATCATTCTTCGTCTAAGTATCGCGTGCTGTCACACATCTTGTTAGATTATATCGAACGGTTTATCGGCATAACCAGGTAATCCAAGAAAACTTCAGGTATGCCCTGAACTCCGCTTGTGACGCCTACGCTATTCCTGTCAGTGTGATAGTTATACTAGGCAGCATATATGGAAGCGTATTTTGGAATTCTTTTTCCGTACCGAATGTATGTTCCCTCTAATGCTTACATCATCTTTATATGACAGAAATGTGCGTTACTTATACGTCGCTGACACCAGAAATGCAACTGATACACGAGGAAAGAATGCCTTCGCTCGGTCATGTTCATTCGATTTCAGGTTGGTCTGCGGATGTAGAATATGGTTTTCAACAGTGGCATAGTGCTAGCAGGAGGTATATCTGGCCGCTGACATGGCCGGGAACTGATTCGATAGTTTGTGTGGCTTAACGAGACCCCATCATATCAAAACTTTGGGAGGAGCTGCAAACCCGGTTTGTTCATTTCAGGTGGGAAGGTGGAATTATAATCACCCTTACACTGCTCTTGGATGCCCAGTCAGGTACGCTACTCCAAAGCCACGTAGTCACGTTCATACGACATGGTTCATACGACAAAGAGGGGCTTTTATATGTCGGGGTGCCTATGTTACCACGTCATACTTTTAAGCGCGGAGAGTAAGTGTCCCCTATCATTTTCTATATTCCGGTTTGGCAAAAAAGGTCTGATGTTCTTTAAGCACAATTTCAGAGCGGCAGCAGATAACCCCGCACTATCAGTTGGTAGATATTTGTTCGGCAAATTTTGCCGCCATCTGACGCGTGCTCTACCTTAGCTGTCGAGGAAAGTATTCCATAACATTCCATAGCAATCGATTATTCATTTTTCATTTATTCTGGCCTTACACAACCAAATGTAAGCAGTAAGCGGTCAATAAGGTAAATAATAAAGCGGCAGGTCCACAGTACTTCAGACATCTTATAGTAGCGCGAACAAAAACACACAAGACAGGGTACAGGACGAGCGCTAATCAGAGAGGTCCTCTTGTCGATGTGTCAGCGACATGCGACTTTCCTGCCTCTGCTATATTTCATATCAAGAACTGCATCTTATTTGCTCTTTGTCTGCTGTAACTTAACAATAGCTGCATGTGCACGGAAGTCCATTTGAGATATTCCTCAACAAATGTGATGTTTCTGCAGCAGGACACACAAGACAGGGCTCGCCCTGTCTTGTGTGTGTTTTTGTTCGCGCTACTATAAGATGTCTGAAGTACTGCACCAACTAGGCCGACAATACATCTTACTGGAGGTCCACAGTCTTTTCCCTTGGCCAAACTTGCCGGTTCACTATTGGCTTTGATATGCAGCCTATTGTTGAACGCAATCCAACAAAGGTAAGTCCAAAATGAGTTCGAAACGAACAACGGACGCTTACCGAATACAGCCCCGGTACGAAAAACCCGGAGCTGGGCTTATTAAATTACCTTTACGAACGCAGCATGCTTTTAACGACCAACACAACTCTATTGCTGTTTATTCACCAAGGAAGAGCAGTGTAAAGCATAAAAGTTCTATTTGATGCAGCCTCTGGTTTCCCTTCTTCCCGAATGAACGCATTAAGACCAAGCGAGAGAGACCGACGAGAATCGCTGGAGGGACATTGTAAACCTAGCATCGCCGACGAGTAGTAAGATGTTTAGACTGTGAATCGACTGTTTTCTCTTAACGAGGAACTGAAATCCTCTTTCCTCCCTTGGAAGTGACTCTGGAAGCCGTTAAGGAACAGCACGTAGTGCATCTAGCGAACGCAAACAAAACCACACGCTTTTTTCCTCGGGCGCACCGGAGGCGGAAAGCTATCAGTTACCCTGCTCTTTTGGGAGTATCCGCAGCTCCCCATTCAATCACCGCTATCGATTCTAGCGCCGGTTCACTTGGTCCAGGACTTCGTTGTGTGCTACCGGACTGTGCTAATGACTCCCCGCGGAACGCCGGCGTTCGGGACAGGGGGGCTCGAGTGCCGTCGCATGATTAGGAGGCGAGAAAGACCTCGATTGCACTGCAATGGAGCAGGAAACGTGTCCGAGTGTGGGTAACACTGTGGGACCGTTGAATCACACTCTGGGTCAGAGAACAGTCTCGGTTGGGCTCTATGTATGCATCGGTGTTAACCGTATTGGGTCACGGACTTGTTGCTAAACCGCGATCTGAGAGTTTTATTCTTGTCCTTGTCTTATTGTTTGAAAGAAAGTCTTGCTGCAGAAACATCACATTTGTTGAGGAATATCTCAAATGGACTTCCGTGCATATGCAACTATTGTTAATTTACAGCAGACAAAGAGCAAATAAGATGCAGTTCTTGATAGGAAATATAGCAGAAGCAGGAAAGTCGCATGTCGCTGACACATCGACAAGAGGACCTCTATGATTATCTGCCGTAAATACGTTCGTTACTCAAAGAGGTAACATTTTCACAAATTAAAAAAAAAAAAATGGAACGGCAGTCCACTGCAGGCTCGTTCGAATAAAACGCAAACAAGAAGCATACTTTCATCGTGGTAATAAAACTGGGCAAAAATGAGGCACAAAAGGGCGAAGAAAAATGCCGGGGTAATGAAGCATAGGGCATTGTGGGGATAGAACAAGTATAAGACTTTGAGGGGTATTTGGAAATAAATTATAGTGCCCGGGCTTACGTTCGGAAGCGCGGTATTGTGCCTAAAATCAGAGGTACAGTCTAAATTAGAAATAAATCAGAGAGCCGTCGGGCGATTGGCACTAGGTGCCCACGACAAAACCACAAATGAGGCGGTACAGGGAGATATGGGCTGGACATCTTTCGAAGTACGGGAAGCTCAGTGTAAAATATTATATGAGGAATGCCTGAGGAAATTGAACAGTAACAGGTGGCCAGTTTAAAGTATTTAAATACCTATACCTAAAAAGAGTTGACTCACAATGGAGGAAAAGAAGTAGGAAACTAGCCAGTAAGTATGCTGGTCACAAGGACGAACAAATAAAGACCGTTGATCAAGAGGTGAAAAACACAGAATGAAACATTGGATAAATTCTATGGAAAAGAAACAGTGTAGAACTATACCGAAAGGGGAAAAGGCAGATCAGAAAGGAAGCTTTCTTTGATAACTCAAGAGGCAGTGCCCTACTTTATGAAGCTAGATCAAGGCGCCTTAGAACATGCAGGTGCAAAAGAAATTTAACCATGAAGATGACACATGTGCATCATGTGGTAAATCCATAGAAACAGTTAACTATCTTATACTCGAATGCGATGGTATCCATCTGGAAGTTGATGCAGACGCAGTCACTCTTGCTGAGGCCCTGGGGTTTAGAAATACCAGTGGCCGGGTGAATGAACCTGCGGTGAAAGCTAGCAAAAAAACGATTGGAAGATTGGTGGCTTAAAACCATAAACATGGCATAATGTTAGTAATGCAGAAACAAACTTTAATAAATTAAATCATGTTATAGTTAACCTAGTTAACCGATCTAAGACAATAATTAAGATGTAGAGAAAAAACGAGCAGGATAGCATCGGCTACTAGCCAGTTTCTAAGGGCTCGCTTCGATATTTCATCCATCCATCGATCTGGTCGCACCCGAGAACAGAAAAAAAAATATATATATATATATATATATATATATATATATATATATATATATATATATATATATATATATATATATATATATATATATATTAACAGGAGGACATCCTGTTTGAATTTCCCTGGCCCATTAGTCACAAGCAAACTATGCCTATATATATGCTTACTAAATATATGTTTTTTCGTGGAAGCGGTACACAAGTGTGTTCAATGTGTGTGTTTAGAGCATCAAGCACACGTCCAATGGGTTCTGTCTAAGCCCCTGATAAGTATCAGTTATTCAAATATTTATGGTAATTTTTCCAGCCTTTCTGGCATTCGTATTGATTTTCCTTAGATCAAAACATAATAGTGTAAAGGAAGGAAAATATGTGGCCGGAAGCGCAGACTGCAAATTGTTTCCTCAATACCTGAGCAGCATCCGGCGGAAATGAAAAGGGCCTGCATTGCATGTAGCTGTGCGAGTTGGTTTGGCTTGGTTGGTTTGTAGGGTTTAACGTCCCAAACTGATTCAGGCTATGAGAGACGCCGTAGCCTCAGTCGCTTTAGAAATTGGGACGTTAAACCCTACAAACCAAGCCAAACCACACCAAAACCGAAAACCAAAAAGCGGCGAGTTGATGATGGCACGTATTGATGGGACAACTCAGAAAAAGAAATAGGCAGTACAGGATGGACGGACAGCATCCTCAGTTGGTAGTCGGCACTCATGCGTGTCTACTGTCCTTTCCTCCTGCTGTTTTTTTTTTTTTTTTTTGCTGTGTAATGTCAATCTACCAAGAATAGCGACGGTGACAGGTAGGACGTAATAAATACAGCAAGCATAGTGATCAGGAATATCGCTGCAAACTTACTATTTGGTCCAATGTACAAGGGTCGCACTGACAAAAAAAAAAAACAACAACAACAAGAAAACAACTACTCATGCATGTAAGATAGGAGTGAAATAACTTTTTGCGCACAGTTCTGGAAAACAGATTTTTGAAAGTGGATGTGCCATGTATTGTGTAATTGTAACATAAGAATCAACATATCCGTATATCCTCCCTGTGCACGATTGCTTCGCTATTTATTTTCAAAAACGAACCCCTTTGGTTTGCCAGTGAAGACGTTCAATGGTGAGCACAACACAACCCTTAGGACCTTAGACGATTTGTATCAAGATGTTAAGAAAAGTACGTTACAATTCTCCACAGTTGCTTATTAACAATTTCAAAACCGCAACCTATAGACGTCCTTCACTTTGGTTACGTCACGAAGATGCGATGGTGCTGTCGTTGTTTAGTGACTTTTTCTCGGTAGGTAAAACAACACTTCAATCGCTTTCACCTACAGTGATTGCGGAGTCGTTTGCTGCTACCGGAAAAAAAAATATAGAGCACCGTGCCGACTAGTTCCGTCGCCGTGGAATGTGCCGAAAGACAAAGAAAGGGAAAAGTAAACTTGTACAGGTTTCTTGCCGACGAAGGTCGCCGTAAACAGTGGGCCGCCGCGGTGAAGCGCGAAGGCTGGATACCGACGCCGGCTCATCGAATATGCGGCAAGCACTTTGTCACGGCTAAGCTAGAGCTTATTCACTAAAGGTTACGAATAACTCGAGTTTGGCCTTCTTTACTACCCATAATGGCATCTTGACACTGCCTTATTGTGGGCGTGCGACTGTGCACGTAACACATGTAGAGGAGACAGCTAGTATATTGTAATGTGTAGGCCTGTTTCTTGGTTGGAGCTTACGTAGATGTGTTTACTTATGTATACAATTCCTCAAACACTTTTTTTTTTCACCTGGATAATTGTACTTATGCGTAGTCAAGTGCGGCGCGAGTGATCTGTGTTGCACTCTACCGTGGTTATGTTGCATGGCTAAACTTCCCCGTATTCAATTCAAATTATTTTGGTCTATTTCGTGATGAAGATTGGCACTGCGCGACGGCAACTGCTGATTTGTGCGATTGGAGCTGCTTATTGTTTTTTATACCGAAGGGTTTTAATTATATTGTCACGAGGTGGCATGACAAGTGACGTAACACGGCGACACAGCAGAAATAGAACGACGTGATGACATGACGATGAAATATGCTGTAATGGCCAGCGGGCCTAGCGCGAGCAATTCGCCCCGCGCCACTGCCCGCTTCGTCATCTTCGTAGCAATATTCATAAAGGCTAATTGTGAACGCGAGTTGTAGGTTTCAGCACCACCGAGCGACATATTGTATCGTGATTCAAATTCTGTGAGGATCTCTACATCACCTACGTACTGCATGGCACACTGTCGCATTCTGAGTTTATCTTAGATTGAAAAGCGGCCACAGTGGCCGGGACTGAGCTGGGTCGCCACGACTACAGAACCACTGCGGCCGCTGCCACTTGTGATGAAAGCCAAAAGCGTGAATGCATGTGATAAAATTAAGAACGTTAACGCCGACAGCCACCCACGAGCAGAGCAGATACAACAAGCGCGCAGAGCGGTGATTTCGGCGAATAACGCAAGGATATGCAAATACGTGCAGTGCCAGGGCGCAGTGCACTTGCTACTGTTGTAATGCTTACCTAAACCCCTTTAGCCATACAGCCACTCCATGACAGCGAGGGGCTTTGTGCTTACCAACGACGTTCACTTGTCACTACATGCCAAGTATCACCTGAGAGTGCAATGATGTTTCGAGCGGAACACTTCGTACGTGGTTCGCGCGCGCTGTTTCGAGCAAGAAAAATTACCGTCTACTTATTCGACTGAAACTAGTTGGAAACATCCGAAGCTTTGTATTTCTGGACACTTACCGCGGTTAGTTTACAGGCCGAAAACAGCAAATACATAACAAAATTGCTCCCCTTCGCTGGCGGGCAGCAACGCTTCGCTTGTGCGTCTTTAACCCACTCTCCGTCTGGTACGTCGTGCGAGTCCGGACACTGCACGCCATGTATGTGGAGTTTTTCCGTGTGTCGCTTTTGTCCTCACCGCTGAGACTCAAGAAATACTCATAATACAGGCGGTTTACATGGACACCCCAAAAAAGTCGAGTGGGGTCGTTGGGTTCTCTTCTAGAGGGAAAGGGCAAAACGTAGAGGAAAAGAGAACAGTCACGCGTTTCTTATTCAAAGCTCGCTCTTTCTCTCAAATATTAGACTCGACTCGCATTCTGTCAAGTTCATGTGCATAAGGCTAGAACACATGCTTATTCCGTCTGCAAAAAAAAGGGCCCGAAGAACACAATAACACGCTCTTGACAAGCTTGATCACAGTTTCGCTCTCGTGCCTTTTGTCTATCGTGGGATCGCAGACGACTGCAGCGCCACCTCGATCGCTCCGTTTTTTTGTAAACATGGAGGAGGTGTATATCCGTTTTTCATGCCACATTTAACTACTCGGTGCAAGTACAGGAAGAATACTAAGAGCAAATTTTTCGTACGCTTCGGGAGCTTAGATCATTCTCACCAACATCATCTCTCACTTGTCTCACCATTAAAAGACGTCACAGAAAACTGGGCTTGTATGCACAAGTACATTAGCCACTGAAACCTCCAAAGATATCCATAGCGACAGTCCAATCACTTTGATAGATCAAGCTCTTAAAGGGATGAGAGAGGCAGAAGTCCTCAAAATTTTCTCGTAATAGTTTGTACTCCTCGATACGTTTACCTCGGCAGGTCTGCCTCGATTCTAAGCCGAAACGCGAAAGTTGAGGTCCAGAAGAAAAAAAAGAACTTTTCGTCGAATGTTAGCCAACCTAAAAACTAGAAAAATTGAGAACTAATACAACTACAAAACGCAAACGACGTTTATTCGGCAAAATCCTCGGGCCCATTCCTCGCGAACTTCCAAGCGCCGTTCATACCTAGCGCGCATGTGTAATTGCCAGGTCGCTGGAGAGGACTTAGCTCCATGGCACGAGAAACTCCTGCTGTGCGAAGTTACAACCGTCCTTCCATGTACTAGCAATGGTTACTGGGCTGTCTTCCAGTGAGGTTGTAGTGGGGCAACTGGCGTGCTATTTTTTCCAGTTTCAGTGTATTATTATAGTCTATTGTAAATCATAAATTCTAGAATCTAAGCCGACCTAAATGTTTAGAATCCTGCTTTCTTAAAAAAAAAAAACTGTTTAGATACAAATAAGATTTCTTTTTAGATCAGTATCATAACAAACGTCTCAACTGGGAACCAAAAAAAATAACGAACAGAACAGGAAGCAGGAAGGTGGAACGTCTTTTGTTGAACTTCGATGAAAAAAAGAGGGTGATAGATGGGCATTTGCTTCGCACCTTTCTTCCGCGCAATTTTGAGACTTGTTAGTATTATCAGCTGGCTACATGTACCTTGTGAGCACATTTCAGCATTTATGGTGTGGTGCACTGGGCTACCCGACAAATCTGTTGTGGTTAGGCTTGCTCGTTCCTGTCAATACTGGTTGCAACGCGGTTTGGAGCTGATCAAGAAATGAACAACCATGTCGTTATCGCAGGCACACCCCTCAATAAGGATTCAGCTGGGACTGCCAGCTGAATGCAGCTTTATCTCTTGCAACTTGATGATTTTAAACTTCATTAAAAAGTAAAGAGCCGTCTATTCACAGTCACAACACGGATATGATAATACAACACTTAATCATTTTCATACCTAATTTTTCTGGGCTAACTTTATTGAAGCTGGCTAGTTTATCCTCTTTGCGCAATCGTACCAAAAGCGTCACAGTGAAAGTGAACTTGTTCTAATCAGTTGGGCATTGTATTGCTAAAACCTGGAGGTAACCAATTTCTAGTAATTGTGATCGTTCACCGTCGTCCCCGCTGTCCTTGACACTTCTTTGTTTTGTCTTCCGCTCTCCGATGTGGACTTTTTCCGTACTCTTCAAAAGGTTGCAGACCCTCGAGAAGTTGAACTGAAACGAGGAATTCTGAACTTAAAATATATGACCTCATTCGTGCGGGTAAGCGCCACGCGATAAAAGTGCCATTAACTAAACTAGGAAAAATGAATAGTTTCTGGCTTTCCTGAATGCTACCACAGCTCAGATTACATTAACAAAGAATGTCCCATCTGTTTATCGCAGTCAATAAGTGAAACAACGCGTGTTATTTGGAACTTTTTACGAAACGTGGAAAAGAGCTGTCATACCCATAACATTGTTGCTGCTTCTCATGGTCCGCGTATTATCCACAACACGCTACCTTAGTACGAGACGCTACGGGTTCTAACCCGTTGCCCTGACGTTGAGCTGGGTTCACTGCCGTTTCGATCTCCTCATCCACTCCCAGTCCAAAATAACGGGCTCCTTTCCCGTCACCTCGCGACGTCGAACAAGCCGATTGCGCCATTTCGTCTGGTGCGGCCAGAGAGAAGCTGAGAACTGAATTTGTCTCACCGCCTTCGGGAAGATCTTGGGAGTAAATGGCGCGGTTAAACCTCATTCCCTATCTTTGACCTCCTTCGCCCGATCATTCGAAATCCTCTCAATTTGTACAGAAATGTCTTGAAAAGAAGAAACAAATACAAAGATAAATGGCCTTAGGGAAAGATGACGACACAGATAAAGGCTCCTACATGAGGTTGTACAATTTTGCCCTTTTTAGTAACACCATAGCACCACTATATGTCAGGCTCAATTTCCTGTCAGGCTCAGTCCTTCTGACTCTTTCTCCCAGTCTCGTCCCGAGTTCTTTGATCTCCTTAGCTCGTGGAAAATCGGTATCAGTCTCGTTGTAGCGCTCTGTTTCTTTCTGTGCGTTTGTTTAGTGCAGTATTGTCCTCTTTTATGCGTCGGTTGTTAAAGGCGTATGCGGGGTCGTGACGGCACCGCCAATTGGATCGCTACCACGAGGTCATCTGTCGTGCACTTTGTGTAGTACTACTTCGAAGAAACAAAAAAACAGCCATCAATAGAGCGAGAATCACGCGACCAAGCTGCGTGAAATAATCGCATGGTTAACTAAATGGATTAATGAAATCACGGGCGTGTGGTCCATTTTTCGCAACAATTAATTTCTCTTTCGTTTCATTTGGTCGCCTGAAATTATTCGCTGCTACTTATGACAGGATTGATGATGTCATGTAGGTCGGGCTGTCGTCACAATATTGTCACAACAAAATGAAATAAAATAAAACGTTGGTAAATAATCACTCTTCTCACGAGCCTAGATCAATTGTATTAGACCTATCTAACTAGATCATCACCAACATCAGCCTAATAACATACACTGCAGGGGAAAATACTCTCCATAACCCTGAATTCAACCTGACTCCGTGCGCGCTGCCGATATTTTATTCCTGAAAACATCTGGATCTCATCCATCCTCCTAAATTTCTACCCTAACGTCTTGTTTTATAAACCGATCACCTACTTGTAATTCCTACGGCTGATTCGTTGTCATTGCGCGGTGTGAACCTATTGAACCTCTTACTTACCATAAATGGCCACCTGATCACCATAAAAATGTGATATATATTACATGAAAACATCTTCAATTATTTTCCGTGCACCGTTAACAAGACCTCCTTCCCTCTGGCTACGTCATAAAGATGCGGTGGAGCTGTCGTCGGCAGTGACTTTCGCGCGTTAGTCAAACGAATATTACAGTCACTTTTGCCTATCGTGATTGCGGGGGGGTTTGTTGCTGCCAAAAAAAAAAAAAGAAAAAAAAAACATAGCACCGTGTCTTCCAGTTGCCTCGCGATGGCATGGGCTGAAATGCCCAGGAGGCAACTTTAGTAAGCTTGCAAAGGCAACTTGCCGACGAAGGTCGCCGTAAATAGTGGGCCGCCGCGGGAAAGCGTAAAGGCTGGATATCGACGCCTGCTCATCGAATATGCCTCACTTTGTAACAGATAAGCTGGAGCTTATGCACCTCTACGCCAGAGCGACCTACTTGCTCAAAGGTCGCGAATAACTCGAGTTTGACATTCTTTATGACACGTAATAGGATCTTGGTATTCGTATGACACGGGCACGGTTGCGCAAGTAGCATATGTAGACGAGGCGGCCAGTATATTGTTTCTTTGTTGGAGCATGTGCGTAGATGTGTTTACCTATGTCAACAATTCCTCAAACACGATTTTTTTTTCTCTTTGATAATTTCATGTATCCGCTGTGAGCTGCTGGAGCGATGTGTGCATAACTCCTCCGTGATTATTTTGCATGGCAATCGTCGCCGTGTTCACTTCAAATTATTTTAATCTATTTCGTGATGAAGATTGGCACTGCACGTTGACAGCCACTTATTTGCTCGGCTGAAGCAGCATTTTTTTTTTTTTTTAATACCGAGTTGCTTTAGTTGTATTCGTAGCGTCTAATTGTTGTGGCATAGATTATTGCCGAGCGAAGTATACGCTCGTGATTCAGACTCTCTGACGATCTTTACGTACTTCATGACACGCTGTTTCATTCTGAGTTTATCCTACACTGAAATGCGGCCATGGCGGCTAGGACTGAACTGAGTTCGCCCTAACTACGGAACCACCGCGGCTGCAGCAGCTTGTAATTGTAATGCAAATTGAAAGCGTGAATACCCGTGATGAAATTGCGTGAATTTCATCACGCAATTTAGACTGAAGCGGTGGTCTTGTGGTAGAGCATCCGCCTCGCATTCGGGAGGTACCGGGTTTGACCCTGGTGCCACCGGGTACCCATCGGTTTCAAATAGGTACTAGCTTTCCCCCGACCTGCTGCTCGGCTCTTCTGGGGTGAAATGCTTGGGAAAAGGGGTTACGGCACAAATAGGTGTGCCGATGTGGCAATGGTCCGTTCCACCATCGGACAACAATAAGTTCGCCTCGCGCGGCAAAAGCTCATTATGTGGCCCTTTTCTTTTTTAGAACTGCTGTAGCTGAGGCTCAAATGGAGCACTGCAGGTGAGGCTCAAAGGAAGTACCTTTGCAAGACAGACATGAACCATCTTTTGCAGACGGCGAGGTTCGAAACTGGGTTTGTTCCCATCTCAGAAGGCGGGCGCAGCGGGGTTTGCGGAGCTTCTCCCAAGCGCGCACCCCTAGTAAAGGCGAGCGCCAGGCCGGGGGACGCTTGTGCCCATTTTTAGCGACAGCCGCCCACGAACAGAGCAGATACAACAGGCGCGCAGCGCGATAATTTCAGCTAATAACGGAAAGTCAAGCAAATCCGTGCGGTGCCAAGGCGCAGTGCACTTGCTACTGATGCCATGCTTACCTAAAATCATATAACCACTCCATGCGAGCGAGGGGCTTCGTGCTTACCAACAACGCTTATTTGTCGCTTGGTGTGAAGAGTCATCCGAGGGTGCAATGATGTTTCGAGCGGAATACTTCGTACGTAGTTTGCGCGTGCTGCATATGAGCGAAAAAAATCACTGCCTACTTACTCGACTAAAAGTAGTTGTAAGCATCCAAGGCTTTGTAATTCTCGACGCGTTCCGCGGTTAATTTGTTGTGCCCAAACCGCAAGTAAATAATAACGTTAATCATTTTCCATGGCGGGCAGCAACGGTTCGCTTGTGCGCCTTGAACCCACTCTTCGTCTGGTACGGGACCGGACGCTGCACGCCGTGTACGTGGAGTTTTCCCATGTATCGTTTTGGTCATCACCCCTAAGGCTCACGAAACACTCACATAGCCTTGTGTATATGAACTCGACAGAATGCAGGTTGAGTCGATTATTCTAGAGAAAGAGCCAGTTTTGTATGGGAAACGAGTGAATGGTGTTTTGCTCTCTTCCTCTGTGTTTATATCTTTCTCACTAAAAGGGGACAAGACTCGACTTTTGTCGGGTTGATGAAAACCCCCTGAGCACATTGTTATTTTGTCTGCCAAAATGGCGCCTGCATGTCGTAATAACACGCTCTTGGCAAGCTTGGCCACAGTGCCGCTCCGTGCGTTTTGCCTACCTTAGGATCGCAGACGACTGCAGCGCCACGTCACTCAACTTGTTTATTTTTAAACATGGAAGTGTTTAATCAGTTCGTGGTCGCAAGGACCCCGAAGTGAACTAAACATATTTAGTTTCTACCGGCCAGTTTCGATACTACCGCAACGTATTTTTGTCTGCGGTATTATAAGCTCACTTTTCTTCTCTGTTAAGAAAATATATTTGTCAGCTGTAATTGTGCTACCACGAGTAAATTTTACAAAACGATGAAAAGCGACCAGTAAACAGATAAGAGTTGTGTGACGATCCCTGGCAGAGGGGAATTTAATCGAAGAATGCGATGGGACGATAACATTATTGTACACATTGTTACAGAAGAAATTAATATAGCTGCTGCAGCCCACATTTAAAAGGTGGTCTTATCAACCTAGTTCGTCCATATTTATTTCAAATGGTTTGATTGCAAACAGATGGATGTTAGCAACGAAGAAGTTTCATGAGCAGAGAAAACTGGGCGTGTTTCATGCGTTCGCACAATTTCGTTGTAGCGTCTGTTGTTATAGCCAAACGTCTCCAGCTCCGGTGCCTATATCATAGTTCGCAAGAAAGGCCTTGCATTCAAAACGTGTTAGGCTCAATGACTACGCTACTACGTACTCATCGGGATTTCATTTGGCGCAAGCTTCCCCTCTTTTTGGATGCAAAATACTTATAAATAAAGCTTCAAATCATACCTTCGCGCTCATCGGTCAGTGACTCGTTTCTCTGAAAAGAAGTATCATCCTGCATAAAGCCCACATGCGATCTTTCTTTTTCCATCAATGTGAAAGAGTCGGAGAAATTCGTAGAAGAGCCGGCAAGTCCTATGGCCGCAGTAATCCGTTGAGATGTGAGCTTCATTACTGACGTGAGCCTCTGCGATTTTGACGCGGTTATTGGAGCGTAAGCAATTGAAACTTCCGTCTGCTTGAGTTTCAACTCCGTGTAAACTGCGAACTTAATAGCCGACATCTAAATTCGTGCCAAGGTGTGACAAAGGCGATTCGTCTGACATAACCTAGCAGTCAACAAGCTGACATCCAATTTTGAATGAATGCAGTTATCAGGTAAGCCGTACAAGAAGAAGAGGAGGGGGAGAAGCAGAGGCAGGGACATAACATGAATAACAACCTATGCAGTTGTTACCGTGAACAAGGAGAAAAGATGAGGGGTGCAAATGGGAAGAAAAAAAAAAAAGGAACAAAAGCCTACAGCGCACATCATTGCGATATTGTAGCGCAAAACAGACAAGACACACGAGAAGTAAAGAGACGATACAATAATATAAAATTGCGAACCCTCCGTAACAATACTGGCAAAGTGCTCTACAAACCAGTGCAACACATACAATAAAGAGATTATATATATATATATATATATATATATATATATATATACCGGGTGTCCCAGCTAACTTGAACCAAGGGTTACAAAATAATCTATTTTAGGTAGGTCAATAAAACCAGTTGCATACAACTGGCAGTTGCCTTGCGCACTACAGGAAATTTTTGTTTTGAAATTACTTAATTAGCTAATTATGTTAATTTTTCTAATTTTTGAAATATTCATCTTAGACCAGACATGTGAATTGGAAAGTTGTAGAGCACCTTCAGAAACCCCCATTTCATTAATTGCGATAAAGAAAGTCTCACGTGTATCTTTTTTTCCGGGCTCAGAAGAAAGCCCGCGAAATACAAATAATACCACGTGACTAGTGCGTTCGTGCGCCGCGATTGTGGTGCTCTCAGTCGTGGTTTGAGCGAACTAAATTAGCTGCGGCCGTATCTTCTTGGCCCCGTTAAAGCGGCAGGCCGATATGCCTGCGATGGCTTCTTCGCCCGCGTCAGACAGCCGGCCCACGGGACGGTGCAGTAGCAACGAGAGCGGCGAGCCGACACCACCGACATTCTAACAAGGCCTTTGCATCACCTTCTCTCTCATCAGCGAACGTCACGACAAACGGATGAGCGATAAGGTATCAGCCACTGAATCTGCGTATACAGGCTTGGGTAAAGGGGCGAGATGACATCATGTGACTCGACTAAAATTAGCGCTGCACCTTCATTTGCCGGTTCTTTATCGCCATCCGCCTGTCGTGATGTAGGCTGCTGCGGTGCGCAGGCCTGGCCAAAATCGCGGTGGCGACGGGCGAGCTCGAGCTCGCTCGAACCATCGCCAACATTTCTGCCTGCCGCTGCAACGGGACCATCGGGTCACTGCCGCAGCTGATTTCGTTCGCTCAAGCCACGACTGAGAGCACCACGATCGCGGCGCACAAATGCGCTAGTCACGTGGTATTATTTGTATTTCGCGGGCTTTCTTCTGAGCCTGGAAAAAAAGAAACACGTGAGACTTTCTTTATAGCAATTAATGGAATGGGGGTTTCTGAAGGTGCTCTACAACTTTCCAATTCACATTTTTGGTCTTAAGTCGATATTTATTAAATTAGAGAAATTAACATAATTAGCTAATTAAGTAATTGTCAAACAAAAAATTGCCTGTAGTGCGCGAACAGGCTGGCAGTTGTATGCAATTGGTTTCACTGACCTACCTCAAATATATTATTTTGTAACCCTTGGTTCAAGTTAGCTGGGACACCCGGTATATATATATAATGTTGCAACTGCATACGAAGTGCACCAAGGCCTGAAGGAGAAAAACTAAACAAACAAAAATTGCTGGCTGGGCACCGGGACAGTCCGACAACCGGGCGGCCAAGGTGATGCTTTCTCGAATAGCTGCACGCCCTCCATCGTTGGCACAGGCGAGATACTTGGGGGTGCTCGAGAGTGCCTGAGCGGGAACGTTCGATTCAGCGCGGTAGGTCTCTCATTTTCAATACAAAAATATTAGGGCTTAGTATTTCTTGTGATGCGATAGCATCTGGAATTCAGGCCACCCCAATCGGGTCCTGGCAGGCATTATTTTATTTTTATATAAATGTTTCTTAAAGCGCACCCCAATTTCAAATAAAGACAGCTAGGAGTGTGTTTTTATAACTGTATTCCACATTCCTTTGCCCAATCAGTGGATGACTCCAGCATCCTGCCCGTATAAGAGTATAGGAAAGGTTAGCAGTGTTCTTAAATCATGTCAATAAACACTGACGCTAGAGTATAGTACATAGACTAGTACATTTCCTGAGTGTAGTCTCCATAATTTGAATCTGTTCCTATATAATCTCGTGTGCATCCAGAGTTCATTTTCACTACGATTAGACCAACTTCTAAACATCTAGCAAGACAGAACGAAAACCGTGTCTCCTGAGCTTTTAGTTTAATGTACTACTATACATGCCAGCTGTCAAGAGAAGCTGTTCCTGTTTTTTTCACAAAACTAGTTTCCATGTCACAATAGTTTTGGGAAAGCCCCGGTCGTGCCGCACTAGGCAGGGCGAGTCACTCATAATTAGGCTCAGCTGCGGAAAAGCCTCTAAGTGTATACAGAGAAACTCATTAGGTGTTCGGTTGGGAACCGCGCGGCACAAGCTTCGCGAAGGGAAGCCAGAAAAAGCTTTCCCGGCAACTTCCCGACTGAGCAGACTCGGGGCTTTTCAGCCTTGTTCTCTACGTCGCGGATGCGTGCGCAATGTGCCCAAGCGCTATACACTGTTTATCCGGGTTCCTATGGTCTGAACGCTAGGTGGCAAATGCAAGTGCGAGCATAGGGGAACCTACAACAGGATCCGGAAGCAACCTGCAAGCTCCCGCAAATGCGGCTTAAGTTTATCCAGACTCCCAAGTCTGGGTAAACACTGACAAACGAGACTGTACAGAAAAGCGCTGGTACGTATGCTTGGCGTTCATCAACAACATACGGTTGCAGATGTGACAGCGAGGCCCGATAGACTAACGCGATTAGGTGACCCTCACTTGTAGGAAATGATAACGTGTTGTGCATCAATGAGGGCGTTTAATGAAGTCAACAAGTCAGGGAAACGTTGATAGGCTACTTTGTTAGGGAGATATAAGTGAGAATGGGGTATAATTAAGGATGTTTCGCCAATGCGCACTGACACAGGTTGTGTGATTGTGATGACGCAAGCGTCCGTCAGGTTATTAATAAATTGCTATGCAGCTAATTCGAGCTTTCCTGATATCATTTCGGGCTCGAAGTAAACAGACGTCTGCAGATGTCCTACTTTAGGCCGCTTCTGTGTAATAGAAGTCATAACAAGCATTATGCATGTTTTTCTCTTTAAACTAACGCTGTAGGTTTAACGATCAGCATCAGCCAAAACCCAGCATAGGTACACATTGCAAGTTCGAACGAGCAAACGGACAGGCGTATATTGCCCCTCTGTAATGCGACAGTCCGGCTGGTACAATAAATGAAATGAAATATTATTTCTATCGCTTGAGCAAAACGAAGAAATTAAGAACAATAGTGATGTTGACATAAAATCCGATAAGTAGAAATATCGATGATAAATGTTGTCACAAATTAAAGTTTAGTTACATCAGTGAGCCCAATCACATGGCGAAATTAAGTGCAAGTTTATTTCCTTCCTTACGAAAGAGGAAAACATGAAGTAGGAATCACAGGTTCAATTTAATGCATATTTTGCCTCGTATTACGTCAGAAAACAAAAAAGAAAAATGTGTTCATTATGAATGTGTACATAACTTTACTTATATATTAACGCTTATGCTTGATATCATGTGATATTTCCACTCAGAAATAAAAAAATGGACACTTCAGCACGAACATGTCGGTAAAGAATTATGTTTTAAATCACTTCTCTTAACGTTAAACTATTTATGGCCACCTGGTATTTGGTTACGACGGAATTTCAAAGAAATAAATAAATCAAAGCCAGGGGTGTTAACTGAAGATTCCCGGGCACACGTCACCTGGGCATTCGTGACGGGTATTATCAATTACACTCTCAGGCAGGAAGACTGTGAAGTCTATGACTACTGTGCAAAACATATCGACAGGTGGAGCGACAGACGCAGCAGATTCGTTTTGCTCGCTGTTGAAGCCATGAAGCTGTCATCTATGTACACGGGCTTGAAAATTCGGTTTAATAAATGCTTTCCGCCTATATTAGGCATCGTCAGAAGTGAAACTGATTCATTGATAGGATCCATAATATTTCATTATTTTGAATGACTTTGAAGTGTTATGCTATGTTTTAGGCTCTTAATCTTCGCGCGCTGATAGTGACGCTTCATTCTCGTATTGCAACAAGTGATGGGCTGCTCTAAAGGCCTGCCAGTCACTTTTTCACCTCTTGAGAGAGCTGTTTCTGCTCCAATAGTTGGTTATTTTTGTTCGCAATACACATATTCTAAATTGGTAAGTATTTCTTTTCTTCCCACCCTTTGTCTCCTCTTTTCCCTTTTCCCCATTGACAGTGTAACGAACCACAGCTTGGGTGTTTCTTGTTAGCATTACTGCATTAGTGCCCCCCCCCCCCCCCCCCCCGCTTTTATCCCGTGATTTCAGCAGAATGAAAGAATTAAGGAACTAGAATTTGTAGCCCAAAATATTCCTCGGTAAAAGAAAATTGGGCCCTGGTGCGTTCGTATACAGTTGTAAAGTGTGGTCGAGGGATATACGGAGAGTTTGTTCTTCGCAAATAGAGCACGTTCTTTTAGTGCGCATGAAAAAATCACTACCTATAGTTCGAGATAAAGAAAAAGAAAATGCTCTTCGCTTCAAAGGGAGTGTAAGAATGTGGCGGTTCTTGCGCCACGGAAATAAGAAAACAAATCACCGAAGCAGCAGTGACGTTCGTAATCCGAGACATTGGAACTAACTTGGCAGACGTTGGCGAAAAACAAAAAGACAGCGAACTCGAAGCAGCTGTATATGACTGTGCCGAATATTTGTCTTCCATTGGTGTTGAGTATGTTACCGGAACCCTCGAGCTTCTGCTAATAAGCGGTGTGTCGTGCATCGGAGAAAGAGGGGATCAAGACACCCTTCGTGGGCACTGAGGGGAAATCTAATCAGCGAGAAAACCACATCTCCTGTGCGGCTATCTCTTTCTCCTCTCTTGGGGTGCGCCGAGAAGTAAGGACTGCGTCAGAAAGCAAAAGAGGGAGCGCAGTGTGGATGAAGTAGAAGCAAACACGACAGAACGGGGTAAGTAGGCTTTTGGTAAAGGTAGCGACGTAGGAGTCAGAAAAAAATTACCGGCGGTGTCCGCTTTCTGAACCGCGAGAATAAGTCTTCGTGTCCTTTAACACTGAGTACTTCTTTAGGACAGAAATTGATTATAGAAGCTGCGGCCATTTGCTTTGGCCAAAATAGGGAGTTGTTCGGTGTGTATCTAGGCAGCGCTTTTGTACATATTTGTTTTCGTTTGTGGCTCACTTGCTGTAAGTGCACTGTCTGTTGCGTTCAAGAACTTGTACGCAACTATATTTCTTTGTTAAATGGCTTAGTAGAAAGCGCGGGCTTCATGCATAATTTTGGTATTTGGAGCGCCGAATGGCTGACATGCGACCTTTCCTAATTCTGTTTAAAATATCAAAGTCGGACTTGCATAGTCGCAGACAAAAATAAAAAAGGAACATTACTCTCATGTCAGTCGCTTTCATCTGAAACTACCACGACTTTCAGTTGTTGACACTCATTGCGAGGGGCATGTCAGTCGTTATACTGCTGCTGCTCATTTGTACTCCTGACTGTTTGTTAACCTTATCTACGAAATAATGTTGAGGCACAGGGTCTCGAAAAGACTGTCGGCGATGAAGAGAGTCATAAGAGAATGGGAACATCTAATCCAGCTCTTAACCATTCCTCTTATGCTACTAACAAGCACTTGCGCGGGAAATCTACTCATTTCCTAGCCAAGCAGTGCTTGTTCGTCCTGACGCGTACTGGAAGACGTAATGGCCTATCATGAAGTTATTCTCAGTGGTGAAAAAAAAAAAAAAGACGAGGAAGCGGGAGCGAACGCAGGGGAATTCGGGAAGCGTGGGGGTAGTGGCGGGGACATGAGACGCTTCAACAGCACTCGATGACCCTGGACCTTTCCGCCAAACTCGTCGCCATTTGGGAACTGGATGGCCCTAGCCTCCGATTGCTTGCTCGACGCGTTAGGATGTGTTCGGACGCAGACCCTAAAATAGCATCCGCCGACGACAGTTACTCTCGTACACAGTCGCACTCACTTGAAGCACGAGGAAACACAAGTCTTTTATGGGGGCGTCGCCAGATTTTCTGGAAAAGCGGGTAATGCTATTGTCCGCACGTGGGCGTACTATGGTAGCCGCGTATTGTTGCTTTATAATGATAGCCGCGAAGCACAGGGGATAAGCCAATAGCCTATGTGAGTTGCAGTTTCTTTCGCAGGGTGTAGATACAGGTGCAGGAACAGTGCTAACGGAGTAAAAACAAAAGAAATGGAATCGTAGAAGACCAAAGGCTGGACTCAGCCATAAGCGCGCAAGGTGTCCCGTAAGCAGTACTAAATCGTTTGCATGCATTTTTAGAGGACGATATTCGCAAAGAAAGAGTTCTGAAGTACCTGGCAGCCATTTTGAGATGGGGTCAGCGCACATGCTTTGTTCCGTGTGGCCTTACAGGTTGTTCTGGGTGCAAAGGAACCAGCATATTGCAGTAATAAGGAATACAATGCCACCTCCAACAACGTACGTCTAAAAGGGAAACTCTAAAGCATGAATATATATACATATATATATTTCCGTTGTTGAGCTCTTGTATATCATTTTTTTAGGGAAAGTGCTTTTTTCCTATACTTCAGTTGTTGTAGCCCTGAAGGGACAACAAAATGACCAATGCCGATTTCAGTTCGTCCAACATTTTGATATGCAGCATTATAGGCGAAATAATGTGGATGTGTCTACCATTCTATATGTAGCACTATAGGAGCAACTAAATGACCTATGCCCATTTGAGGCTGTTTGGAACTCAAGGCCTATGAAGCACAGCTTACTATGACTTTTATGATACAACCCAAGCACCCCACTCAGTGTCCAACTCAAATTAACGTATATCGGTGTTCATTTAGGTATATGCCGGAACTGGCAGGTCGGTGGGGATCAGGAAGGTGCCACTGACAGGCGAAATATTTAGCTGAAATATTTAGATTGCTAATTTTGTTCTACGGTTGGCATTAGTGTACCTAATGCAAAATCAATCATTCAACACGTTTTCAAAATTAAGCGTTTTGTTCATTTCAACCAGAAGCAACTTGCCCTTCTTTGGACAGTATTGGATCCAAAGAATGTTTTTGTTTAATTGGCTGCACTCTAAGCATGTTTAGACTTTCCTGGTTAGGAAACTAGTCTTCTCGAATTTTTCGCGTTTATTGCGTCTAGAGCAGCTTCCCATAATATCTGCCTTAATCTCTGGAAATTATTAATATGCCGTTTCAGTTGCAACGGTTTTGTTTTTGTTCAAACTGGTAGCAAGAAAGTGAAATTAAATTCGAAGGCTTTCAAGAGCTTACTACGGTAGTTCTTAAATTAATCTCTGACATGGCATTGAGATCGGCGAAAGCAACACGACAAAGAACACTTTTCTTTTCTACACAATTCGCTAATCTGTACAGCATGAGAGCGTTCCTCAAAAATCTTCACCAAGTCTTTTGACAGTGCGGCCCTTTTACTTTCTGATCCGTGATATTTTTCCTTCCCCTAACCCTTATTCCCACAGCTCCCGACACTTTTCGGGAGGCGCCAGCCAGCTATCCTTCATCTTGCTCTCTTGCTTCGTAAGCTGCCAGCCAAGGCCGCCACTTCCGCCTACGCCTTCCGCGAGGGGGGGGGGGGGGGGAGGGGGGGCGATGAGGGAGTCTTTACGTGCACGCGAAAACCGTAGCGATTTTCGGTCCGCTGACGTTTGTTCCGTGATGAATGGAATCCCCTTGTATAAGGAGGTGTTCCTGGCTCCACAACGCATTCCCAGCCCGCTCCTCAGGCGGTACTTATGTTCGGTTCTATCCCGTTGTCCGCGGCTCCCAATTTCTTTTCCCGCCCCCGATTCCGCGCGCTTCCCTCTTTCGCGTTTGCCACCATATACCCTAATTCCCTGCCTCGGCTTTTCCTTTCTCGTTCCCTTTTTTCCCTCTTGCATGTCTGGGTGTTTCTGGTCCCTTCTACATCTTCGTGCTTTTAACGAGCTTTGATTTTTTGTATTGGTATTAGCGGAAAGAAAGTAAAACAAAAATGCCAATTTGTTTAGTATAGGCCCCATACTTAATGCTCACCGAGGCCAATGCAGAAGTTTTTTTTTTGTTATACCGATATTTCATTCTCGTTGCCTTCTCGCGGTGCAGCTTCATACTATACTTGCAAAATGCCTCAGCTTTCACTCCGTGATTTATCTTTTTTTTTTCTTTTGTTTTACGGAGTCTGCACTGGCAGCTCTATTGTCTCCCTCCGAACCAGTTTCTCATCTATTCATCCAGTCAAATCTTCTTTCGCCGTGGGGTAGACTTTTTCATGCATGCTTTTCACTCAGAGTTCTCATACCCATAAGCACGCATTGTGTGCATTGCGCGTCTGCGCATGCGCGGAGGGTGACGTAAATGTCTGCAGCTGTCGCAACCCCGTACGCTCCTTCTCTCAAATCTCGCCCTCTTTCATCTCCTCCAGAGTTCTGGCTTGCTCGCATTGCTCAAGAACGCGCATAGGCCACCACCCTCGTTCTCGTTGCACTGAAGTGTGGCCATTCATCGTCTGGCGGGGTCTCTAGGTTTCCTTGCTCGTGCCTATCTTCCTTACGGCCGACTTGGTCCTTTTCTTTTATTTTCCCCAGGGCATACTCAACTAACACGAGAATCTCGCATGCAAGCCAGCAATTTACGACGTAGTTTTGTTCCTATAGCAAGTTCTCCGTGGCTGACGTATCCTTCGCAGACATGAAAACATTAGCAGCAACTTGCACATAATGGTGGCGTTGACTTCTGACCAGAAACACTAAAATACCGACGTAATAAGCGGAGCAACGCCAGCATGATATAAGCAATGGTGTAGCCAAGTAATTCGACGCACAGTAATATTAACTGTGAAACACGCTCAGGTGCGTTTGTATTCTGCAATATATTGACTGTAACGCTACGCAGAGGGGAGGAGGGTTAAGAGGGAAAACGGAACTAGCTTCCATTCGTGCCACTTCTCTGCTTCTGTCGTCCGTTCTACGTGGCGCCACAGTCTGTCTAATCGATTTCTATGCAGAACAAACCGTCCGCCCAATATTGGAACGTGTTGACAATGCAGAGGTAATATGTAGGGCTGAACATTGCCAACAAAATACGAATATTGGATCAATGATTCGTGCTGCTTGGATAAGCCAGTAATTTTTCGTCAGCATCGCTTTAAACACAGATGTGCGGCTGCTGAGAAAGTGATACAGCTTTCGCCGAAACTTCGAAGTAGCAGAAAATTCTTCTTGGTCTTGTGTTCGAACACTGGACCACCGTCTGTCCGGAGCCATCACTTTACTAACTGGGCTTACTAGGATGGTCAGCAGATGGTAGCGCGACAGTCATACGTTAAAACACTCGAAGTAAAAATGTGTTTGTGGCAGTTTTTAGAGATACTGCTCAAACCTTTGACCATCGGAACAACAGCATTCTCAATTCAGATTGAAAAATTCGTTCGTGACCTGCCATCTGCAATTCATCCTGTTCAACTCGGTTCGTAGGCAGATGGTTCAGATGTAAGCCTCAAGCCAGGATTAATTTTCTTTCACTAAACACCTACATATAAGTGTCGTAGCTTTCAGTTGTAGCCGTACCACTACATACGCCAGGGGATGTTACTCCCTTATTACCAGTCTACACAATTTGGCGTATTCCCCTATATCGAGCCAACACAGTCCCCACTTCGAGTTGCTGGCGGATAAGCTCTCGTCACACCATATGCTAGCCGTCCTGAGTAGATCAGCTGTCATACCTAATACAGAGTTCAAACCCCTAGCAAGGATGTTTTGTCTTCAACTTCGAGGTTTCTGTAAACGGCTGAATGCCTTTAATGTGTAACCGTACGGGTGCTCTTGTACGAATGCCCATGCCTAATTTATCTTTTATTATACGCGTACATCTACTCTACTTAGGGGGGATCAATTCTCCTAAATGTTTTTGTCTACATGTTAAGAATAATCAGGGCACAACACATGACAAGCGATGGTCTTCATCTTGTTAGCACTGGATACACGTGATTTTGTTCCTTCCATCCTTAAAATTCTATTCCTTCTAGAAATATCGCTCAGCGAAGTTCGTACTTAGATCCACACCCACAGTGAAACATTTCAATGTGCTTTCTCCCTTTGCTTTCAGTTACTTCTGAAGAACATTTGCGTGCATTCCATTGCTTTCGCTTCATGGATAATATCCTTTAAAACCGCTGTTGGGCGCGTTGGTAAATCAGGCTTTCATACACACGGCGAGACAAAAGAAAAATGGCAAAGGGTGTCCAGGGTGTGTGTTTCCCATTCATCCTTTTTCCTTTGTCGTGCTGTATGCATAAAAGCATCATATCTCCTACTCATGCTCATTATCTTGCGAATAAGCGCAGATGGAACAATAGTCAGGAATTCCCATCACGCATTATGTTGTTCGCGCTGTAATTCCAGCAAACCCCTGTCACCATTAAACCTGTTGCTTTAAAGGGTTCTTGTTTGCACTAAAGCGCAATGTGCTGCCTTCATCTGGAACTCATACTATTGATACTGAAATTATGCATTGCAACTACTTCAGGAATACTCCTTCCGTTTTATACTCACATGTTATACCCTCACAGCAAGTATCAGTCCAATATTGAACAGAGTTTGTCCTGACCCAGATTTTACCTTTCTCTGTTCGCTCCATAACATTTCTCATTGTTCTTTACCCCGACCTTTGAATGATGACTCCCGAATCTTGTTCATTACATGTTTATCATGCGCAACAAGTCAATTCGATTTTCTGTTGCTCAACTTTTTGTTTCTATACTTTGACCCCTATACATCTAGGGGTTGTGACGAATTCGCAAATACATCGCTAGTACCCGCGACAACGCTCATTTTCAACACACTTTGTCCGGTAATTGAAATTGCGGCAACGTGGCTTACGTGTTTAAAAAACATTCAATTTTTTTCTGTTCTTATTCTCCTTCATACTTTTGATTGATTCGTTCATTACCACGCATTTTGTTACCCTTTTGTAATTTTGTGCTAAATATATATATAAACAAGAAAACGTGCATTGGTATGATAATCAGCTTCGACATACCTGTAGGTGGCAAAAAAAAAAAAAAGAACGATTCGTGCCTATTTTGCACATTGAGCATTAACAGGCAAGCGAAAAACCACGCTGTTCTTTCCCCACAAACTCATCTCGAACTGACTAGTTGGGCGTGCTTTCCCTAAATCCTCCAGCGACTCCCTTCGTTTCTGCATTAACACCGTTTGTTTGGCCAAGTTGGTGCATGCTTCAATCGGTGGAAAAGCGCCCGTGTCTCGCCTTCTTCCTGTTATGTGGTCTGCATGGTTCGGCGCAATTTTTTTCACCATTCCCTTCGTTTCCTCCTCGAGTATCTGAAACTCGTTTTCCCAAGCAGATTCTCGATTATTCTGGGTAAAGTTCTGCATTTATTCTACTTTCATAAATGCATCTTTTCTTCATCAGTACCGGGCTTTCGCTTGCTCCCTATAAACGTTTGTCCAATTTCCCAATATCCCTATTTGGGAGCCACGCTGATTCGGAATGATTCGATGCAGCGCGGCCTAAGACGCGAAGACGGAAACACGTGCCGCTCTATTCAAATGTTCCAGGACAGAGCGATTTCTTCCAGATCCGGCAGTCTTGCTTTTCGGCATGCTCCGATGCTCCGAATGTTTTGTTGAGCCAACGAAAACTTTTTCCATACCTCTTCAGTAAAGTAGAAGTTCGATAGAGAAATAGCAAATGATTGTTTAGTACTGACTTAAACTAATAAAATATTTAGAGGTCACACTTTCGGATGTCTTTGTGGGATACTAAAGTTCGGTGTCTCAAGAGGCAGACTTGTGAGCTCAGAGGAAGGGATTAAGGGCATCTGCCTTCCGCACAGTAAAGATGCTAAGTGATACACCTAACTGCAGTTAAGCACTAAGCATACTCGTATTCTTGCTGATTACCTTAGCAAAAGCTTGTCTCCTCATTAATCCCCCGTTCGGTGCCTAGTGCCCCAGCTGGGTCCGATTTGTCGCTGATTTTGTTTGTTCCCCTTTCCATAATATTCTTCCCGTCTCCTTTACCGCACCCAGTGTTGATGCCATCGCTCATTGATCCTTGTACAAGCTGGCTTAAATGCGTCTGGTTGTTTGCTGTGTTCAAAACTTAATTAACAACTGTGTAAACTAAAGTTTCACCTGGCTTGCTACTCGTCTACCGGTGAACAAGCTTCACCCGGCCTGCTGGATAGAACTAGCGCATCAGAAGCGGGCGGTATTTCAAGGCTTCATTAAACTCAGTGCGTTCGGCGAGGAATGTTCCCACACGGACCGTTGGAGGTTGTGCGATCGGTCGTTCCAATATCGTTCGTCCGTTGACGTGGCCTCGTTGGGCACGCAGACAGGGTGTGTGCCTGAGTGGCGGTTTTTGCAGTGTGCTGAAGCTGCGACACTATAGCTTGTGAGGCTGAAATTATCTGAGTCATGTTAATAGCCATTCGCGTCATTTGGTATCGCTGTTTTTGAGCTTAGGTTTGCCAAGTCTAGGAAATTTGAGATTGAAGCGCTTTGATTACAGTCTTATTGGGACACATTCGGCTCTAGGCTAATTATAAACTGCCTAATGCACGTTCAGCTTCGAATCTCAACTTTACGGGCTCACGTTGAGATTAGCTAAACGTTAACACCAAAGCAAACAATGTCCGTAATACTTTTCCACCGGTCTGAGTATATTGGAATGAGAACAAGTGATGACAGGGTTTATGAAAGGCGATTTTTTGTTCAAAGCGACTCTGTGTAAATGAGGCTGTGAGAAGCGTAATATTTGGGCCTTCTAAGGTATATTTTAAATCAACTGGGTTTGCCTTTTCTGACGACCCATACCCTTCATCCCACCGCTTTTATTTAACGACGAGCCCAATATATAGCGCAAAACCTGAGCCGACGCATGTCAGTTCCACGCTGCTAAAGCAGGAGAATATTTTTTCCAGCGGCAGCAAGAGCAGCACTGAAAACAAGAGAGAGAGAAAAAAAAAACAAAGTCAATGACAAATATATGTCAGCGAACGGAAAAAATGATCGCTATCTATGGAGACACACTCTCGTTTCAGAGCCATTTTTTCATCGTCGATGCCAATCAGGCAATGTATAAGGTGGTAATCGCGGACTTATTCGCCGGGAAGTGATGTGACAAAATGCTTATTGCTTCAAGGGGCCGCTTTACGGCCACTTGTTTGTGTCTTGCGATTTGATGTGGGAGACCGGTCCGTACGGACCAGACAATTAACGTCTGGACAGCCCCGGCGTCCGCAAAAATGTTGACTGAATTTGATATATCATGCAAGCATGCATGCGGGACCCGCATGACGGCCGTGTTGCAGCTAGTGACGCATTTTACGCGACGCCTATAGGACTCTATTTCTCAAGATGGCGGTTGGATTACCGTGAACCACACCCCACATTGACCCTATGGTGCTAATTCCTAGCGACCGCAAAGAACACTGCGCACAGAAGCGACGAGCGCCCATCCAAGTTCAGTCATGTCGCACCCCTACGTTGCCATGAAGACGGCAAGAACACTAGATATAGAGATATAGAGAAGTAAGATATGTTTATCGCATGCCCTACGTGGCGTAGTCGGTTAATGCGTTCGGCTGCTGATCGGAGGCGCAGTAGTTCGATTTCCGGTGGAGGATGATCTTTTTCTTTGCTTTTTTCATGGTTAGACAAAGCCTCGCTGATATCCCGAAAAATCTTTCGGACAGATCGCGCCCACGCAACATTTTTACCACGAGCTAAGTAAGGCTTTTGTCTTAAATCGATCGTACAGTGGCCTTAAGATCGCGTCCTCTTTGTGAATTCCACATATATAGAAACGCCTCTCGACGTGAGCTGTTGTTGCGGACTTATGTCCAGAACGAAGTTTACTTCTGTATGGTGTGTATTAACGGCTTGTATATGCTCGCATCGTAATAGAAGTCACTGGTGATGAGAACTGGCGAGAACCATCACTCATTCACTAAAATTTAGATCAGCAAATCGACTATCTGTCAGCGGGTCGGCCTGCCGCTAGTTTTTTTGAATGCTTTGTTGACGGTGATATTGATGCGGCCTCTTCGTCTTTGTGGACAGGTGCAGTTTGCTTACGTGTGTACAATGACCTTGGGCCGAATATCTTCCGGGCGCCCCCACAAGCGACCGACGCGCCTTCTTCCGGAGCAAGTTGCCAGCGGGAAATCAAGGCATCTTGGCAATATTTAGGATTGCGCATGCCGTTGTTACTCTTTTTGTGTCAACGAAGGACAAAACAGGATCACAAAAAGGATTGGCACACAGGAGAGCATCGAGGACGAATGAGATATCGCGTATTAAAAAGTAAAAAAAAAAAAGGGGGGGGGGGGAGGGAAGCAAGAAAACTCTCTTGATGAAAATAAAATAACGTGTTGAATGCAGAATGAGTAAGAAAAGGAACAGGGAGAAGCAAGATGGATGCATTTAGCAGGAAAAAAGTTCCAGAAACAGTAATGAGGGCTTGCGAATGTTTTCTTCGTGAAACGAGGGTTGCTTTTTTGTCTTTGCTGCTGACTACGAGCACTATAATATCTTTTCTTTGGAAGCATCGCATGGAACTAGAGCTATAAATAGGGTAGGATGAATGGGTTGCCGAGGAGTAAGAAGAGCGTGGTCTATAGGAGCTCGTATGAGACATCTTACTTCCCGGTCATCAGGCGGCAGTTATCATCTTCAGGGGCGGACACATACATACTTTCTGGATTTAAGCCCGCCTTTTTTCTTTCTCCATATAATTGTCTCATTGATCTTCGCTATGGCGACTGATAACCATATATAGACGGAAGAAAAAAACAGAACTATTGATGAGCCATGTTACCCTTCTATCGTCACACATAACTTCGTTTCCGCCTAATGACCTTTCATCTAGCTTCTTGGCTACAGGAAGTCAGATTCGTATATTTTAAGTCATCTCAGGTGCTCATGTAGAAACCTGGACAGCGGAAGCGCACATGCACTATTTCCGTTGCTTTTGAGAAGGAAGCAATGCCGGATTTCAGGTAATAGGACTTGACCACGCTGGATCTTCTACAGTAATGACCTGACAGAACCCGCTTCCGTTTTGTCGTGATGCACATTAAGGCAACTCCGCTGCTTCGCTCGCTTTTCGTCTTTAGTCGGGTGATCTGACTAGCCTTTGTTCCATTTGCTTAATGCGCAGATGACAGATGTACTGTACGTGCGATACTTGTATACGGTACGACGTATGGCGCGTATACGACGTGGTACTGTTAGTTAAGGAAACAACCACGAAATAGAACAAAAGAGTACGTCCTCATTTTTAATCGCGATTTGGACAGAAAGCAAAAATTACACGGGCGCCAACCTTGCTCATTTTTATGCTATGGAAAGTCAATACTTTTGTTTTCTCTGTCCGTATTGAAATCTTTTGTTTAATCTTTAATGATAGTATCCAGTAGTTTGTTCCAATATGAGTGGGCTGGGTCTCAGAGTGGCGACCAAATATGTAATAAAACGATTATTATCACTGTTAGCTTATTAGCACTTATTACCGCTTATTATCGCTGCTAAGAGCTTCAAAAAGCGAGATACCTTATCGAAGTTCATTAAATGCAATGAAAAGCATCTCTGAACAAACAATACTTCTCTCAACGGTTATCCATGGGAATTGCGCCACATGTTCGAAGGGTGGCACGCATTCAGGTGCTGCTTATTCGGAACAACAGCGCTGATTGTTCAAACCTTTATTTAGCCCAGGAATCTTCCAGCGTAGCAGTGTATAACGTGTACCGGAAGAAAACATTTATTTATTTTCAGTACTGCTAATTTCATCGGAGATCAAGGAAGGTGGGCATACAGAATGGGAACAATGAGTTATAGAGGGCATTCACGGATTGCGTAAATAGCTTAAACAAAGATAAATACAAAATGGCAAGCAGTTTACGGACAGTAAAAACAAGAAAACACTACTAAAATGATTACGTACCTATAGCAGTCAGATGTATCATCGCATTTTCAATGAACGAGAAACAAAAGGAAAAAAAAATAGAAACTAAATTTCCTTCATGATAGCAATGCATTACAGTGTTGAGAGGTGTTCGAATCGTTAACCAAGAGTATTATTGATTACATGACATGAATTCCAGCCGCGACGAGAACTGTGATAAAGATTCGGCAGAAATGATCGAAGGATAGGGGATTCCACACCGTGATCACGCGGGGTGACATGCATAATGCTTCTTCGTGACTTAGAAACAATAATGTAATTGAATGTGAGCAAACTATTTGATGTTTTGCCCGAACACTTAGAAGGTTGGCGGTGGAATATTTAGCGAAATATGTGGTCATGTTACAACCAGTGGTAAGGCCTCACTTGTTTGAGTTTGATCGTGAACACGCGCTGATAAGCGTTGTGACGATACTAATTTCATCTGCGTGCACGCCAAAGGCATGTTGAGACCACACTTTAGGACTGACTTCCCCTTTCCTTTTTAAATAAGGTGCATCTTGTTTCAGGAAATCCCGTTACGGATTTTCAGAAATGGGTTTCTCGCAAAGTAATGCCAGTGCTGGCCGCTGTCAGAAAGATGACTCAAGTTAACAATCCCATTAGTTACTTCTTTAACTATTTCAAATCGCCAACTAGTTGAAATTAAAGACTACATATATAGCTCATCATTAGCAATATTTATACCAATTTTTAGATTTTCAAACGCGCGATTGCCCTCAATTTCGTGGTTCAGCAAAGTTTGGCCATTTCTCGACCAGTTCGAAAGTGGAGCTCCGCCCTCCATCGAATGTGACAACGCGAGCTTCTGCCACGACAGAAGGAGTGAACCGAGCGGAGTGGCTCAGTATTTAATGGCGATTTCCACTGACTGGTTGGAGCTGGGCGTCGGGGTCCGAATAGATCGAACTAAACCGCTACAGAGCGAATAACCCTTGGTTGACCAGTGGAACGTGCAGAGTGCGCGGCGGAAGTAATGCTAAACCAGTTCCGCAAGTTGAAGTCGCATCCCAGCGGCGAAACTGTTGCGGTTGATAAATAGGCAGGATTGCGGCCCTCTGCAACTTGCTTTCGCGTAATTTTAACGCTGTATACGTTTTTCAGCAGACGCACCTGGACATATTAGCGCACGCACGCACGCACGCACGCACGCACACACACACGCACGCGCACACACACACACACACACACACACACACACACACACACACACACACACACACACACACACACACACACACACACACACACACACACACACACACACACACACACACACACACACACACACACACACACACACACACACACACACACACACACACACACACACACACACACACACACACACACACACACACACACACACACACACACACACACACACACACACACACACACACACACACACACACACACACACACACACACACACACACACACACACACACACACACACACACACACACACACACACACACACACACACACACACACACACACACAAAAAAAAAAAAAGAAGTAATGATGCCCAGTGTCCTCTGCCGATATATCTGAAACTACTAAATACAGCCAAAAAAATTCGGAATGAACGTCGTCATCGGCTAGAACTTCCGACGAGATCCGTCTTTGGTCGGCAGATCGAGCTAGGGCACCCCGAGTTGCTCCACAAGACGTTGCTTACCTCAACCATGATATCTTTGAAAATTTCTGTTATGCTTTCCTAAACTAAACACATGATATGATAACGCTGCAACGCTTAAACTCGCACGCACGCACGCACGCACGCACGCACCCCCTCCCCCCTCACTCACACACACGCACGCACGGACCATGCCGCCTTGAAACGACGTAAACACGACTCCGCAAGAAATGCGAGTCTTTGGTGCTCGTACGACGGGTGAAATTTCAAAGCCTACTTCTTTCAGTCTTCGTCTTTGCGTATACAAAGGGCTGAAATACAAAACCGGAGAACTCAAAATAGGCTACCTGTGGAACACAGTGGGATTAGGACTCTCTGAGTCTGATATTTTGCATTCAAGGTTGGAGTTATCTTCGGGCTTAGGCGTTTCGTGTGCACTTTGAACTCGAGTAGAAGTGAAGGTTGCTGCCTGCATAAGCGGATTGGATCCAACTGCTTCACGTCTAATTTCGCTGTCGCACTTTTTAAGATTGGTATTCCAGGAAAGCACCGGTCTTAAGCAGGCCTCATATGCTCGGCGACATTCGTCTCAAAGAGATCAAGTTAACATCGCTGGATATATGCGGCCGTCAACAGCGATTCGTCAGCTACAGCGCTATAGGGGCAACTAGCGTGTACTCGCATTACGTATGCACTTCTATTTGTTTTGTTTGGCAACTACATAAAGCGGTCGTATCTTCTGACAAATTTTAGTGCGTAAGCTCTACTAATCTCAGAACCTCAAAAATCGACTGCCTATCCTGCTTTGACGTTGAAGCCCGGTAGAGGTCCAATCCGACTTAGCATCTGTAATGGTAGGCTAACGAAGGATAGACAATTGGGCGAGTTTGTATCGATTCATATCGATTCGGCGCTCGTCTGTACGTCTTCTTCCTTTCGTCCCGTGTATTTTTGCGCTGTGCCCTTCCAATATGAAATGGTAGGCTAAGCCAAATGTGTGGTGTGTGTATCACTTTATTGTTAGCCTTCAGTGCAAGTACTTTACCAGGAAATTAACTCTGTCAATGACCATATAACTTTAAATAACGCCCTAACAGCAGTGACACAGTGGTGGGAAGAAGGGCAAATGACTATTAATGTTAAAAAATCAGTTACTTTATCCATAACCAGAAAGTTACATCGATCAGTTTTTCAGTACACATTAAACAACATTCCTCTTGCCTCGGTTTCCGAATATAAATATTTAGGCATAATACTAACCTCTGATTTCAGATGGGATTCTCATGTTAACATTGTCACATCAACCGCCTTAAAACAGCTATTTTTCATTAACAGACGCCTCAAACTAGCACCATCGGAAACAAAGCTATTCGCCTATAAGACATTTGTCAGGCCAGTTCTAGAATATGCCAATGTTGTCTGGTTCCCTTTCACTAACAAGCTTACTAAACAAATAGAAGCAGTACAGAGGAAGGTGGTCAGATGTATATATAACAAACACAGGTTGATAGACTCACCAACAGAACTACTGAAACAGGCAGGACTACTCACCCTTCAAAACAGAGCAAAACTAGCGCGCCTTAAAACCATGTACCAGCTAATACACAATCACCTAAAAATCGACACTTCAAGATACATATCAAAATCACAAACACAACAAACACGTAATAATCACGCTCACACTCTAAACGAGTTTTCATTCCGTACTGACACTTTCAAATATTCATACTTCCCTCGTGCTATACGCGAATGGAACACCTTACACACATCCATTGTTAATAATTCATCATTAAATGCTTTTAGTACACGTGTGAAACATAAGCTACTTACATCTCACTAATTACTGTGTTCTTATGTCATTACGAATTTTTCTCCTTCCGTTTGTGTTTCACTTGTCGTATTATTTGTCCGCGAAAATCTTGTCATACGCTCCTCAGTCTGGTCTTATTGGTATAGTATAATTTGTTATGCATAATTTTGGTATCATATTCTTTCATGTACTTGATTAATTGCCATTACTATATTTTGTACCTCTGTATTTTAATGCCCTTCCTGTTACGATCCCTGATGGGATTGACAGTATCGAATAAATAATAAAAATAATCATATTCTGATTGTTGAGTTAAGTAACTTTCCATTGTAATCAGCCCTTTAATTCACATTGAGGATACATAGTTCAGTATTTCGTTGGATAACTACTGAAGGGTACATTATAGTAACACCAATGCTTAGTCATTGCCAAACCACGAAAAACAATCTTATGCTGGAGGAAATAGTTTTGACCCTATTGAACTACATGAAATTTTCAGCATTCACCAAAGCCGCGAGCTGCTAATATGGGAGTAAAGTGGAGCCCTAAAGACTCGTGGTTTTGTGTGTAGCTATCCTGTTAGCAGTACACAGTCGCAGGTTTCTAATGTAGGGCGAAAGGCCCAAGATGTCATGCATATTCCTGCGCGATGACCATGATACGCAGCTGTCATTGGAAAGTGTCTGAGGAGACTTAAGCCATCGTTATTCATTGGTGATCCTTGCCGCGTTAGTCGCTTGTTTCGAATTCGTCCTTATCCTAGTGCTCTCGAGGATTTCACAGGCAGTTTAAGTGGAACGAACATAATCCGTAGCTATGGGCTGCTGCATTCACTATACGGTGCTGAAATACTGCGAGCCAAAGTGGAGTCGATGTTGATGTGGAGCGCTTCCGTTTGATTCACTGTTAGCTTGGACAGTAAAAAGCCCAAAAATCGTCTAATTTTGATGCGAGTAAACAGCTTGCAGACCAAAATATTCCAAAGCAGCACACCACCATTGGACCGATGGTGGTCCAATGCTGGAAAACAGTGACGTCCATATCAGGCATGGGAAGCCTTTTAAAAACACTGCTGTGTAACGCCCTCGCCTAGGTTGGATTTACGGCTACATCTGAAAGACTGTTCTCAACGCGACAGCTTTGAATGACCCGTTCTCCGGAAAATGCGGCATTCGCGTTATCAATGATTTTGCAGTTGGGGTTACGAGCGACAAGTAATGGGCACACTTTTCGCAAGTTCTTGCTGCTGGTGACAAGACTGGGCCCTGACTGGCCTCGGGTTATGGAACGTCACGAAATCGCGTGACGTGGACGAGGAACTGCCAACTCGTGTAGCGCCCCTGAGGAGGGAAGACGAGCTAGGATAGTATATATAAGAGATAGGTTAGAGAGGATTGGATAAGACAGGCGGCTTCTAAGCTGCACTGGCTTGCTGTACGGCTTGGTCATAGGGAGCGGGGGAGGGAGGGAGAGAGGATTGTACCTGCGTTGGGTAGCTATTCGCATAACGCGGTAGCTTACAGCGGGCATGCTAATGAGTATGTGTAAGATGGCTTAGGCGAAAATCAAGAGATTAGTGGCTAAGTGAGGGACAAAATCTATGTGCGTGCGTGAAGGAGAGTACGTAAAGGTAGCGGCAGACTGTTGCTATTAGCGCTGTGGCGTCATCCCTTAAAGGAGGGGGCAAAGTGTTGCTTGCCTGTTATTTTTCTCGTCGACTATTAAACGAATCGTTACTTTCGAAATAAATTTCACAACAGCAGATGAAAGTAGATGACGCAAAGAAAAAAGATCGAATATTTATTTTGCTTATATTTCATCCGCATTCATCTGCAGCCCTACCTCATCTTTTGTTTGCCCTGGTTCACACACGGATCGTTACTTCCGGCAGCTATTCGAGTCATTGAAAGGCCCTTTGCGCATTAAGCAAAAAGCTGAGGACGAAGCTGTAATATTCGTAAATTGCTTGGATTCAAGGGCCTTATCATCGTTCTGTTTTGAACTTTATTAGAACAGCCATCCTTTCTTCTTTCATTTAATACCCCTTTTAATTTTTTGTTTACATCTTTCTTTATGCCCTGAGGCAATAAACAACATCATTAAAAAAAAAACAAAAGCTGTAATGCACCTTGCCGCTTTCAGGAATCAACCGTTGCCCAATAAAAAACCATTGACATACGTTGACTATGAGCTTAGTGGTGCCCAGGCAGGTCCAATCAATGCGGGCTTGTTATTTGGTACGTTTCGACGACTAATTCATATGCATGCCACCAGGCTAACGTGCGTGCTCACAGGAAGGATGCCTCCCTACTGTTTTTATGCATCCTGATTCTCCTCAATGCGCTTGACGCGTTCTGCTTCGAAGCCTTCTGCAGAGGTGTGAAAAAAGAAATCAACATTTAGCAAAAGTTGACCGCCACAGAAGCTTCTCGTACTCCTGTTGCCATTTTGAATCGAAACTTTGTGGCGCTTTTGGGCTGGCGACGGATTTGCGCTGTCAGCGTTTTTCGTCGCGGCGACTTTCCTGCCTTGTGACACTTTTTCGCTTGGCGGCAAGATTCCGCATGCACAAGACAGTAATTCCTAAAGGAGGTATCTACGTGACGTCACTGGCGCCATTTTGTGATGCAGGGCACCAGCGCAAGCCGGCACATGCGACGATAACGTGATTAGATATGCCTGCCGCCTTTCACCGTGTTACATTGTCACCACCGACATCTTTACAAGGTCAACGCACCCAAGCAGTCTACGTCACTTCTTCGGATAGGCAGTAACACGCCAGCAAATGAAGCTGCTAGCGAAGATCTGAGTGGAGTCACGTTGTTCCCTCTCGCTCCTTTACCCAAGCCCGTGCTCGCAGATCTCATTTGCTCACCCATTATCGCCCATCCGCTCTCCTGACGTTCACATTTGGGAGAAAAGGTAATGCATATTCCTTGTTAGACTCTCGATGTTATGATGGTTTCATGCACCACAAAATGGCCATCATGTAACGTAGGTGTATACTCCCTGAATCATGTTTTAAATTCGCTGACTCTCGGGCTTTCCTTTGGCTGCACGTGTGTCGCTGCTTTCAGATGCATGCAGTGTACGGCCTGCGAGTTGTGGCTTTTTGAAAGGAAATGACGTTGTCCAATGCACAGGTTGGGCTCTTTTTTTTTTTTTGGGCGGGGGGGGGGGGGGGGGGGGGCTTGTTTTATTCAGCCATGTGAGAATTACTGGCCCAATGTAGTAGTAGAAGGGACTATATAAGCGATCTGAAAGGCATTTCCTAAGACGATGCCGGTACAGTTGTGTGACCAGAGATTTTGAGCTGTCCAATTAATTAGCCATATTAGAGCTGAGGCCCTGGAAAACCTTCGCGTAATCGATAGTATGCTTGCAGACGAGTCTTCAAGGCGCAGAGTTGGGATGATGTGCTATACCATGCTCTGTAGATGATGGAAAATTGGTTTTTGGCCCCATATTTAGACCCTGGTAAGACATTGTATACGTATCTGTGTTACATGGTCGTATGATGCCGTTGGGCTCCGATGAGAGGCTCTTAAAGAAAGAAAGTTTTGAATGGTTCTAGGCTAGTGCGTTCAACTAGACTTGGAAAAGACGAAGCCAATGCAAAGCACGGACCCAATATTATGACTGTGCCGGTAATTACCAGGCCCTACATAGGACCGGTGCATCGCCAATACACCCGAATACTGGACCGATCGTTTGTACTCCTTCGGAGTGAGGGAAAGCGCACCTTAAAGGGCAACTCCGGGGGTTTTTTGACATTCGAATATTGTAGTGAAACTTTTATCACAGGTTCTTCTCTCCGTCCTGACGCATCCTACAAAATTTGGGTGCCGTACGATAATTCTTTCACGCGCAATACGGCTTTAAAATGTGCCGTTTTCATGGCTTAAGTTGAGAGTATTTCTGCGGGCAACACTGAGTTTCTGACGTCACAAACAGTATACAGGCGTTAATGTCTACTTCCCGCGTGATTATGAAATTGTGAGGCTTATATTGAACTACCTCAGACATTTTATGCAGTGCGTCATGATTTCCATACTTTATTTTCACCATCCAACGCACGTACGAGTGTTTTTCTAATACTGAGTGTGACGTCACCATTTCGTCAAATGTGACGTCGTTTCTGGCCATGAAATCAGTTTCGGTTTCGATTTGATGTTTTTCTTTTTTAAAAACACTTCTAATTGGAATTTTGGAAAACTGTTTTTTGTGTTGGAGTCAGGACGTGCCAAGGAATGTAATTCAATTAAAAACACAAAATGATGAAAAAACCACCGGAGTGGCCCTTTAAAGGGCTTGCTGCGAATTTCGTAATCAATGGGAATCACTCGATGCCTTCATTTTAAAAGTGTGACTGCCTAATTATCGTTCAAGCTGTCAGCGTGTAACCTAGTGCCATGCCTGCAATTCAAAGCTGCGCAATTTCGGATGACAACCGGTTAATGACAGAGACACCGCCGAGTCATGAAAAGGCCCCGCACATTGGGGAAGCTTTATTGGTCTTCCCTTACCCAATAGAGGGTCAAATCTGCCACATACGAGGCGGTCCAGTGCGAGTCTGACGAAACGCAGTGAAAGAGGAAGCGTTCCTCTCCTCCGTCGTTTCATCTATTATGCCAATCCAGTAAACCTGAACCGCCTCAGTAAGGATAACGCGCATGCTTGCTATAACCCACAAGGCTTAAGTGGGAAGAGTTTGAAGAAAGCCGGGATAAACAACTCAATTGATAACATTCTCAGTTGCTAAAGGGCCAGGCAAAAGGATGACCCAAAAATGTAAACTTTACATATAGTCAGATAGCTGGATGAGATTTGAAAATTAAGGGAAAGTTCAAAGAGGCATAATTTTTTAATCAACATGTTTTTGCGTTTCCTGCTATCTTTCCGCTAACTTGCGTCTTTTCCTCTCTCGAATTATTTATTGTTTGCTGTGTTTTTGCCGAAGTTTTGTGTTATGTCGCTTCTTTCTTAACGCAAGGGCCGAAGTATTGTACTGTGGCATCACATTTACGTTTCTTCCCTTCTGTTACGCTACATTAGCTGAAGTAAATCACCCGGCGCGAATATGATAGTTTGTGACGCGTAGATGTTTATGTGAAATATTTATTGTATGTGTTTAATGCTCGGCGCGCGGAGAAATGTAGATCTGTATTTCTTTATTGCTCACATATGATAATCCTTTTATTTGAAATTTCTAATAGGAGCTTATTCAAAAAAAATGTCTATTTAGCAGCTCCCTTTCATATTATCTGCGTTATTGGCGCTTGTTACACAAACATCTGCTTTTTCACTCCCTGTATTACCACTGTGTCCTTTGACATATAGGTTAGAAATGTCGAGCCTTCGGAGATTTTCATGGGCAGCATGTGTAAGTGTGTAATAGTGGTACGTGTATTACAAAGCAAGGCACCTGTGTACAATGGGATGTCAGCGCGTTAAAGAGCTATCTGCGGTCAACATTTCCTAAGCACTGCAATGCGGCGTCCCTCATAACCCGAGTCGCTCTGAGACTTTAACCCTAGAATCAAAACGGAAAGAATATAGGGTTTAGTTCGGCTGAAGGCAAATATCTAAACTATATGATGATCACATTTAACGCAGATAAAGCTTACTATTTTCATAATAACATTTGTTTCTTAAACTTGAAATTGGGCTAGAAGGTGGATTGCTTAGCGCGTGTCCTGTATCTGCTTCTCCTGTGTGTGTTTTCTGTGGGCTTGTTTCTTAATTAATATCAGTGGAATATTATTATTGCTTTTGATTTCTGTTGCGTTCTTAGTCTTGTCAAAAGGTACGTTGAATTTGCCTTTATGCATTTATTTGTACACGCGCGTGTGTGTGCGTGTGTGTGCGCGCGTGCGCGTGTGCGCGTGTGCGTGCGGGCGTGTACGCAGCCTTCGCGTCGGCTCTAGCGTAAAATCTAAGGCTAGTCTGCTAGCCTGATGATACTTCCGCATGCCTTGCTGTTGAGCTAGCTAGGGTGATGACGACAGTGATCAAACACGATAGTTTTCGGTTACTGCATACTTCGATGCTGCGCCATGCTTCACCGTGAACATCGCGTATAAAACTAGGCTCATGAATGAACATGATCATGTACTGAAACACAATGCTGTACTTGTGCCATGGCACGCAGCCGCTGACTGCGAACTCCTACGCGATCCTCTCGATTTTATCGCGAAGTACAGGCGGTACGTGCTCTCAGTAGCGTGATGCATGAAATGTACGCCATAAGCTGCCCCATTTTACGGCATTGCGGCGCTAAACTAGGAACAACTATTGATAACCCCTCTTCTCTGAGTGGACGGAACGATAGAAACGCTCCATAAAATACCGGGTGCCGGAAGAAAAAAAAAGAAAGCTCAGAAAAGAACCAAAAGAAAAGCGAAGTTGATAGGAGTGAGAACTCTTTCATCGAAATCATTGCCGTGAAAGCACGAAGGAAATCTGCTTTGTTTGCTAACTAAACTTCACGTGTCGAAGAATCCAGCACAAGCGGCCTGCTGGAAGTGAAAATATGCATGCTTTTCCCTATTCAGAGCTCCGTCCCAGGGCCCCAGCAACAGCCCGCATATCAACTGGCGCAGCGTGGGATTGAACCGAGCGAGGTAAATATTGGCGTTGTGCAAATTAGAGGAGGCGGAGTGGTATCTAGTGGTACTATGATTCGTTGTATTTTGTGAGGGTGCTTTTCGTTTTCATTTCGACCTCTGCTATTGGTCGCTGATGACGGAAGTCATTAGCGATGGCGTCACACTGATATAGGCACAAGAATATATCTACGATGTCGCTTGACAAATGTTCCGCACACCCGTGCTCACTGCTGAGATGGGGTGATGCCGATAGATCACGGTATACTGAGGCGCGTTCGACTCGCCTGAGGACATTTATAGGCACTGTTCACATTTGAACAAAAACAAAAATGTATATGTAATAATAAACTAGATTGGGGTACACGCCTTTGTACGAAGCTACAGATTTGTAAGCTGCCGTGTGCATGCCTCCTTGAGGATCATCGTTTATTCACTGAGCCCTATATTTGTGTCTTTTACCTTGCACATTATATGTACTACTTACTCCGTACGGTGCTAAACTATGACATTATCTGCATGACCAACCGACATAGATATAAATAGGGGTTGTATTTTTTTTCTTTTTTTTTTTTTTTTTTGCAAAAGCAATGCTAGTTTAGGTTTCGAGCACTGAGCGTAGCGCGGAGGTAGCCACGTCTTACCCACGTGACGCTGTGACGTCACACCCTACGTGACACTAGGGTGAGAGCTGGGCTACCATCTCAAGCGGTCGGCGTAGCGTGGCGGTAGCCACCTCTTACCCATGTGACGCTGTGACATCACACCCCACGTGACACAAAAGCGAGACATGGGCTCTCAACTCAAGCGGTCAGCGTGCCGCGGTCGGAGCCGCTGCTCAGATGGCAGGAGCTGCTAACTTGGGTCTCTCGTTTCACATGGGACGGCTGTCAGAATCAGCCTGCTAGGACCTTGGCATTCACGTTACCCCTATAGGCCACTAAGGCAAGTTCATACGGCTTGGTTAAAGCGGGGCTTTATATGTGGGCTGAGGAAGAAGAAAAAGAGAAGAAGAACGCTCGGTCACCCGCAGCTAATGCTTTCGCTCAATATTTGGTTCAGCAGCGTTGAACTCTTGTATTTTTTTATTTTTTTAAATGGGGGGGATTTTGCCAGTGTTTATTTCAGAACGCGTTTCTTTTGTTGCGAGTATTGTTCCGACATATTGGTTACTGTGTTTTCTCTGTTCGATAATATGGCAATCCTGTGTGGTCGAAAGTGACTTCAAATCCATCTCGATATTTTGCTTTCGGCAAGAGCAGGTTATTTATCAGTAATTAGCGCGAACAAGTGTTAATCAGAGCGCTGCTTATATCAGAAACTGCTATCGTCATTAAAAAGTAACTCAACGTAAAAGACAGACCCAAGAGACAAAACGTTAAGTGGAATAATAACCTGGGTTATCATGTAATCTTTGGGCAGTCGCACTGGGCTGAGCAAGAGGATGCGTCATCAAGTGGGCGGGGCATTGATAGCAATGGTTGAACTCTTGCTCAGTTGCAGGGTGGCCAGAAAGCCACACTTTTTAATGACGTTGGCGCCTGATTTTGGGTCAGTGTCCAGTATTTGTTTGATAACAATAGAGCTAGGCAGCGGGCGGGGGCAGTAAGCGTACTTTGTTTAGCAGCAAACCGGGAAAAGGTAGCACGCTTTCCCGTCTGCAGAGACGTGTAAGCCAGAGTAGAAGTGTGCATGAAATTGCCTAATTTATCTGCTTGTCCAATAATACTTCGTTACTGAGTGAATATTAAACTTTGACTAAATGTAATCCCTATTCAACAACCAGGTCGATATTCCTTGCATGTCGACAATTCTCAGCTTTTTCGGTTGAAGCAGAATTAGAAAAATGCAACGTACTTTGATCGGCGCTTTTCGGTTTAAAGAGAGAAGTCCAGTTGCTAGATACAAAGAACAGCTGTAACTAAGCCGTACCAACGAGCCTACGTGAGCTGAAGGAAGCGTGTCTGAGCCCGGATTTAAGCGTCCTGCGTTTGACTCTCATCTCAACTGCCATTTCTGCCCTTGTTGAAAGCCCCTATCAACTGGGCCTTGCCACGTGGTATTCCGACTAAACGCAACCCGCTGATAATCAGTGTCCGGTCATGACATTTGGAAACTGGCAGCTGCCAAAGACACAACATTCGCTCACAACGTCGACAACGCCTACGCCGGGTTCTCAGCAGCAGTAGTTCCTCAGCGTGGCCGCGTTAAAACTACACGGTGACGGGGCAATGAACGGACAGATCATGCCCTGCGTGACCCGGCAAGACTGGATGTCCCAAGGGTACTATGGCGGCGAAGCCGTCACTAGATCTGCAAGGTCCGTGATTAGTCGTTTGGTTCCTCAGCTCCCGTTGTTTCCGCCACGACTGACGTCCCGTGCGAGTGAAACAAAAACAGACGCGAAAAGCGGCAAACTACATATCCAAGATGCAATCGGACTGCGTAGCAAAGGGCACTTAAGGAACATCAAAAGGGTTTCAAATTCGGCTAGTCGGGGATAAACATGTTCGAACATCGTTGCGCTTTTGAAAAACTTATATGTAGAAACCGACACGAGACACTGCAGCGCTCCAGTGACTCGTGTCGTTTTCTACGTCTAAGTTTTTAAACATCGCAACGATGTTCGAAGGCTTAGTAGAACGCGTTCGCGGCAAGGTGTTGTAAGACACGATTTCATCGACAAATTCGAACACCTGTTGCAGGACTGGAGTGTTATAATGTGAATGCGATAATGATTGGGTGGAATCTGAGTTCTTAACGCAACAGCGTTAAAGGCTCCGTTCACAGAAAACCCGCTGTCGCCGCCAGCGTTGGGATTGTGAGCGTAAAATTGCGAGCGTGGCAGTGGCAGGCAATAGCTAGCAACTGACATGCACCAGCACTAACTGGCCGTACAGCGTTGCCTGACGTTACGTTTGGCCTCTCCTCCGTTGGGCCTCTCCTCTGATACGAGAGGCTGATATCAAAATCAGCCTGCCATTGCGTTCACATTATCCCTAGGCCACGCAGGCATATTCTTGCGGCTTGGTTAGAGCGGGCCTCTATAGGTCCGGTGGTAGCGTGCTATCGCGCCATATTGCCACGTGCCTAGCGCCGCGCGACAGCCGTGTTTGGTGCCGACGACGACGAAGCGGTTGTTGGTACGAGCGGCGCGCTGGTGCTGGACTCTGTGATCGAAACTACAAGCAGACCTTATTCTCTTATATCTTTTGGAAATAAATAAAATAAATAAATAAATAAAAAAAAAAGGCGGAGCAGAAGTGCCCCCTATTATTTTCATTTCTATGTATTTGTAAGCTGCTATAGCGCCCCCAGTCCGATCTTCCCTGTTTTGTAATTGGCGGATGTTGAGGGATGATTTAACCAATCAAAAATAGTTACAAGAAAAAACACGGAATCGAATCTAAACGGAACTATCAAAACAGGTTGATAATGTGGGCTAGTCTGAGCGAAACCAGTGAACACACACCGGTGCTATATAAGAAAAGTACATATGGGACAACAGTTTTATGTGCTTCCCTGTGTTCCTGTATTTGTTCTGCGTTTCTTTTATGCAGTTATTACATTTTATCAATTCCAGTTAGTGTTTCACCATTGCGAAAAGGCGACAAAAAGAGAAAGCGCAAGACAGTGGAAAGAACGTTTCTCTAATTTCTTCGCTTTTCCTTTAAACCAATTCATTTGAAGCGTGAAATGCTACTTCTTGACGTTTTTGCAGAACGTGCGGTAGAGCGTATGCGAGCTACACTGAGGCCTTCGAAGAAATGTTTCAAAACCAAGACACGAAACTTCAGTCAAGCTGGTACGCGCGAAGCCTGCATACCACACAAAAGATCGGTGAACACGTTTCTTGCTCGATCGGGGAACACGTAATATGCATCCAGAGGCCTTGTAACAGCAGGGCAACTGGAATGTGTCCAACAACACTAACAGCAGCCTAATATCTAATAAGGGCGTGAGCATGACTCAATCATCTTTATAGTATCCGCTCGTCGTTGGTTAGGCCTAATGAAGCACACCTGACACGCTAAGCATCTCAACTTACAAGAAAGCTGCAAGACATATCTAGCAATAGCTGCTGAGGCTATAGCGCCCGCATACCTTCCCTAACTAGGAATGAAATAACTAGACACATGGGCACATTTATTGTGTTAGAATGACCCTCACGATCCATGTTTTTCCAGCACTCATAAAGGCTGACGCCTTTTGGAGTTACGAGGGCCGGCACTGCGTTTGGGGCGGTCTCACTAAATTAGGTTACCATACAAGTGCCGACCCACTGTCTTTTATATTGAACGCCTGCTAAAGAGGTTGTTTTTTGTTCGTAAACGCCAAACCCGTGCTGTGCCGCGGGTAGCCATTTGTAAGACGTCAAGAAACGCTTGTATTTCATTGCGCCCGGTAAAGCATGTGCTTGCAATCGGCTTTTAATTTTGTTTTGCCATCACTGTTTGGCATCAGGTCGCTCCGAGCAAAGCTTCTTGATCTGCCCTGTGAATGCCGCCAAAGATAGGTGAAGATAGGTGAAGAAAAGTCCCCAGGAGTATGTTTCTTTTCATTTTGGTGAAACGAGGCGCGTGGGGCGCGAAGCCACGTAATGCATTAGCTCTATTTGCGTGCCGGTATTGCTAAGTCATAGGAGGAGCTCTATGGCATCGTATTATTTATGGTGAATTACAATCGCAGAATCAAAGGATCCGCAGGCTCCGCGACTAAGAGCCGGAATTCGGCGAAGAGCGCGTGCTAACTCCGATTCTGCGTCTCGAACTCTCGGGCTCTGGCCGGAGCGAGTAGGTAGCGCTCGCGAGCCGCGAACCGACTGAGAAGGAACCCGTCATTCCTTGTGCTTCTCTAGCTACACTTCATGTACACGTGTCGTCTGCTTTCAAATATGTAACAGAACTATACAGTGCTCCCGCTGCTTCTTGAGATGGCATCAACAGTCTACGCGATTATTCATTAATGTTCACACAGCCGAACTTGGGCGCATACGGTATGAGTTCTTCGGACTTTCTTTTTTCTTCGAATAAAACACTTGCTCTCATCCAACTGAGTGAAGACATTGCCCGGACCCAATACCTCCGAGCCGCCGTTTAGACGGATATGCATCCCTATTCTAATCTGTTATAATATAGTTATTTCAATCAATCAATCAATCAATCAATCAATCAATCAATCAATCAATCAATCAATCAATCAATCAATCAATCAATCAATCGAATAAAACAATGTCGTGGAGCACAGTTTTGTCTTCAACAACAGAGCAGTAATTGAGTGGCTTCGAATTTACGAAATAGGAGCCCATAAAGAATTTTCGCGCGTAATTCTGCAGTCGGTCTTCGAGCTGAGGATGCTCTTCGACTCACTGTCCCCAAGGGAGAGCGCCAGTTCGAGGTGGGATTTTATATCCATAGCGGCGGCGAGCACTGATCGTCTGCTATAATGCGCAGAGGGCGGAGCAGACGCAGTGACGATGACAATCTGCCAGGAGTGGAGAGAGACGCTGAAGGAATACGTCACGCAAATTTCCGGCCGGTTCTGACGATTTAGGCGGAGCAGTCTTGACTGCTCCACGGAGCGATCTTGACTCGGCGATTGCTCCCCATCTGCTTTTGGAAGATGCGATCCGTGTTCCGGATCTGAGTTTGGAATACAGTTGTTTCGAAAAGTGCAGAAAAGGTTGCTCTGTAAGTGCTCCAACTCTGCAATGGGAATTCACTATTAGTCACCAAGAAAAAAGCCTTCACACTAACGAGTTACTTCATCACGAGCTGCTTGACTTGCAAAAATTATGGATTCACCCAGGCAAGAAAAAACAAACAAACAATTGTGCGGTTCTTGTCAGTAAACCTGTTACTACAACAAAACATCCTGTAGTAGCACCAGAATTTTGTGTACCCTTTATAAGTACACAAAATTCATATCTTTCTTTTACAGGAAAAGTACTACAGAACTACAAATATGTCTGACCTTGCGAGAGATAAACAGAAAATTTCGTCCTATTATTTCACACGATTCACTATATGTATTCCTTGTTATCACTGTGTTCTGCCTTCCAGATTGTCGGTACTACAGCCTCAAACTCATCAAGAGAACCCAGAGAACCCTAACATAACGGGAACATTCTGATCCCTCTTGAGACTTCTAAAGAAACTTATAACTGGCTCCCGAGGATGTCCTTTGTGATTTCAAACTTTTTTTTTCTCATCCTCCTATCACCATCATGGCGCAATTTTACTGAAGTTTTCTCTTAAAATGTGCAGGTGCGCGAACTTATTTTTTGCTGTCTTTGTTGTGGATTTATGTTTTAGACTAGCAGCAATAATTTCGAACCAGACGTGAATAAATGTTGCGAATGCAAACAGAGATTTTCAGAGATGCTCATCGGGCTACAAGCACCAGTGGGCTGGCAGATAATTTTTATCCGACACCTGCAGTGTGGAGATAACGAACGTGGCATTCTGTGTGCTCTATATTAAAAACAAAGTTACTGCCATTAACTGCTTCTGCTTTTTCGCCATGCTTACAGTTTTTCGCCATTTAAACGAATAAAATTTAAATAAATGTATTCCTCACTCCCATGCGAAAGAGAGAAATGACAACCGCAGCTGTAATTTTTTGTCGGTGTAATTCAAGTGGCAAAGGATGCTTTTATGCCCAGCTTTGAGATGATTTATTTTTGCCTCCGCGTCCAAAGGCTCGTGCAAAGTCATATGCGCCAATAGAAAATCAATTTATCGCATGTCGCTATGATCGCTGAATGTTGCTATGCAACCACTGGTGCGTTCCAGAAGCCAACGAATTAACAACCGTTGGAAGAAAGAGCAGCAAACAAACCAGTCTTGATACGATCGCGCACGGAGCGAGAGGACTGACGAGTGCTGGTCGTTAAGAGAAAAAGGTGGAATCACAATAAGATCCGCAAGATAGCGGAATAATTGAGAGGGGAGGTCACAGTCCTGAACTGCTGCTAAGAGAGAGCGCATGCAAATTTCTGATCGCTACCACCTTCAATATAGCTTTTTCATATCGCGAAAGTTTGACGGAACCTGGCGAAAAGCCTTCAAAATTAATGAGCTCCTCTGCGAGATTGGGCACCGACACTGAACCGGCGCAACCACAGATCAGCGACCCCTTAATGATCCATTTATTTTGATTCAAGGGCTCCGTGGCGTCCAGCGGGATTGGCACTCTTCTTCTAATAGAGGCGCAGAAGGATTACTGCAACGGAATAAAAAAAAAATTCTACAGGCTTTTCAAACAAGGTTTTACCTGGTTACAAAGAGGGTTTCGTGCCAGTTCGCGTGATGGAAATTTTTATGCCGATAAAAAAAAAAGAAAAATATATGTTTGCTCAGTTTATTTTAAAATGCATTCGCCTTTAGTGATGACTCAGCCTGGTTTTGTTCCAATACCATCAACAGAGTGAATGCAAATGAACTTCGCAATCATTTCAGGTTATTAGTGTGTTCGGTCGGCCCGCAGTTCGCGAATAATATTGACTCGGAAAAGCCTGAAATTCGGATCTTTGCTGCCGTATACCGTTACAATACGTGTTATATTGCCGTGAACTGTTTAAATCTTTATTTGTTCCTGTTCGACAGCCGCTGGCGTGCGGCCTTATCATTGTTATTCTGGTGCGCTTATCAATTCTGTATCCCGTGTTTGTTCATGCTCGTTGTCGCGATACGAAGCGTTATTATTTTCTTTGTCGCGAACGATGCGCTGAGATCTGTCTCGAAGATTCCGATCACTTGCGTATGTTTCTACAATGTTCCAGGTTGTGCGACGTTATCTAGATTGTTCTGAGCAGCCTTTAAATTGAGCTTTGCCGAGTGCGACGGGCATTCTTTGCTCGACGATTGACGAGCACGTTTGTTGCTATGGCCGCCGCCGAGTTGCTTAGTTCTTTTGTGGGCGCAAGTTAGTCCAATAAAGAGTTTCTTCAGTACAATCACCGACTCTTCATTTGTGTCATCGACCTTGTCACCACCACGTGACAATATTTAGCAGTTGCAATGAACGTGTTTTTGTTTGAACTGGGCGCGGAAGCCATACTGTTTTATAATGCGCAGAATGCTGTGGGTTTGAATGGCCTTTAGAGACCCCACCGCGATCATTCATTGCTCCGCATAAAACGGATAGCATTGCTAGGGCCCATTCTTCTGCCATCAAACATCAAACAGATTGAACATTTTATTGTGACACAGGTCTTACAGAAATACGTGTGTGGAAAAAACCGGCCGCTGCTTTACAAAATAAGTAAGAACAAGAAAAAATAGCTCAGTTTATCGACAATTGTCAGTCTGACACTCACCCATGTAAGTTGGCTTCGCACTGCAAACGCTGTTAGACATGCACGTCAACGTTTGGCACAACCACCTTCCTATACCATTCAAACAGTAAAACAGAAAGGGAAATAATCGAGGCCTTCGATATTAATTCTGCAGTGGCTGAAAAATGCATCGGCGTCGTACGTGTCCTTATCGCTGTCAGCAAAAGAAGTGGAATTCCTTAAGCTGTCGAGATGAGTTCGTTGCATTGCTTAGATCTGCTCGTGTGGTTCTTCCATTTCGATTTGTTCTTCTGTTTTCATTTCCCTCTAACCTTTTTGTCGCTCTGACCTATAGGTGGCCCTTATGTACCCCTTTGTAATCAATTCTGATCCATTGAATATTATGCGTCAGTTCACGCTGTGTCGCGTGTCTTTGTTCTGTTTTGTCTTTCGTTTAGCGCGGTTATTTAATACGTGGTATGCAGTCTTAGCGTGCGTATTAATGAGGCGCTATGGTGCATTTGGTTTTCATTAAGTGGTCGCTGAATGATGACGATGGCGCTTAACAACACCGAAGAATTTTTGCACTGGCGACTTCATCAAAGATGAAGCGCGCGCTATTCAGGTGTTCATGCTTGGAATGCAGAATTCCGATGGCGGTAGGCGCGGGTATTTAAGGCAGTTGATGACAGCGGCTCCTTGGATCAAATGGCAGACAGATCAATCATTTCGGGACGCTGTGCACTTGGTGCCTATGACTGAAGGTCGCGAGATGGCGGTTGCGATGCCTCGATTGGCCAGGCGCGGGGATCGTGGTGGGTAGGATGGACGGGTGTATGTATATGGATAAATGGATGAAAAGAGCGTCTCTTTTGTAGCAGAGTGACGGAAGGTGCCCACAGTCAGGAATGCCGCTCGCCTTTCTTCTCGATGTTCAGTCAGCGAGATGGCTTTCTCCTCGCTTGATGGTAATGGGAAAGAGGGGATTAAAGGCGTGATGAGCATTGGGTGCTTAATTTGCGGCTGACGGTTGCACGACTGACAGCGTGTCATCCCCTGATGAATAAACTCCATCGGATGCTTTCTATAAGTGTTGAATAAAGTTTTTACATCAAATACAAATAATCTAGATTACATAAACTGGGCTGCAGCTAACTCGGTGCGAAGGCTTCAACCGGCCACCGCTTAGAACGTCAACGTAACTTCTGACGACCTGACGACCTTACTCTGACCTACAGCCACGAGCCACCACCGATCCCACGGCTGCGTCAATCCAAAACCCCGCGATCTCATTCGCGCACATCGACTTCACCCGTTCACATCACAACTTTCTCCTCAACCAATTGACGATTCTCTCAGAACACCGTTGGCATGTACTACGTTCATGTCCCAATAAACTGATTTTATATGACCTCGACCAACAGACTATTGTAGTGCTAATTTCTTTGAGGCTTAAGGGAACAGCAGAAAAAAGCCACGATAAACAACAGTGTAGCCTTTGGCAGCTCTGACTAGCTAGCTGAAAAAGTAAAGAGATGCACGGCACCGATATCCCGATAACAGTCCTCCGTTTCTGTTGAGAAGCGCAAAACAAGCATGGGCGCCCTTCGAGCGCTTTGAGGGCCAAAGCTCCTTTCCGTTTTTGCGTTGCCGTTTCGTGGGCCGAGTAGCCCCCTGTCTTTCTGTCCTAGCTCCTCTTTCCGGCGTGTACCTTTGCTCTCCTTCGGCGGGAACTATAATATACGAAGGCCGCTTTCTGACCGGAACGTTAGTAATGAAGTGCTTTTCGCCGTTAAAAACATAAAATATACAATATATATGCGCGCATGCGATGTGTGCGTGTTGTGTGTATGCGGGTGTGTGTAACAGAGAGAGAGCGACCATTTTCCCCTGGTCCCTCATTACCCCCGCCGTGGTGGTATATACGTATAGTTAGGGCGCTTAACTGCTGTGCCCGAGGATGCGGAATCGAATCCCGGCCGCTGCCCCAGCTTTCCGATGCAGGCAAAAGGCTAGGCGCCCGTGTGCTGTGCGACGTCAGTGCACGTGAAAGAACACCAGGTGGTCTAAACCCCGCACAATACATGGGCGCCTTCTTTTTCTTTTTAAATCATGTGGCACCTTTTCGGCTTGCACTTTAGACAGTACTAGGCAAGATTACCTCTCTTGGTCTCAACGTGTTTTGTTAAGTTCTCCGAGTCTTTCCGTTATGCGCTTGCCGGTATTTCTTATGTGCACATTATCACAAGACAATGTTAGGGAGTAGGCAGTGCGTTCCTAAACAGCACAAAGGTTTCCTCTCGTGCTTTATTGAGTATGCTTTTTTCTTAGCAGAAAACGTAGCAGTCTCATAAGGAGTTTCGCCAGTTTATCAGGCGCTGACAACACTACTTTCGCCCACTGGCCTTTTTTTTTCTTTTTTTTTTTAGATCATGCAGTATCGTACGTAGATACATGGAAAGCGCTGCTATTCTTCAGTACACCTCTGCCTGGAGACTGTTTTTTAGCGAGCAGATTTTCTGCTCCTGACACGGAATATTCATTGGAATAGCTGACTTCGAACAAATGCTGGACTTGATCATACAAACTACTGATTGCTTTGTGCTCGCATGACTTGTTTAATGGCTTCTTAAAACTAATTTCCACGATACTTCGCTTAAAGTTATTTGGAATGTTGTGAACTGTACGGAGGGAGGGGTTTTTTAGATTGGGGCTTTACTTGCGAAGTTAAGCTGACGTCAAATAAGCGATCTACCTTGTTTATTGGCATTTCATATGTCGCTTGCAATATATAGAGACATTGCTCAAAAAAAAACTTTCGCAATCTGTATCGGTAGTGAGCAATCGGTACTAAGCAATCTATGCCTAACTTTAGTTGATCAAGAGCTCAATGCGCGATTAATGGCGAACAAGTGCAAAAACAATCTTTAGATTTGTGGATGACTTTACAGAATATTCACGACTCCACCGAGAACGGCTTTAAGGAGTTATGCGCTGATGCAATAGATTTTTGAAGAATATCTCCATCCACTGTGGGTGACATATGAAATGCCAACAAACAAAGAAATTCACTTCCTTGGCATCAGCCCAACTTCTGAAAGAGAACGCATAAAATAGAGCTATGCTTCTCCATCTTAGAAACCACTTCTTCCATGTAGTTAAGCATATTCCAAACTAGTTAATCGAAAGCATCGTGAAACTGGTTTTTAAGAAACCGTTAAACAAGCCCTGTGAGCACAACGCAATCAGTACTTCTTAGGATTAAGTCAAGCGTTTGCAGGAAGCCGCCTATCTCTATGGAATTTTGGCGTCAGTAGCAGAAACGTTGATAGCTAAAACAAAACTGCCTTTAGGTCTAAGACAGGAAGAGACGTACATAATAGTTGTAGTACTTGCCCACCTGCTCGAGATATTTGCTTCATATAAAAATAAAAATCGCCTTGGGAGCGGAAGTACGAGTAGTGTTCTCAGAACCGGATAAACTTGAAAAAGTGTGCAAGAGACTGTCATGTTTGTTTCTATAAACAAACACCATACAGAAAAAGGCAAAATTAACCTGTGAAGAGTGCCTTGTGGTAAGATATGCGTAGGGCTGACCGGGAGTTTCTTAAATAAAAAACTCAGAGAATAAGAAAGGTACTCGCCGAGCGCTGTCTGGAGTGCGAAGGCTGCCATCCGATTTTTAAAGAATACAAAATCATTACCAGAAATAAGACCAACATGCGAGAATGCACAAACCAGAAAAATGTGAAACAAAATGAATGCGTGATTTTTCCAATCGACGTCAATCTCAGAGCAAGAGATTGCTTTTCTAGAAAATGGGGATAGAAGTTAAGCTGCGCGATATATAGCGACGCCTGGCGCGATAAAATTTTGGCATTATGTTTGTTCATGCCCCTACAGAGAATAATAACCTTTATTTGTATTGAATAAAACTGAGCCCTGCCGCATAAGCTCAGTAGTTAAGTCACACGACTGCTGTATCCAAGGATGTGGGGACGAATCCCGTTCGCGGCGGCCGCTTTCGATGGAGGTGAAAAGCAAAGCTCCTATGTTCTGCGCGATGTCAGGTGCAAGTTAAAAAACTCCAGGCGGTCGAAATTACCGGAGCCCTCCACTTCACTTCACTTCACTTCATTTCCTTAAAGGCCTCTCTTGGAGGCATTACATAAGGGGTGGGTTTACAAGCATGAGAAAATACAAGCACAGGTAATTGTGTTTGAAAATAAATTTTTAAGACATCAATAAATGAAGATTGTCATGAGAGGGCGGCGACTTCGTGGGGAAGGGTATTCCAGTCCACAATTGCTCGGGGAAAAAAAGATCCTGAAAACGTTTTGGTGCGAGCAACGGGCCGAGTTATCTGAAATGGATGCGAAGCGCGATGAGGTATGTGGGTGCGATGCACAATGTAAGGTGCCTGATTTAATGAACTGTTTAGAATTTTGTGCAGTCAACAAAGACTGGCAATGCGGCGACGGAGTAAAAGGTTATCAAGACTGGAATTTTCCTTCAGAGATGAAACGCTGATGGAATACGAGTATGCGTGACGCACGAAACGGATGGCGCGGTTTTGAACTGATTCGAGCGCATTTGTTAGTATATCTGAGATGGGTTCCATATTGGACTGGCGTACTCAAGCTTTGATCTGATCAGTGTTTTATATGCCAAAAGTTTTACTTGTTGGGGCGCATGACGTAGGTGACGTTTTATGGAGCCCCTCATAGCCACAGTTGCTTTGGGACGTTAAATCTTACAAACCAAGCCAAATCATACCTTATAGTCCAGTCTGCATCTTTAATATCACTGCTAAAACTGTCAGCCTTGATACCTCTAGGCTCTGTAAGGAAGTGTATAGTAATCGTTCTGAAGTATTCACCTTGGTTTTATCCCGTACACAATAATAGATTGGAATTGCTTTGTACTGTGTCGCCCGGTCTAAGGATTCGCTTATTATATATGACTGTTTTCAGCGCTTTTAACAACACTCCCCATGGCTACTGGGATGAAGTGTCTACGGTTGTGCACTTGGGTATATTAGCCTCCGCCGTTTTCAAGTTACGGATGTTCAAATTTAAACACTTTTTTGTTACGCTGCCAAAATGCGCTTCGCCGTTCAGGGCATAACGTGGAATCCTTTTCAGCGCAGTACAAAAGGGTCCCTTATACGCTGCGCTGAAAATGATTCCACACTAAAATCATGACGCAACTAGCCCAGAAAAAAATGTTGCCAAAGGGACATAACGGTATCGCCACCAGTAAATGAATGAGAAATAATTGATGCAATATATATTCAACAGCCTTGTCCCTCTCTAAACAGTTTTCTTTATCATTTAAAATTAATTTCTGCTTTCTTTGAATCGTTCCGCTCAGCTCATAAGAAAACTGCTTGCGTGGATTGTACATTTTTAGGTGCAGCCGTGTAACCGTTACACCTAAAACCTTTAGATGTAACTGTGGGTAAACCGTTGGCGCTTTCTGGCGCACCAGCAGTAGTTTTTCGCGTCTCCTTTATCCCACATGTGACATGCGGCAGCTATTTGGGCTACGTCTGTAAAGACTAGACAAGGAATGCTTTCAGCCGAACACGTGGCTGTGTTTTTTCACAGTGACGTTTTGAACCCGTAGACGCCCTAGTGCCAAATTGAAGGCTTTTTCAGACTCCCGGCGGAGCATTGTCAGTGCCGGCGATGGTTCAGGATATTTTCTAGTCTTCAAGAATATTTTGACACTAGTTTAACTGTATCACTTCAGCCATTCAGCGGTCAATCCACTGTTTTATTTCACCCTGAAGGAGGATCATTGCTAGCAGTTACTTTTCTCAATAGGACTACCTTTTCTTGTCTGTCTGATTTTGAAAAAGCTGAGTAATTTTCTTCTTCTTTGACATCTCTCGAAACCATTCATTGTTGTTCGATTGCCTCCAGAAAAGCCTTATTTCACCAGGTTCGTAGCATCTTCTTTCTTTTCCAGCTGTTCGTCACATTTATTTTATTTCTGGTGTGTCATTCTAACTGATGGTAATCAGTCTTTTAAAGAATATAGCTTTTTGTTTGCTACTTGAACGCCCTGCCCGGTTAGTGTCATTTTCTTGGAATTTAGGCCTGCTTATCTTTTCTATATTCCATGCATTTCTTGTTCAACCAGCCACCCTATCTCCAGATAAATACCTTCGTTGTCACTCTAACTTCCTCCACCCCCTCTTTTTCGGTTTTCGTGAGCTTGACGTAACTTTCCGGGCAGTGTTGAAGGATCGACTGCCTGTTTCCTAAAATTCCTAACTTATTTGAACCTTCCATTTCGGTCGGTAGCGCCTGCCCTTCAGAAGGTAAACTGGCGCTTTTGCAAAATAGATGTCGACGCCACCTCGTCGGAGTGCATCATGGAGTAACGGTATAAAATGAAATGATGAAATGCATAATCCGACAAATGTGCTTATAGAGTTCACAGCTTGAAAAATGCCTTAGGGTAACATGCAAGGTGAATTTAGAGTTTGTCAAGATGTCAAATTTCTTTCAAATACGTAAATAAAAAGTTCATTGCGAGTCTGTTGCGTAGGGCAGGCTAAGGGACCTAAAACACTGTCTATTGTTAAAGCCACTGGGGAGAGCTTCTCCACGCTACGTTCATAGTACGCAAGCTCGTGATCGTACGCAGGGCAATCAAGCAGGATATATCCCACAGTTGCATTGAGCCAAAGTTGTTACAATGCGGGCTGTTCATTTGACCGAAACGGTATCATAAGCCATTTGTGTAAGCACCGTTCAGGCGAAGACGGTGGTAATGAGTTTCTAGTTGGCAAGGAAGTTTCGGAGGGAGTCTTGGTCTTAGATGTGAATCAACTGAGTAAAGAAATTGGTAGTGATGTGTCATAAAGCTCCAAAGTCGATACTTTGCATCGGAAGCAGATTTTTTGGCCACTTGGGATGCATCAGATTTCATGAAGAAAGTTCGAATATATCTCCGATGTTGGTGGCCTTTACGAGCCGCTTCATCTGCTTTTTCATTGGCTTTAATGCCGCAGTGAGCTGGTATCCACTGAAATGTTATGCAGTGGCATGCGGCAATAGCCAAATGATGTAGATACCCGATTTCAAAGGAAACAGGCTGATAATTGGTTTTCTTTAATTATCAGAAGTTTGTTATGTAGGTATAAAATGTAGGTGTAACGTTAAGGGATAGGAAGCGTACATAGTGGGTCAGAAAAATTACTCAAGCTAATTTTATTCTATAGTATAAATCAACAATAGGAAATGGGCATGTGCAGGGCATGCAGTGTGAAACGAAGGTAACCGACGGCCGCTAAGAGTAACACATTTTGTTCCAAGAAAAGGAAATCGTAGCGGAAGGCGGGAAAACGTTAAGTGGGCGGATGAGGTTAAGAAGTTCGCAGGGGTTAACTCGATTCATCTAGCACAGGACCGCGCTAATTGGAGAAATATGAGAGGGGCCTTCACCCTGCAGTGGGTATAGTTCGGCTGATGACTTCGGACTTAGAAACAACAAATCTAGAAGATTTGCAAAGAAACACAAATATCAAGAACATACATATAGGCAACTCAGGAAGACAGAATTCTGGCACATTTGCAAGAAATTAAGAAGTATAAAAAAGAAGGATATAGGAAAGGAAGAAAAGACGCTATAGTTTAGTAATGGTTCTAGGAGTATCAAGGGACAGTTCAGTCGAAGAATGGTTCCAGGAGTATCAAGGGACAGCTCAGTCGAAGAAACGGCCCTTGTCGCAAGGTACGCCGGCGAGTCCCTGGCGTCCTTCAACTTCAGATAATGCAGAAAATGGTGTCAAGACGATTGTCAGCTTTCTTTTTTGCTTCCTAAGGTTTCAAGGCTGGATCAATCTTGACGAGTTTAAAGATAACCTGTCTCTTACCTTTCGCTATTGCACCTAGCAAGAAACGTTTTACTGTAACTTGTTGATTTTAATTACCATTGGTCAATGTTCTGTATTTTAGTTTCCCAAAATGTTATTTGATTTGATTTGGAATATTTTGGTGGCTTCATGTATGAGGCCTGAATTGATGGACCAGAAGAATATATGATATAGGCCAAGAACGTATACAACGCTGACTTACTAATTATTCCGAAGCCTACAGTAAGACAAATGAACAAATATTTACGACAAGTATTAACACCAAGTTGTTCTCTACTTCTTTTCGAGCGCTATTTATTAGCTGTAACGAAAAGATGTAATCTTGTTGGTTGTTGCTTGCTACATGGGTCCAGTTGTACGTATGTACTTGCATGCTAGTTAAACGTACCCTTACGTCTGTAATATTTGCGCATGGAACTGAAATTAACAACATCGCGTTTATTACTGGGCGATTTGCTTCATATTGTAAGGTAACGCGAAGGTCAGGCTGGCGGATCAGGTTTTATTGGAGGTCTGAAGCCCTGGTCGCACACTGTAGCGAACCACAGTCCGCGATTACGATGGGTATCTACAAGAGAGAGCAGGATGAAGATGAAGCAGCACATTCAGCCGTGTGAAAGGTGAAGCGCCACACAGTGTTCACACTATTTTCTAGCTGGAATCCCTTTTAAAGTAAAACATAAGCGGGGACAGGATAGGCGCTAATACTTCAGCGCCTGTCTTGTCTTTCTTATGCGTTGCGCTAAAAGGGATTCCACTTTAAAAACATGAAATGAAGAAGTATGTTCCATACAATAATATACTTGAAATATCATTGTAATGAAATTAAACTTGAAATGAAACGCCAGATAACGAATGAAATGAAATAAAGGGTTTTGACTGAATATTAAATGCATACACATATAAATTATATCGTTCGAATCGTCGTTTTCAACAGATTGAGATATCACGCCCTCGCTGCGACCGTTTCGTCAGAAACGTGGCCCGGAGCGTGAAAACTTTTCCGCAATGTTGAGCGGGCGGGCGCAATAGGAAACCATTAAAATAGCGCCCTCGGCCGGATTGCAAACATTTCAAGAGCGTGTCCTTCGGAGCTCACAGGCGTTGCACATCTCTCACAAGAGGAGTCGGAAGGTCATTACTCTCTTCTCCAAGGTCACTGCACCCCTCCATACTCTGCGCGCAAAAGGACAGGCTTTTAGCAAATGTGCGATACGCGGCGCGTCGCGCGAACAGGGGAAGCCCAAACAAAAAAACTCTTGGCTAGCTTTCACCCGAGCTGAGTGTAGGCGTGAAGGGAACGAATGAAAAATAAGAGAAGTAATAGTACAGGCTTTTCGGCCACAGTCAGCGCAATGATGTATTCTAGTGCACGTCTGGGCAATGTGTTGACGCGAGCATTGTATACAAGTACGTTTGTTTGAGCTATTACTTATTTACGTGTTGTGGAATAGGCGAGATGCTGGCCTTTGAATGCTTACTCGCTCTTGTCGGGAAATGGATCCTTTAACACGAAGGAGAGCCCGTGGTTTGCATTTGAGCTGGCTGACGATGTGTGTGTATGTGTGAAAAATGCGAGCGCAACTTTGTTGCGAGTTCATGGTGGCGTGCTTCGACGTTCGTGAAGCTTGCGCTTTTTCGCACCTGCACGTCTCCATATTGGTTGAAAGCGCTGAGATATGGCAGCTTTGAATGATCGTTATGTCGATTATAAGTAAGCAGGAACTTTCCACTTGCCACCTGGAAGGATCCGATTGGCGCACTTTAAGATAGTACATCATCATCATCGCCATTCGGACTATACCCACAGCAGAGTGAAGGTATCTCCCATAGTCCTCCAGTTACCCCGTCCTAGGCTAGCTGCATCCTCTTGACCCCTGCGAGTTTTTTGACCTCATCCGCCCAACTAACTTTCTGTCGTTCCCTGCGCTTTCATTCCCTTGAAATCCAATTTGTTACCCTAAGCGACCATCGGTTGTCCTTTATCGCACTACATGTCCTGTCCATGACCATTTCCTCTTGAATTCCACCAGAATGTCATTAACTCGAGTTATTTGTCTGACCCACTCTGCGCGCTTCCTATTTCTTTTTACCATTTTTCCTTCCATAACCCTCTGTGGGAGTCTATATAACTCCTTTGTTCGAAAAGCCGTCGCTCAACCTCATTTCGGCTCAGCTTTTGTCGGCAGTGTTGGGAACGTAGCAGGAAAAATGTCGAGAGTTGTCAGCACGCAGACATCTATTTGAGGCGGTTAATAAAGTTCCCACCGAGAAGTGACAGATACTGCGGTTTTCTTTTCTTATATACCTATTTACGGGTGCAGGTAAAAACGTCCCGGGAGGAAACGTCCTTGGAATATTCGGCTCCGAAAATAACGTCCCCGAAAAAAAAAAAAAAAAAAGCCCCTGAAAAAGCGGCAACTAGGATAAAACACCTCCAATGCCAAAGTGAACCTTCAGAATAAATTCCTCCAAAACCCATTTCTCCAGAAAGTGAAAATTTTATTTAATTTTTTCTTGACTCTGTGAATAAGTGTAGCCCTAATTTGAGAAGTGGGTCTTCTAGACCCTCTAGGCGCCTGATATGCATACAAGAACTGCTGAAAGCATTTTAGAAATAGCATAGCTAAAAAGCCCGTTCCAGCGTGCCGTCTGGCTAGTTTTATAAAGCGCGTAGTCCCAAGCTCCGCAGCTCAATAAGCACCCATTAATACAAGCCTAATCGGTTGGCTGACATTACAAACTGAGAACTCAGCTCATGGTATTCTTCGGGAACCGCCCACAACCTAAGGCCTTACTAGAACACTCTTGCGGGCCTTATGGCGACGAGGGTCCTCTCTTTCTGTGCCGATGCTGTAGGATTCTTGCTGTATTTCTGTTGGATATGGAGACGCTGTACTAGGAATGTGGCCATTTAACTTTACCATGATCATGCTGAAAAACAGTTTCAAGCGTCTGGCCTACTGAGCTGGTGCGCACCCTTTCTTCCGCAAAAAAAAAAAAAGAAAAAGAAGTGAAAATGATGCGCGGTCACCGCTTCCGTTGACATCATTTCTTTTTTGTTACAAACGTCTTGCATTTGTTGGATATTGCGCCACTTTCAAATAAGCACTGTATACCAAGCAGTATAGCAGCTCGACACAGGAAAGCATAGTCTGTGCCTTATAACGTAAAGAACTACATTATGTAAAAGAAAAAAAAAAGGAGGACACAGAAATAAACCTTATTGTTCTCTTTAAAGTCTTCAAAATTGCAAGATAAAATTCGTGAAAGTCTGCTGCACTAAAAATAATGCACCTCTGATACGCCGGGTACCAAACAAGGCGCTTGCTTGACGTTAGGAAGGTTTCGTTTGGGGACTTTTTTTTTTTTTCCTACTTCGCAAATGCGGACTTTTTCACCGGGGACGTTTTTTCGGGGCCGTGTTTTCCCGGGAAAGATGTCAAAATTCTCAGAATTGAAAGCCAATGTTTGCTGATTCTGATTAGGAAAACTTATGGTGTGTAATTGATCCATTATAGAATTGAAATATTTGAAAAAAAAAGTGGAGGAATAAATAAATAAAGGGGGTTCAAAGGGGAGTGAAAATGCTCAGAATGAGAAAACAATGCTTGATTATGCTAATTACAAAAATTAATGCATAAATAATCAATTAACTGACTGAAATAAATGAGAAATGGAACATCAGAAAAAGGAGCGTTCAAAGGTGTCAAAATGCTCAGAATGGAAAGCCAATATTAGCTGATGCTAAGCATCGTGTATAAACAAATGAGACATTAAAAAGCAATAAAAATAAAAAAATTAAAGAAGTAAAAAAATAATGAAACACTGTTCGTGAGTGTGAAACGCTATCGTGTAAATACCCTTAGCAACTTAATTGGGCACCCTCGACGTTGTATCGAACGCGAGCAGCGCCACCCGCCGAACGCGCGCCTTGACGCATCAAGTATTAAGAAGCGGCATCCGAGGTTGCTGGTGACGGTATCACCCTGCAAGTTATGATTAATATAAAAAAAAAGTAAAAAAAAAGTGCTAAAACATCGTTCGTGTCTGTGCAACGGTATCGTGTCATACACTTAACGGTGGAGCTTAAATGCTCTCCCAATCTATTCCTCTTTATAATTTAGAACGTCTACTTTTGTGCGCGACGAATGCACCTAAGCAGCAGCGAAGGTGGGTGGTATTACGACCTGTGACAACGTGGTATAGACCACGTGATCTTGTGACAGAGTGAAGAGCAAGCTCTTCTTACTGACTTTGATAGGAGATGCGGGTGTAGTTGTGCATATGCTATGCATGCTAGCCATGTCTTTCATTTCCATCTGGTGTCTCTCATAGCCAGAGTCGCTTTGGGGAGTTAAACCCCAGAAACCAAAAACAAACGGAACCATTTCAATCTGCCTGCGGCTCTGTTTGGTCACATGCTGCAGCGTGAAAATCATTCCAAGCTTTGTGTCAGTATTCAATGCCTGCATGCTGTTCTTTTCTCGCGCCTGTCGCAGTGTGCGCATTCGGAAGGAAAACATTTTAGTGGCGATGTCAGTGACGTGTCGTCGGAGGCAAAATGTACGGCTTGTACAAACTGCGTGGGACTCTCTGAAAACTGGAAGCGCTGAAAGATTTAAAGCAAACATCTCCACTCTCTGAAAGTCTGAAGGTATGAATCGATAATAATGAGAGTGAGGTCGTGGGTTTGGCTTCCACCGGCGAACTGCTTTGTTTTTTTTTTCTACTCAATCATGTCCATGTTTACGCTAATATTTCACACTGATCAAAACACTCATAAAAATCTATGCCTTCTTTGGTGTCAGTGACTATGAAGACTCCCGTATTTTCCCTTCATTTGTTTGCATAATAAACTCAAGAGTAAATCAGTCGCATACGACGAGTGTTTTTCAGTTTATCATGACAAAACAACAAGGGAGACATGAAACCGCTATGCTTCACGGATCTTTCCCATTGCATCGAACAAGTGGGAAGCGAGAATAGAAATTGTAAAGTAAAGAATGATCGTTCTTGAGAAACGTTCTCATGTCGTAACACAGCAGTCTAACATAACATGCAAAGTATGGGCCAACAGGAAATTACACAAAATTTCACAAACAGACATTGCAGAAGCGTATAGTGATTCCGGGGCGCCTAAAAGGCTAGAAGAGGGAGGAATAAATGTATTTAAAAAACGTCCTAAAAATGAGGAAACTCATAGCGAAAATTGTGCTTATGGATCTGCGTGCTCAGGGCGAAGCTATCAGCACAGTTCAACCACGCCTCAGGAAACTAAAAGCCCGTGGAGAGGGCTCTTAGTAAATGGGGGGGGGGGGGGGGGGGGAGGGGGAGGAAGGAGTGCTTGAAAACCCAGAGCCCAGACAGTGAAAGCCTCAGCGGGGCCTTTGTTCATCTCTATCCCAAAGACAATGAGGTTGCGCGCTTTTAAGGTGGCCTGCTATGCCGCTTGGCCATCGCCGGTTTTACAGCCGCCTTTCCCATTAAGCCAGCGGGCGTTGTTCTTATCACCGCCGCGAGACACTGCATCAACTGGTGCCTGCATAATACACGACCCCAGATGAGGGGGCGCGTACAAGTGGGACCGGTTTTAGCGCCTGTTTATCTCTGCAGACGCTCTGTTTTTAACGTCCACCCAGTTAGCGCGTGCCAAGGCTAATTCATACTCAGCTTCATTGTTATTTTTATGCTGCTATTCTGTGATATTTTTGAAATGCGCTAATAGGGTACGTTGGTTTGACGTTAGTATGCGGTTGGAGTTAAATATTAAGGACCCACGAAAGGAAACATAAGGAATTGAAGGGAAGAAAACAGACAAACAAAAATAGGAAACAGATATATATCAACTTTTATTAAGAGCAGACGTGATATGCTTCCCCAGGTGGGCAGACTCTCCAGTCCAGGAAACCATGGGCCCGAGCCCCCAAGAGGTTTAAAGGGACAGAAGCTTGGCCAAAATATGTCAAGAGATCATGTTATAAAAATGTTTTGCCTAATATGGCACAGATTGAGCACTACAACATTAAAGAAATGAGGCTTTACAGTTTACATTTTCATTGAAAATTGCATAAGACAGCTGAGGCGACCTCTTGCGGAGACGCGCTGTTACTATTTATGTAGTACCCCAGGTGACCACATCTTAAGAAATATCCCTGATATTCATGAATGCTTACTGTTATTTTTCTTTCAGAAGTATTTGTCATGATTTATTACATTTTGCGCTCTCTCCAGTGCGCCCTTAAAAATCACCTCTTCTGTTGCATCTCCAATGGCATGCTTTAAAAGATGACATAATAAGAAGAAAGAAAGAGGAGAAGAAAGTACACGATTAACCGTTTTTTAGGGGGGGGGGGGGGATAAATGAAAACAAAGAGTTAAGATAAAAAGGAAACAACTCAACGACGAAATTTAGCGAAGAAAGAAGAAAGGGGCTCAAGAAGACAGAAACATAGGATCGAAGAAGAATTAAAATAGGGACGAAAATGAGACGTCGGCATAAAGAACACGAAACATATCAAGTGCCAGTGATGATTTACGCAAGGAAAGTATTCTAGAAAGAAGGGGTGGCATGTAGAACTATGTATGAACATGCGAACGCATGCATCCACACAGAAAAAAAAAGTGAATGCTACCCGCACGTCCAGAAATGGTAGCATGAAATGGAGGATAATGGTAGACCCAAAAACCAGATGCATCCGGAGGGAGATACGAACCTTAACGGTGTGCGATCGGACATCGTCCTGGATTCCTTCCTTATCCTCAAATTGGCAAGAGAAACAACCTTCCTTGACATTTGAAACTCGAGCGACGATATCTGAACCGGAGTCTAACGTCATGGTTCGTGGAGAGCGCCTTGTTGGCGTCAGAGAGGAGAACTGTCGCCACCATGTATACGTGCATAATGGAAATTACACTGCATAGTTTCGTCATTACATCCCTAATACAACGGCAGTAATTAAAATAGATAATGAAGCCGTTATACGTCCTAGAGAAACGCATATTGTGCACGGACCAACCGTGAGCCGTGGAGGCTTCTAGCTATGTCTCAGGTCGACATTGTAGCTATCTAGCGCATGAAATCTTATATACACACAAAATTTTGTAAATGTCTAATAGAATAATAACCAGCCAAGGGACGAGGACTAAGAACGACGATGTACACACGGACGATGTAAATGTGTCGGAATTTCCTTTACACTTTTTTTTTTACTGTTCGTTTTACTCACATGCATGTAGTGGCGTCCTCTTTTATTTCCTCCTTCCTAAGGAAGGTAGGAGAAGTTCTCCTACCTAGGTCAAGGCTGCAGCTCACAGTATTCAGTTCACAGATAAGATATGCATATGCGTACAGGCCCCATGCGCAATATAACCCACACGCACTTGTGTACACGTATTGATGCGTCTCAACTGACAAGCGAGGCTATGCAATGACTTTCTGAGCGTTTCATTTTTTCTCGCATTTGTTCTTTCTGCTTCTATACTTGTTACCACCTCGACACCGACAGAGTCGCGAAGTCTTTATCGCCAACAAAAAAGCGCCACCGTCGCTTCAAAAGGCATCACAATCGCAAACGGAGTCAGCGTGCCGTGGCAGTAATGGCGTGGGGGACTCGAGTTTCGCGTCTTTCAGTTCTGATTTTCTATACTATACAGACTTTTTGTCTATAACCTCTGTCTTCCATCGCTGTCGGTTTCCGTGTTTGAGAGAGACCAATATTTTCTTTTTTTTTTTCGTGATAAAACACACTATCGCACAGGGCAGAACTCAGGCTCGAACAAAGAGGCAGTGCGCTATTTTTCCTCTTGCTCTACTCCCCTCTTCCGCCCCCCCCCCCTCTCTCTCTCGCTATATATATATATATATATATATATATATATATATATATATATATATATATATATATATATATATATATATATATATATATATATATATATATAGCGATATATATATATATATATATATATATATATATATATATATATATATATATCGAAATTTCCATTGCCTGCCTGCCACGCAATTGCCTGCCATGCAAAGAAGTCGGTCTCGAGCGGCGTTCAGAAGGAGATAAGAGCTGACAGTGGACCCATTGCACTCGCTGCGAACGAGATACGAGGCGTGACTTCTTTTCTTTCTTTCCTTGCGTGTATTGCAAGGAAAGAACTGAGCGCGAGCTGGTTATTTCTCGCGCACCCGCTTAACCTAATCACAGGGAATATCGGCTCATCAGCACTCCTGGGTTTGTGGGCTTTTACTGTTCGCTTTACTGAGATAAAAAAATAAAGGTTTAATCATTCTCGCAGTGATTTATCGAACGATGTGGTGGTGGACTCGGCTATTCGCGACCCGTTTGCACGAAAGATTTCAGCGCGAAAGGATGACGATCTCCCGAAAGAACACACACCACATATCGAAACTGAAGGCGTTAGTTTGAAAAAGGCAGTGATTAAACAAACAAACAAACTGCGGAAGACTTACAAAATTCCAGAAGATAGCAGACCCACACTTCTACCACTAAGTTCGACATAGTGGCACTATGTAGAAAAGTGCGCGCGCATGCGCAAAGCGCCTGCTGCCATTTACCAAAGGCGCTCAGAAGGGAAAGCGATTATGAAGGCCAGGCAATGAAGTATCTTCTACATTCAGAAACTATCAGCGGGACCACTACGGGTGTAGTACTATGCAATGACCAAGATAACACATTTGACAAGACAGAATGTAAACCCCTTTTAAATGCGCATAATTGAACAGAGACCAGATGATGTCATTTCTGACGCCCTTAACCTACTCCCCCACCTACTCTCGTTATCCTGTGTGCCTGATGAAGCATAGAAACAAATTACAATATCATGAAGATGATGCGGTGATTTACTCTTCTTTGATATAATTTTGATTTGTAAGACAACTGCAAAATATTGCTAGATAAGAATATATTGATAAAAATGGTGTACCTTCCGATGTGTGACAATTCCTGTCTCTTTAATTTACCCTGCTCTTACAACGAATACTAAATACTGACACATAAACAAATGAAGTGCATGTTTTGCAAAATACACAAAAAAAAAATGTTTCCGGAGAGAGAATAAACCCATATATTATGTGGCATGGTGCAACCTTGAAATATTGTAAAGAAGAAATAGCGCCGAGTAAGAGCTTCCCGTTGAAAAGATGCGGCATTTCTTCAGATGCGCCAGAAATGGCCGTTTCGTGATGCACATTCTTACGTGTAAGGACAAAATGAGTAGTTAAACATTCTTTCTGTACTTTAGTACAGGTAACAGTCGTCACTGATAATACTTAGTTATTTTCCTGCCTACAGTGTGCATTCTAAGCTACAAAAATTAGTGGAATGCTGCAATTGTCACTTTCTACTGATCGAACTGTGTTGCTAAAGCAATCACTTCCTCCAAGAGTGAGCGGTATTCAGTATTATGATATATTTATTATTAATAACAGCGGTCACTCTTCCCAAAAGAATAACAGAAACGATTGAAATGCACCTTGACTGCTTGGAATGTTCCTAAGTTGCCTCAAGTTGCCTTTTTTTTTATTTGTATTTGAACTGGTCTTGAGGGACAAAATTAAAAATATGGCGAAGCAAAACACGAACAGGAGGCAGTAATCGTGGTCAGTGACTCTATCACACTGGCGACGAATACGACAAGTCTGAACCGAAATTCATCCCTCGTGGCTTCGGAAGTTGTCGAAAATGCTGAGTACACAGAATTCGGCTACGTTGCGAGCTCTGTGTCTTGCTATTTTGTGCGCAACAGATTCGGTGGCACAAAAACGGATGAACACTCATGGCGTGTCTTAACGTTAGCCACCATAACTTGGTCGCCAAGGAGGCACAAACGAAGAATTTTGAGCCCCACTTCGCCGTGTTGAAGTTCTACCAGGTCAAGGTTGCTGCAAAGTGGTACACCCGTGGGTAATTTCTCGGACGGGGCGGATGTTTTCATTCGCGCGAACCTTTTACTGTGGCATTCACGCTACGCGTGTCCAGTCTAAATGCATGTTGTGCGCACTGCACGCTTCCTCAAGCCTCCTCAAGGGCTGTTCGCATCTCTGGAAAGGTCACGGTCAACGAGCGGCTACTTGCTCCGCTTGTTATCACCACCTTTTCGACCGCGACCGACAGCAGTGCCTTGCGTTGATGGTGTCCCGTTTCAGAACCATCGATTCTTCGTAACGCTCACGCCATGCCTTCCCCTGCCTTTTTCTAACTTCCTTTTCCCATCCCTCTATTTAACGTCTTCCCCAATTTTCTCATTCTCCCCTTTCTCCTCGAGGAGTTTTATCGGCGCTACATCCAGAAGGGATATAAAGACAAAATGGCCGAAAGAAAAAGCGGACTTCCATTTCTGAAAGAGGCGTTTCAAGGCTTATCACGTCATGGGTGGATGCGTTCTTGAAACGTGCGATGGAAACCCTGCTGCGAGATAAGAGTAAGTGGAGAAACAAGAAACACGGAAGAGAGGAATTACCGAAGTCTTCGTTGTCGACCCGAGATGAACCAATCTGGCCGGACGGTCCGAGGTAGGAAAAAAAGAAGTGTTTGCATCTGTAAAGGGCGCTGTTAAGCGTTTCACCGAATATTAGTGAGCAGCAAGGCAGAGGCGAAAGCATGGAGAGGGCTTTGGTACAACGCTTTAAACCAGTCATGCTAGTCTATGGTGCGAAGCGCTTCGCGTCTCAGGATTGAATGGAGAGTTAAATGAATTTCCCTTTTATGTGTCCCAAAAGGCCTATTATCTGAGGTTATCCAAGCAAGCCTATAGCTACACTACGAAGCCGCGTAACCTTGCACGGACTCAAGTTTTTATACTTATTTAGTTATTTATTTATTGATACTGCAATCCCAGTGTTGGGATTTTAGCACTAAGAAGTTTAACAAAACAGGCAAAAATAAACAATAATTGCAGTGCAAGTTGAATCTCTTCTTCACAATACTTGCTAATTATGAACACTATTAGCCTGCACATATCGCTTTCAACAATTCCACGGGAACACCCCATAATAGAGCTAACTGCTGCGCCAAAAGTGCATAATAACGTTTCTTTTTTTTTTTTTTTTGCCCCGTAAATTACGCAAATAGAACTCTGCAGAGTAGTTGGTAATCTCACAGCCTTTACTGGAAAATGTCTGCAGTTTGCGGGGGTAGCAATGCTATCGGTTAACCAAAATTGATATCTCTATTGCTTTGTTTTTTATCTTGCAGTTTGTGTAGAAAATAGCTGAGAATTATTTCTTTCTTTATTTGCTCTGAATAAATGAGTGATTGCATTCAGCTTGTGGAAGCTTTCACATTTCACCTGTATTTCAAGGCACCCATTGCTGTAACAGTCCAAATCGTGACTTACAGTACCTTCAAATAAAAATGAAACAAAAATACCTTACACTTATACGACGCCAGGCAGTTGCTCCGGTGACGAAAACTGCAGGGCTGCCATAAACATGTGGTCAAAGAAACAGTTCTAAGCGCTTGCTGGGATGCAAATGCATAACAATATGGGAGTCAATGCAGCCTATGCAGTTTCGTCTTTTTCTTCATCTCTTCATTCTTGCTCTTCTATTCACTGTCCTTTCAGGATCATGAGTGGTAAACGTCTATATAGTCCTTGAGAAGAAGAGAACGATCTCTGTTTATCAAATAATTGCGATTATGATTTAAAGGCGTCCAATTTGAGCTTCAGTCTATCTTCCTAGGAAGACCCGTATGAATAAGCTCGAAGGTCTCTATAATGTGAGCGTCACTAAATGGGACACGGCAGTACACTATTCTCATTGCTCGAATAGTGATCGTGTAACCGTGAAGTGGCGAAGCAATCCAAAAATCGCAGACACACCGGATTATAGTGACGCCTCTCAGTTTCCTGCTACGGCAGCCACGTCCCAATTCTCGCGTGTACAGCGTCCGCTGAGAAAGGAATACTGTTCCGTCGGCTGATACTCGCCAGAAACAACAAAACACACCGTTCAATTAGTGTGTGTGTCTATCGTTGAAGACTAGTTTCTAGCGCAATCCGACAGGAGCAGGCATGTTCGTTCACATAGTTTGTATGTACCGTTCAACGTTTCATTCCTTTAGTGCAAACTGAGACAAGCAACTAGAAAGCGCAATATGGTATTGCTCTTTTTGTGGGGTGGTGGTGGCGAACTCTTTTAATTCGCCCCAAAACAGGGGACCAGTCAAAGGACCGGTTGCGCTGGCTTAGAGGAGGTCGGCGGGGTTCCCTTGTGATGTCGCGGCCTCCATCGCGCGCTGGATCAGCCAGCGTTGGTCTGCTGGCTCGGAAGTACGCAGGAGAGATTCCCACGTCTCTGGGGTGTTTGAGCTGTCTGTGTTATAGTGTGTACAAGTCCACGCCACGTGTATGAGAGTGGCCGGAGTTGAGCCTCATTCCAGCGTGTAAGCATTAAGCTAGGGGAGAAGAAGTAATAGCAGGTGTCACCAAGAAATGCTGCCATCTCTCACCTTGGCAGCAGAGAAAGAGAAAATTTGTATGCTATTTAATTTGACAGCGTGCTTTCTAACCGTGCTAATCAACACACGACTGGGCATTGCGCACCTCTCTTCCGCCCTTGTAAACAAAGCCAATAAATCAACAATGGCAGAAACACGGAACTCCGGCGACCGGATAGTCATCCTCGTACACCATCCAGGCCGTAATGCAAGCCTCTGTCTCTGACGCAAACCCATCGTTAGCGCCCAGTCCCCAAAGTTCAAACGCACACACGCTCCCAACAGTGCATCGTTATCGTTATTACCCCGGAACACAGTGCAACGCCACGCTCAGTCTGTTCTTGGAAACAATGACTAGTGCTCCTTTTTTGTACTCTTCGTTCGCAACCCGACTGCATTCAACTATCGCTATTGATTCTTTCTTCCTCGCTTCAGTATTCTTTTTCTGTGTGTGTATGTGTACTTGCGATGTGTTCGCTGAATGCAGCGTGGCCGAGTGTTGGAAGACGCAGTTAGTCGGCGCCGCCGGCGCCATATACTACGGCGGCCACTGTTCAGACAAATGAGCATTTCTCACAGCAGAAGGAAGAACTCGGGGTCTTTCGCGCACGACGTTGGCCCAAGGTCAAAATGGCAATCAAAAAAGATTCTAATAATCGAGCACCCAACCTCTGCCGCAACCTCTATCGCGCCTTCCATGTCACTACGCTCCCTTGTCCCTTTGTCCAAATGAACTTGGCCTTGATGAAAGCGCGCAAGGGTGACCTTCGTGTTTTGTCAGAGTTTCATAAGGCCCCAGGTGCATGCCTTAGCTTGGTAGACTTGTGAAACAAAAAAAAAAAAAGGTTTTCATTAACATCATTGTTAATGACTGAAAAATGTTCGGGGTGAAAATATTAGCAACAGTTTTCGTAGTTTGGTGGCAGAGTGGAAATGCAGGTCCTATTGCGCCAAACAAAGTAATTGTTACTGTGGTTAAGAATGCACAGTAACAATTATTTTATCTAGGAGCGTAGACATCAAATTTTGGTGGCATTTTTCTTCTTCTTAATGATGCGTACGATATTTCTTTATATCAATCCGCACGCGGTTTTCGCCTACGACCGCTAATAATTTATTATCAATTTTCTTTCCTCACCGGTTCCGGTTTCAACAGCAGAGCGATGGCTGTGACGTCACAATCAAGTCTTGACGCGTGGCATGAAAAAACAGCAATATAATAGCTGATTATTCACTTGTAGTAATCCCTGTTCTTGAGGCAGGCTGAATTTATCATTGAAGTGAATTCAAATGACATATGAGTGATTATATCGCTGTTTTACCTAGACCTGACTTTGAAGTCACACCTGCCGCTCGGCTGTTGAAACCGACACTGAAACAAGTGAGAAAAGATATTCGATTATAAATTATTCAGCTGTCGTAGGCGAATATGACGAGATAGTCTGTGTACAGTAATGTCTTAGGCTTCATTACAAAAGATAAAAGGATAAATGATCGACACCTAAAAATTAGGTGTCGATATTTCCTTAAATATGCAAAGGCGCAAAAATAACAGGACGAGCACGAAGAAAACTGGAAGACGAAGCACATTGCGTTTGACCTGTTCATAGCGACTTTGAATATTTAAAAATGTGCAAGCCGAACAGCAAGTTCTCTTAAGCTGTAATTGTTTCGATTGATAAATATTGTGGCCTTACAGACTCGTTTACCACGCGTGGGCTGAAACCGTACACTGTTGTGTGCGTTGCAAACAAAGGAATTCACGGGTACCACTAGCATCAGAAAGTATAAATGTTTAAAACAAGTGACTCAACACAAAGCAACACTTTCTGACGTCTCTCACACAGTTTTTGAAATATATATCCAAAATATCGGAATAGGCTTTGTCCTTACAGTGGCCAGGAAATGTGTGTGTTTAAATGTCAACATTCATTGAATTATGATTGGTATGGTATTGAAAGAATGTGTTTTCGGATACTAATATGCATTATTATTAGTCCTTTAAAGATCAGTTAGTATAAAACTGTGTCTGTGACTCCTTTTTCTATTATTTCATTATGTTCATGAAGCAAGTAGCCATTTATTGACGACATTTGCACTTCACTTCGACATGTTTCCTTAAATTGCATAGTTTTTTTATATATATATACAATTCCTGCATATTCATTCATTAGCGCGGTGATGCGGTTAACTTGCGACACTGACAACTAGGAAGATTTCACATTGTGTATGGCCGCCTTCTCAGCGAGCTTGAATATGCCTAATTCACTCGTTGTGAATACGGCTCAATATTTATGAACATCCATCAAAAGAGAGTCATCACTCTATAGCGTTAATATTTTTTTTATATTTGATAATTTTGCCGTTAAGCACAGTGAGAAATACAGGGCGGATGTATGTACAAGGTCGTCCACTTCTAGCTGAAAGACGATCGCTGTCTGCAAAGCGCCATTTCGTCCGACCTTGCGGCGCAGTGAAGCTCAATTAAAAGGCTACGCGAAGCCCCACCGCCAGGTGGCTTTGCCTTTGCATCACTCTGCGTCCATATGCGGCCGCGTCGGATGCAATGGTGCTTTGAAGACAGTGAGCGCATTTCTGTTAGAAATGGACGATCCTGTATATGACGTAAGTACTGCCCCCTGTCGTTCGCTGCTGGCTCCATTCTGTTGTCGTCACGGACATATTTCGTCCGCATACACTCCAGAAGTGCCATGTTTGAGCCGACTGAACTGTTTGGCTTTCTTTTCTGTTACGCTTCTCAGTAGACCGATACACCAGGCATCATCGCCGCTCTTTTCAATTCTTATTTTTTTCCCCACTGTTCTACAGTTCTACGCGTAAGTCCTTTTACGTTTTCAGATTTCCTCTCTGAGACTTGAAAGAAAAAGGGGAAAGACTACGCCATACGTCTATTGTAACAACAACTTTCTAAATCACGACGTTTTCGGAATATTTCAGCCACCGTACAGTAAGTGCAGTAAGTCCGCTTAGCTCGGAGAAAATTTCCCTGCGAAAGTCCATATCGTATCCATTTTTTGTGCACTATAGAAATAACTACCCTCTTTCTTATGCAGCTTTAAGACGTCTTGCGACGTTCCTTTCACATTTTCGAGTGAAGATTTTTCTTTACCATACTGTACAAGAGCTGCGATGTTGCAACAGTTGTGTTAAGAATGTGCATGAAAGCCAGCTTACATAAGGCAAGGATCTCAATTGCACAGTTATTAATTTACCAAAAAAATTTATTTCCTCTTTCTGCCTTCATTTAGTAAAAGTGAACTTGCTTAAGGGCTAAAGGCTGGGCTTTAGGCGGCTCTGATTCTAATCGCGTTAGTACCGGCTCCTTTCATGAAACTGTTTTGCAGTTTAGTGGAATCGCTTACTAAAATCTTAGGCTGTGCTATGACCAATCGCTTCCCCTCCGAGACACGTTCGCTTGTGAAACACTTTTGAGGCTGACGCAATATGCACACTTAATTTCAGAAGCCTTCAGACCACATAATTTACTTTTTTTTTGTTCTTGCATTTGAGCACTTAATACACACTTGGGATCAAAATACCTTGACTGGTAAGAACAAGGGCTTTCTTCATCTTAGAGGCTCAGAGCTCGATTTCTATCACAAATTAACTGAGCCTCAAAAGCACACATCTGGGCCTCAAGAAATTTGACCAAGGCTATACGCTCAATGTCACTGCGTTTTAAATCTCTCACCCTCAATATTTCTGCGGAAAACGAAAAAGTGCGTTTTGGTTTGGCTGTCAGTTTTCAGCATAATCGTTGATGAACTAAGGCCGCGGTCATTGCCCCTTCGAGCAGAAAGATACTGCTTTTGGTTTACGAACATCTGGAGTGACTTGTAGACGTGCTTGTTTACGAAGCTAATGCCACAAACACCGCCAATGGCTGCCGAAGCGACTAATACACACCGTACCCCTGATCATCTGCGCTTCGAAGAACACGCAACAGACCTCCGAAACGAGTACGAGGCATAAGTCACGTACGACGGGCACGCCACTCCGACATATGGTCGGCTCTAATTGCTGACGTGCTGGCGCAGTCTTCGACTTGTTTTGGCACGAGTCGGCCGCTACACTAATCGGCTCCGGTAGTGCGATCGAACAGCGCAGACGGCAGAATACAGGAAACAAAAAAAGCCCAATATGCAACGCCTGCATCGCTGCAGACGAGACAAGCATCGATAGATTCCTATTAGCAGTCGTCAGAAGCAGACTGCAACTATTCTTCCCTTTGGTTTCTATAGTTACTGTCGTATTACGCTTATATTTGCTCTTTCCTATACTTTTCTTGGCGTTTCTCTGCCTCGTGTGGTTCTATTAAGTTGCGGTACACTATACTGCAATTCGCGCCCTTCTTTGCTATTATATTTTTCACCAGAAAATATTTAACGGCCACTGAAATAATGATAAATAGGAGGATTTGAACCAGCACCCAGTTTCTCCTTCGTATTTATTGCTGTTTGTCTGTCTACTTTATCATCCATTTTTGTTTTTCTTCTTTTCAGCAAAATTGATTCGGTTTTTCAACTCGCTCTTTGTGCCAGCGCCAACCGAAAACCGAAAGCAGCTCCTGCTTTTGTGTATTTCTTCCTTTCCCCGCTCCTTGACCAAACCAAGAGCTGATGAATCGCATCTTCAATTTCTCCCACCCGCATACGGGTGTATTGTTGGCATAAAAGAAATGACTTTTTACAAGATTTAGCTTTCCTTTTGCTTGTCTCTTCGGTGAGCTTCAAAAGCCGTTGACCGTCCAAAAGGATTCGGGGCATGCAAGCCTTGTCTGGACTAGTTCGGGAGGCTCTACCCGTGAGTTCAGAAAACCTTCGCGCCTGACTGATCAAGCCCCCTCCTAGATTTCGCGGTCCTTTCCGAAGAGTAATCGTCTTTTTGATGTCTGCAGCAGGTATTGAAGTAAGGTTTCTACTAAAGTCACTCTAAAGCGGCTTTCAATTCAAGTCGCGTCTTTTCTGGCCTCTTTTACGTGGCTTCCTAGAAGTCGCCTTGTTGAAATGGTTTCCACTTCTTAAAAGACCCTGTGAAACGATTCGGAAAGCGATACTGTCCTGCTTTTTCGTTTCAATGCTGCTGCTGTTCCGTAGCAAACACCTGGCATTTGTGATGCGTTGTGCTTTTTTTTTTTTTTTTTTTTGCATTTTGATTTGTCTTTGAAGTGGAGGTGGCACTTGCAAGGAGGGGAAGGGGGGGGGGGGGGACTGCAGAGGTCCGTCCAAGCAGTGATAGAGTCGACACTTTTACTTAGAACAGAGAAATTGAGGCAATTCAGGGACTTGATGCTTTAGTTGTTAATGTCTGGCAACAGCTCTCCGGAGGCACCTATGGCAGGCACGCCCAAAGTGCCACATTTCATCGAATGTCTGGCCACAGCACTGGAGCATTCTTCAAACGTGGGCTTCGCGAATTTGGCAACCGAGGTGAGTGTGATATCGAAAGGTAATGCTGTAACCTAACAGGGCGTAGACATAGCTATCACAAAACCAGACAAGTGCTTCGAACGACCACGGCCAGCAGATCTATGTGTAGACGGTTATTTTTCAAAATCTTGATCCGTGTTGCTGTAGCGCCTTAGCAACAGCGAGACACTTACCGGCGAGTTCAAACCTGCCACAAAGTCAAGCGGCTTTGTGTTTGGTGGCCAACGGAAGGACGCAAAAAAAATAAAATAAACTTCGGTGGTGGAGGCTGTGCGTTAAAGAACACCAGACAAACTAATTTAATCCGTAGCCTTCCACTATGACCTGGCTCATAAGCAATGCGCAGCATGGGGAATGAGACCTACCATACCATACTATATCATTTATCATGCCATACCATACAGTACTACACCATACAGCACCATACAGTACTACACCATACCATACCATACAGTACTACACCATACAGTACTACACCATACCATACCATACCATACCATACCATACCATACCATACCATACCATACCATACCATACCATACCATACCATACCATACCATACCATACCATACCATACCATACCATACCATACCATACCATGCCATGCCATGCCATGCCATGCCATGCCATGCCATGCCATAACATGCTACATCATACCATGTCATATCATATAAAAAAGAAGAACCGAACAAGGGTAAATAGGGCACGCCTCAGGTCGCAGATGAGCCAACGTTTCGACAAGTGGACTTGTCTTCGTCTGGGCATAGCGATCATCTCTGGCAGGGGTTTAAATACGCTTTTGCTTCGAAGAAGAAAAGCTGGGGAGGGGGGAAAGTGGGTGCGAAAGAGTGGGGAGGAGAGGATGGGTGAGAAGAAAGTGGGTCATGAAGTAGAAAAAAAAAATCTTGAGTATGTAGTACTTATCAGCCATGGAACCAGGGATTCTGTAGCCTGCAAAAGAAGTAACAACGGCAGTACCAGGAAGAACAAAAAAAAAAAAAAAAGGGACTACTATGCTGGTTAGGTGATTAGTCTCCACTAAAGACAGTTTGGTGAAGATACACCTTACAAAGGGAGGCTATTCAAAGGGCCCTGATAAGGCATATATCTAGGGAGACAATTCTTAAAAGGAGGGGGTAGGGCGGGGAGTACATGGTCCCAGGAATAATCGCAGAGTAAAAAATAATAATAACCTTAAGTGTTTAGCTCAACCTGGAACCAGCTAAACACTTAAGGTTATTATTATTTTTTACTCTGCGATTATTCCTGGGACCATGTACTCCCCGCCCTACCCCCTCCTTTTAAGAATTGTCCCCCTAGATATATGCCTTATCAGGGCCCTTTGCATAGCCTCCCTTTGTAAGGTGTATCTTCACCAAACCGTCTTTAGTGGAGACTAATCACCTAACCAGCATAGTAGTCCCTTTTTCTTTTTTTTCTTCCTGGTACTGCCGCTGTTACTTCTTTTGCAGGCTACAGAATCCCTGGTTCCATGGCTGATAAGTACTACATACTCAAGACTTTTTTTTTTTTTTTCTACTTCATGACCCACTTTCTTCTCACCCATCCTCTCCTCCCCACTCTTTCGCACCCACTTTCCCCCCTCCCCAGCTTTTCTTCTTCGGAAGCAAAAGCGTATTGAAACTCCTGCCAGTGATGATCGCTATGCCCAGACGAAGACAAGTCCACTTGTCGAAACGTTGGCTCATCTGCGACCTGAGGCGTGCCCTATTTACCCTTGTTCGGTTCTTCTTTTTTATACCGTGCAAACCATCTTCTTCCTTTCGTTCTACCATGTCATATCATGCCATATATGCAAGCCACAGATATTGCCTGATTCGATCAATGTTTGGAACTGATGGTTTAGTTGGTACTTGTATACGCTGCGCATCACAGTTCTCTTACGAAAGAGTCTCCATGTCAGATATTACAGTGTTGCTTGAGTCAATATTTAAAAAAAATTGAAGCCGATGTAGGAGTAGAACAGAAGTAAAATGGGGTGAGCGAATATTGAAAATTTGGAATCACATCCACTACAAACACGTAGGAAATGTGCCTACGTATATCGAACATTTGGTGAGGAAACAAAAATTGGAAGAGTAGAGCAGCCAAATGTATTTGGCCCTGCATTTTCATTTTAGAATGTCACGTTGTTCTCACAATCGAAGTAAACAAAAACCAGCCTCACTCAGCACTATGCAAAAATAAAATAACACGAAGAAATACATAGTAATTATTGAAACGGCTTCAAAAGGGAGTTAACGCAAGGGCCGCTGTCTGTTCTATTCACATATTATCGTTTCGTGCAAAAGGAGCTGCCCAACGGAGCCGACAATGTTGGCAGTTCCTTACGAATCGATGATGCCATCTTATCTCGTGACGTTGGACAACCTGGAGACCACTCAGGGTCTGGCCGTGTCGCCTACCAGATGCTAACTCCTTCCAAAGACATGATTGTAACTTTTGGAAACTACCAAGCTTCAAAACAGGGCTGCATGGGTCCAGGCGATTGTCTCCTGCCAACTAGCGCCTATCACAGGGCACAGTAATTGAGTTTTAGAAGCTGCGATGATCCTAACGCTTGACCCCACTGACGCTAGTCAAAATCTTTATTTTTATTATTATTTTTAGATAGTGGTACGTACTCTCTCGCGCTAAAAGTAATGTTCAACGATGCGTTAGTCGCAGTTTGAGAGCGACACTCAGTTGCCACGCAGCAGAAGCTACCGTCGCCGCGAATTTGGGGTGAAACTCGAAAACCACAACAACAGGTTGAGGCCTTTCTTGGCCCAAAAACACTGTTCGGCCCCTCCCCCTTCCCTAAAGTATATTACAAAGTGAAATTTCACACACGTGATACCAATAAAATACCCATATGTAAAAAAAAAAAAGTACTATACGGCAGCAAGTTACAACATGTTGCGACTCAGTTGGGCACGTGAAATCAGAAAGTAATAGTGAGCGAATGGTGGCCAGTAAAGAGCTGCATCTCTCGACAGTAAGCGTAAAGGAGCTGCATTTGAAAGCGTTAGTTAAGTGCAAAAAATATATAGATCGCACATTCAGGTTTTGACGGCTTTTATTTCCGGGTGGTTCTGAAGTCGAGATATGGTTACTTTCTAAGAAGCAGCAATGAGAAAATGCTACAGTGTGGAGAAGCTTTAGGAATGAAATTTGGCGATGGGGCGAAAGCCGACTTAGACTTAGGGAAGAAAGGGCAGTTCAGGGTGAGAAATTGATACTGACAATGGCCGCCAAATGAATTTTATAGCTCCTAGCTGTTTACACTCAATCTTATTGATTTGCCCGGCGTTGTGGTTTCGTGGATACAGCGCTCGACTACCTAAATAAAGGACACGAGATCAAATCGTGGCAGCTGCTTTTCGATATAAACTAAAAGCAGGGTGCCCGTGTGCTGTGCGTTGCCGGCACCCCTTAAAGAACACCGGGTAGTCGAAAATTCCGAAGTCCTTCAGTACAGCGTCCCTAATAGCCAGATTTCGTTTGGGCTGTGAAAAGCTTTCCTCAGCTCTCATAGATTCAAATTTGGCAAATTTTTTTCACTATGGAGATACATCTTTAATCAGTTTAATAAGGCAGGGTTCTCTCCACGGTGGGCGGCAGTAGTTTTGTCACCCAGCCCTGAGGCCAAACCATTAACCAAATTTATTGGTTTCACGTTGTTCATACGGATTCGATACATTTGAAGCCCATTCAAGAATAGGACGAAACAAAGTTTCTTGCATAAGCGATATGACCTCTTTAGAATATAACCATGTTGGGCGCTCAGGTAAACGAACTTTATTTCATTAATGCTACGTTCTCTATGACATGTCCCGTCTAATACTCAGGAAATGAAAAGATGTCTCCTCGTATCTGCGATCTTCAAAGTGGGTGATTGACCGTCTCGTTTTGATCACACACGAAAGATGGGAAATTGAATTTGCTAATTCCGACTCCCAAGCTTAGCAACATCTGTAAGGGACAAGTCCGAGCTGTAAATGACGTAAAGAAAGCGAAGGCAGAATGTGTGGACCGTTTTTCTGGCGACTTGACATTCCGATAATTTGCCAGATGGTTTCCTTTTCCCGCAGTCGGAATATGAACGTCAGCGCAATTGTCTATCGTTGCCAAAATTAGGACGTTTTCGTATATTAAGAAACTTTCGACTGTCAGTTTTTCGAATCAAATAGAACACTAATAAAAAAATAACCGATTCGTAATTAAAATAAAAGATATCTGTTGGGCTTTATAGTAGTCGCATATGCTCATAATAATAACATGAAAAATGAAATAGAGTAAACGGTAAAAAAAAAAAAACAAAAACAAAAAACAAGATAATAAATTGGTAAAGTAGTTGCTTATAATTTGCTTATAATGGCGCCTTCCTAAAATACATAGGTGAAAATAGCTACCTCATTATGATATGGTACCTGTAATTAGGCGCTGGGGGTCGGCTATTCAAGGAAACAGTAGAAGATGAAAAAAAAAAAACATTATCTAGTGGCGCTCCTATTGAAAGCGCAGCGCACAGGGTCTCTTTGTGTGCGACCAATCTATGGCGGTTATTTGTTCAGCTAACAGAAGCTGGGGAGCTTAGATAGAGCTCCTCCACTGACCAACTTCTGAGGAGAAAAGAACCAATCCTTAGAGGAACAATCTGAGTAATTCTTGGGAGGCACATACTCGCACGTTTCACTTGCCGTTTACCAGCCTAAGAGCCGATAACCTATACTCTAGTGGAAACGTTAAAAGGAGGGTATTGCGTTAGCCATCAGCCATAGGCATCACAACGTTAACTCTCTTCTGTCGAGATTTTGTCACAGCACTGTTCAGACAGACCGAAAGTCCCCAAGGCCCACTTATTGCGCGGTATAGTTTGCTAAATGGCAACTTAGGGCGCTTGATTGCTCCCATAAACGAACAAAGCTTAGCTATAAAGCATGACCAGCATCGCAATGGCTTCAAAATGAGAACATGTGATATCATCGAATCTTCACGCAGCTTCTATTTGCTTCCGTTTTTTTCTTTTTTTTGGCAGAAGCACAGAGGCACAGTGACTTCTCCTCCAAACACTGCCTCTCTATTGAAGCTACACGATGAGCTTTCTTCCCTCTTCAATCGTTCTTCCTCACATTGGTGCATCTAACGAAAACGGAGATTTTATATTTTGTTCAGGACTCTGGTAGTATTTGATATGGAAATAAAATGTCCATGGAGCGTCTCTGCTGCTGATGGTAGGCCAAGGAACCTAAGTTTTTAGTTGCTCCTCTCAGTTTTCCCGAACTTTTCTTTTTACATTGTGGCGCTTTGAAAACAGTTCGCTTATTGCAAAGTATCACATTTATTCACTTAGAAAAGTTGAGCAACTTGTACGATAAGCGAAGGAGCTCAGAAAAGACAAAGACGACGAAGCAGTAGTGGACGACACACAGCGTCTGGTGCATAGCCATGCTATGCCGTGTTTCTTTGTCGACTATGGAGAAGCAGGCAGAATCGGCGTTTGTGCTATAAAGCTTGACTACAATTTTCATTTGTTTGCAATACTGGCTTGTTCATTTGGTTTTAGAGTCTGCAAAGCAATTAAGATAATGAATGATATATTAAACAGAACTTTCATCTAGTTTTTGCTTCTTCCGTTTTATTTTGTGTATCCCTCATCAGAAACTAAAAATTACTTTTAACACATCTTCCAGCATTATTTTTGCAGAACGCCTGTTCGATTGATTTCAGGTCTATTTAAAATAAACAGGCGATCACTAACTTCCATGCACCTTGTAGACATCAGTTACTTTGTGAAAATTTACACCAAACGTTTTTCGCAACCCTGTGAACAAACAAATCTCCCAAACCAAACGTAAACATCTGAAAATTTGTTAAATGCCTACAACGCATATGTGCTTTACACAGAAAAAAAGATACATAGAACAGTAAGAGTTATTGTTCCGTTCAAAGAAGGCAAACGTTTACGGAATATGCTTGAATGAGAAACGCCATTACGGCCCAATTACAAAGGCTACAAAGAGGAGAAAAAAAAAAATCAGAGTGCTGCAAAAAATAAATAAAGCACACAGCTTTCGATAATTCGTCGCGAATAATTATTAGTGCGTAATTATTATTGATTGATTCAGCTCAAATCGGTATTACGTAAAAATAAATCCCATCGGCTCAGCGAGGAGTGATTCTGGTTTGTTGTAAACTTTGAATGTTTACGCTTTAGCACGCAGACTCCTACGT
>NC_139354.1:9457098-9644598 GCF_055883805.1 Amblyomma maculatum
TCTTAAGCCCTTGCTGAAAATTGATGAGGTTCTGAACGCACAGTCTTTGTCAAAAGTATACGGCCCAAGGACATTTGTTCTAAGCCCTGTAACGAGGCTCGTAAAGCAGCTCCAGCGTTCTAAACCTAGTAGATGACAAATCTCACCCTCATTCTCCTTTAGAGTATATTCATTTTCCAGTAATGCTGCCAGCAGCCGCGTTACAATGCTCAGAAGCGAACCTCTTGGGCCGTATACTTTTGACAAAGACTGTACATAATTATCAATGCTGTGGTCCATTTGAGAACCCTAGTTTTTTTCCACTGTGTCCCACAAAGCTTAAACATTCGCAAGACTGGCACCCATTGTTTTGCATCTCTCAGTCGCATCAGAACCACTCTGCTAAGGAATGTAAGTCTGCGCCTTTAATTTGACACATTACCAACAACACAAACATTCCCCGGCTCGCATAGCGAAGTGCTCACTTTTTGCACAATTATGCCTGGTGATGAAGTAGAACTTGTTGCTGGGCTAGTTGGTTCATGATCGTACGGGGAAAGTAAGCGCAAACAAAGAGACAAACACAAGAGAGGAGACAAGACAACGCGCTACTGGCAACTGATTCTTTTATTGAAATCGACACATAATATATAGGGACATCGTCACACCACCTATCGGCTCCCTACGCGTCAGAAGGCAATATTATCTAACATAAAATTCCATGTTCAACCTAGGTTGATCTAAACCCGATAAAAACACCTTAATCTTTAAAAACAACAAATCGACAAGTGGTACGTAAAAGGACAAAGAACAAAAAAAAACCAATAAACAATAAATTCCATGTTTACCATAGGGTTGATTAATACCGATAAAAACACAGATAACTTTAAAAACAAAATGACACGTGGTGTAAAGGGCCAAAGTAACATGATGGAATGAATAAGAAGTGAGCAGAATTAATCCTGGTGCCTGGTGATAAGCGATTGACAGCAAGATACGCTACCAAACTGAGATACTAATGATAGAGGTTTTAGGGCAAAGTCGAAGTGAGAAAAGTAGATGACAACAGAAAAAGAAAAAAAAAAACACGAGGCTCAAAATTAGGTAAAATTTTATTGCATATTACTTTTATCATAACGGAAAGGTGGTTGCATCATACAACGGCTATAAAAACTGCAAGTTACGATTTCGCGTTTCAATTAATGCCGACATGGACACGAACTGCGTTAGGATGATACTGAAATGTATAGAAAATACGATTGAGAGTGGTAGGTGTGAGAGGGACACAGAGGCACTACATCGTAGTGCTGACGTCGCTGCCTGTCCTACACTAAAATTCTTGCGTGTCCCTGATGGGCAATGAGACTTCCATCCCGGACCGGCAGTGCAATTGTCAAATGGGCTTCTGTGCCCCGCATGAGGCTGTCGGCCTTCGGTCATATGATGTGTCAGTTGTGCGACTGTTGTGGGCAGTTATCCTGCGTCTCGTGAGGATTTTTTCGGCGTTCTGTTTTGTTGAGGCGGTCAACATTAGTGTGATGCGAGGCATGAGAATATCACCGTGCTATATTGTTACGCGGTAAACTAGAGAATAGTAATGCATCGCTTATTTTAACGCGGAATATTTCGTTACTTAAACAATCTGGCGTGTGTGTCGGCATCGAAGTTGTGAGCGAATAATCAAGGCCATCGCACTGGCAGCTGACAGATGGCATGGCCGAGCACTGATTCTTCGATGGTTTGTGCGACTTAACGACACTCCATAATATCAAAACGTGGGAGGAGCTGCAAACTCCGTTTGTTCATTTGAGGTGGGAAGGTCGAATAAGAATCAACCTTGCCGTGCCCTTGGCTGCCGAGTCGAGCACCCTGCATCAAGGTTACGCAGGCATACTCACACTGTTTGGTTAAAGTACGGCTTTATATTTCGGGTGTTTGCCTAGACTATCAAGTCACATTTATAAAGGTGGATCGTAACTGCTCCCCGTATTTTTTCAGGAGGCATTACGCTACCTGCTTAATCTGGCTTCACAGCATGTCAAATGACTCCCATAATAACTTCTACTGATCTTTATTAGCTTGCTCCCAATGCCTCGATGAGAACGTAGGACTAGAAACAGTATTTAACGAAAAGGAAAGCAGCCAGGAACAGAGCGCCTTTGAGTGAGAAGGCAGCAATATCTGCCGTATGACAAAAATGCCGTGCTCACAAGAAGCGGGGTCATTTTAGCAACAGCAGTTTCTATTCGTTTCCTTATTTGCCGCAATCTCACCCTTCCAAATCCATTCGGAGTAAGTAACTGCGACTGAATCTAGGCCAATATCTAATCGGAAGACACTTTCGTATTTGCACCCGTGGCGGTTGCCAAGGGGGACTTGGGGCGGCGTAATAGGACGGTGCCAGTTGATGAGATGGCGACGGCGGCTGACGACGTGGTTCCCCGACCAGCGCCTGTCGTGGCTCTATTTAGGGAAACACGCAAACACGCGTGCAACACGTTCCTGATCGACCTCCGTTTTTTGTAAGCCATAATTTTCCCATCCCGCGCCCGCGACACACACACGCACGCACGCACGCACGCACGCACACACACGCACACACACACACACACGCACACACACACACACACACACACACGCGCGCACACACACACGCGCGCACACACACACGCGCGCACACACACACACACACACACACACACACACACACACACACACACACACACACACACACACACACACACACACACACACACACACACACACACACACACACACACACACACACACACACACACACACACACACACACACACACACACACACACACACACACACACACACACACACACACACACACACACACACACACACACACACACACACACACACACACACACACACACACACACACACACACACACACACACACACACACACACACACAGTGCGCGCGTGCGTGCGTGTGTGTATATATACATACACGAAAATGCAATTAGGGGCTCGTGTTCAGGTATGCAGTCTGGAAACCACAGGGGAATCTTTTGAACTTGTTCTGTTGACATAATTACCGTGTTCATTTTGCGTAAAGGGTAGGTACTAAAATAGTAGAAAAGAAAAAAAAATAGCTCAAAGTCACTTACCTCTTCAAATGTATAATGAATAGAGTATTAAGAAATCTCCCCAACCGCACAAATGAAAAAAAAAAAAAGAAAGAACGTTCCCTTGTGCTTTCCGTGGTTTCTGGATGACTGGCGTATTTGCATATATTTATGTTTATGTGTGCTTATTAGTGCACTGCAGACCCTTAACATTGATTGACCTAATCCGCTAAATATAAATGACTCCTTTTTCCTTTCGCATTTAACTCGGTTTGACGTTTTGGCTGCTCCTTACTAGTGACAGTTTGCCCTCTATTTATTTATTTCTCATGCACAAGAGCATCGCAGTGCTCGGACGAAGCAAAATTTTGAGGCCGCATGGAAGGGTACGCGCATACAAAATAAGCAATAGCTTAGTAGCTGTCACAATCCAAGAAAGGAAAGAGGGTAAGAGAAAGAGTCACTTTACTATGGCTCTTGCTCCATGGTCACCCTCCGACATCGCACTTCACATCTTGATTTTTATAGCGCCGTTTTCGTCGCAGGCCCTGCCTCGCTATACGCAGAAATAGGCCCACATCCAAGAAGTACGGGCATACGCCGATTAGCCTGCATGATTTCTTAATTGCCCGTAGACTGGGATTGATATTTGTGCTTTTGTGGAAACAGGTATGGCAGTAATTGAATTACAGTAATGAAATACTGTAATTTAATTAATTTTTCGGTAATTTGTAATGTAATAAATTATTTTTTCGGTTTGATAATTTAGTAATGCATTGAATTACTTTTTGGTTGTAATTTCGCAGCAAAGTAATTAATTCCTCTCGAAATTACTTTTACTTAAGTGCGCCATCACTCCTTCAATAAACAACAAAGTAGAGTGCGCGAAAGCAGGAACGACGTGCTGCAATCCAAAGCCAGCGTAACGAATTGACAAAAGGAGACAAAATTGAGCAGAACTCTAGTCAACTAGAATACTCTGGAGAACAAGTTGTTGTTTTGTTTAATAGCTTTACTTAGTTTTTGCATCTATGGAAACTAGAAATTAATTTCAAAGTAATTGAATTACTCAGCAGAAGTAATTGTGATTTACTTTAATTACTTTTGGCGAGCAGTAATGAGTACTGTAATTTAATTACTTTTCTGCGATTTTCAGCGAAGTAATTAGTAATGCAATTTAATTCCTTTTCAAAAGTAATTTTGCCATGTATGTGTGGAAAGTGGTTGATGTTTGCGTTCAGTGTGAAATCTACGGACGGGCTTTGAATTCTATGGAAGCGCCCACAAATCGCGCCGGAAACCAAGCGCGAACATGCAGCGGCCGTTTGGCGAGCGTAAGCGTTTTGGGAAACTAGGTCAAAGGCAAAATGCCGTAGACTGGGCAGGCTATAAAAGTAAGCACCAGCACAAGGTGAGAGGGATAACGTGAAATTGCGGTAGCAGCCTGTGTTGGAGCTGCCGCGGTTGTCGAATGGGTGGACGCTGTTGCTTCTGTACGCGTATCTTTCCTTTCGATCCGTTCACATCTTCCAATTTTCCTTTCTACACTTCGCAGTGATAGTGGGTGAATTCAGCGAATACATGCCCTTAACAGGCTCCGAAAGACGTACTTACTAGTGTTTCTACCGCCTCATCCTCACCGGCACCGATGAAGACTGCTGTAGGCGTTGACGTCACTCAGCAGAAGTCAGTCACCGCTTCTTGTCGCTATTCGTTACTGGAACCACCTATACTGGAGTTCATGGCAACGATCTTCGACCACGCCTTCCGCAAAAGACAGCTTTCTACTGGGGCGTCTGTCATAGCCTGGGTCGCTTTGGGACGTTAAACTTCACAAAACCAAAACCAAGCTTTCTGCTGGAATAAGCTCAGCTAAGGCTTTAGCAACACCATTCTCTCTATCTCTCTCTATTCATGCAGGCGACTGAATTTGATCGGGCCTGGACCTTACGACCCTGTTCCCCGTAGACGGACTCTGCGACGCTCAGGTGTTAGTCCGCGTCACTGTTGGTGAGCGAGTTGTGCATGGTCTCGACAGTTACCAAACCCGTTTCTACGACATGATACGGCGCAGTAGAAAGAAATTTCGGAACAACCTTTTTCGGGGGTTCTTTTCTCTTATCCCCAGTTTTATTGGGCATACTTTTAGATACAGCTGCACCTACCGTGTTCTGACTCACCAGGGGCGTACAAGGTCTTGGTACCTAAAGTAACTTTAGGACCGCGCTCATTGGGTGCTGACAGCATTCTACTGTCAATCGTGTTCTTACTTGCCACGCTTCCGTTCTACTGTTAACTGTATCTTATGCGATGGTCACTTCACCCTTTCACGGAGTACTGCAGTTCATACCTGTCGCCCAAGCGCTCGTTGTAATTGGCTCGCTGTGACCTCTTGTTTGAGATGCCGCAAAATACGCTGATACTAACCGTCGTTAAAGCTAAGCACTGATGCATAAACTGAATATGTCCGTGGCAAGTGTCTGTTCCTTGACAATATTTACAGTTCTTATAGTATTCATTTCCTGCGGTGCTCATTCAACCCTGCAGCTTTGCTGACGAATTCTATCTGCTAAGCATGTCAGCATATGGAAGCCGGGCCACAACGAACTGTTTTTGGAATTCACTTCCTGATAAAAATACAAAACGTTGCAACCGGATTTTTGAAAAGCAGGGGAGCTTTATGCCTGAAGATACGTTTATAGTGTACCCGCAAAACACTGTTTGCAATGCCTTCGGGTATTACGAGGTACTGCTTAAAGAAAAAATCAGCTGGAAATAATAGCGCACAAAGGGAAACGGGACGAGAGATTGGACACGGACAAGTGATATCCGTGTATTAGTGCTTGTTTGTGCCCACTCGCTCGTCCCGTCTTTCTTAGTGAGCTAATATTTCCAGCTTAGAATGAACCACCACATGCCCAAACTTATTCGCTGCTTAAGGAAGAAGCGCTGTGAAATGTTTATTTTTTTTCTTGTACGTGGAGAGACCTCGTACGTCACATGATAAGTGTGCACATCCAATGCATGGAATAAAGATGCAGCTATAAAAACAACCTCTACAGCAAGTGTTTCTGAATTTTCTGCCAAATGTACAAAGCCATTTTCTCGCGAGAGGAAGCCCACGTCCACCCACTCAGGGCGTGACGTAATAGTCGTCCATCTTGGTACGGCCTACACCACGCAGTGTGGCTGCGGACAACCAGCATATTCTGGCATTTCCAAAGAAAAAGAGCTGACGTAAGGTCTTCCTTGCCGCAAAGCGTAATCTATCCACCCCCGTGGACAGCGCAATACGGAAGAAGCGTCCGGTGCAAGAAGCCGGATAGGATTACGATTCACTGCATAGAAACAGAGGCTTATTGAGGAGAAAGCCTTGTGAAGTTGGCGAAAGCAATTATACTAGGCTGGTCGCGGGCAAGCGGACGACGACTAGCAGTGGCGAGCGAGAAATGAACTAAACAAAAATTGCAGATGCGTTATGTCACTGGAAATGACGCACACTGGAGGGCTCTTTCCGCGAACTCGCTAACACATTGTACATTGTGCTGCAAGTATGGTGCTTCAATTTTGTCTCGAATGCGTCTCTGTTAACGTATACAGTTCGTTCGATCGAAAAGCCGTCACCGTACCCCAGATTCGACTCGAGTGTTGTCGGGAGTTGTCGGAAGTATTCGGAACGTGGCAGGGAAAATGTAGGCCTGTACTTGATCAATAAGTGGCAGGAAATGAATTAATTTATTTGTTTACTTTGTGACATTCCTTTAGACGCAATTGGTCTTGGATATCTGGGGTAAAGGCAAATACTCTCTACCTAACGAGGGCCCTGTCGCCCATACACAGGTGGTAAGATGAAAGTGATGGATTGAAACGTTATACAAATACAAGTTAAACTAAATAAACTGTATTAAAGACGCCAATAACACAATTAAGCAATGTTTGCACAGGCACACATACTTGACATGGAAGAAACTAAATGCTGATGACATGCAATAGGACAGCATGTAAGTTGTGAATACTTCTTTAAAGCTCCTAGCTTATCAAAATGGCGGCTTGACATCAAGCAACGATGTATGAGTGTTAAGAAAGATAGGGATTAAGTACATAAGAGTTTGGGTATCATAACTTGTTTTCACAGCGAGTAGTTTGTAGAAGCTGTGCCGTGTTGTACTGTGTAGTGCTGGGCAAGCACACGGTTCATATGCTTGATGGATCTCGTATTGTTTAATTTTTACCGTGTTTAACGACTTAGCGTGTTTAGCTAGTATAACGTCTGAATTTTAAACACATTTGGTCTTTGAAACCCCGGGGCTGTGTTTTTCAGCCGCTCAAGGTTTTAAATGCATAGAATGGCTCGTTTCCGAACAGTAGCGAGCCTGTGAATATTGCTCTTAGTGATAGAGCCCCAAACTAGTAAGCAGCAATTATACTGAGACTGGATAACGGCGAAGTACAGCTGTCGCTTTAACCATAGAATTAAGTGCCCAATCACCATTTAAAAGGATCTAGACACATGGACGAGAAGTGCGATTGATGATTGTTGGTTAATACTAAAACTGTAACTGATTATTTATTATCGGCAACTAAATACTTGAAATCAATAAAACGTAAACAAAATATTAAAGATAAAAGCAATAAAATTCAATAAAAAGTAAAAAGCGCTAGGTCATTGCGTCGTACTCTGTCGTAGCCAAAAAAAGTAGACGAAGCAAACTTCAGCAGGCTATCGTGATTACAGTTAGAACGAATCTTAAGCGTCCTTATAATTTCTTCGACACTTCCTGTGTTCCGCCGAGACGGATGGACGAAAATTTCTACTTACTTTTGTAGTAACGGCAAAAACGTAAGGCAGGTTCAGTGCAATGATTGCGGGATCGAATTTGGGCTGCGCCGGCGGCTTTTCTTTGGAGGTGAAAAGTAAGGCGCCCGTTGTGTTATGCGATGTCAGTGCACGCATCTCCAGGTGGTCGAAATTTCGTGAGCCCTCCACTACGGTGCCTTTCAGAGCCCGAGTCGTTTTGGGACGTTAAGCATCGTAAGACAAACCGAACCCGGTGATTTTCATACACAGCGGCATCACGCCTGACAACAACAGACATGATTTAGCTTGCACCACCCCGGTATACCATAAAGCAGTAAAGATGGTTACACGCCGAGCGAAAACTCAGGATATTTGTCTCTCTATCGGTATATTTAGAGACCATCTAAAAGCAAACAAAAAAAAAAGAGAGAAAAACCTTCTTAATATCTCAGCTACGTAAAAACTATCTTCTGAGTGTACTACCCGGGAAGTGCTTGAAGCATTGTGATATCGCGGGCGAGGATTGAGCCGTTAGTCTGTGTACATATTTCTGCACTATTCTTGGTCGCCATCGATAAAATTCTATTCCCAGCCCTCTATGCCTCCTGAAAACGCATTATTTAAAATCTAGTGGTTTAGCATTCAGTTAGGACGCCGACAGGCTTCGGAAAGGCCATGTAATGGTATAGCACATTTTTGTGTTATTGTTCAATCTAAAGGAACGTTTGAATGGGCGGCCATGGTGCAAGTACAGCCTTCGAATTCCGTTTTCAGCTGTCGCGTGGGAAGCTTCTTAAGTGGATCATATTTATGACACTCCAGAGTGGTAAACGCGATCTATTCCTCTCTAAGTGATGGCAATACCACAGTGGACCTCCTTTCGCGGACTCTGAGGCAATCGGACAGGCAAGAAGAGAAGGCAGGTATTGATTTAAAAGAATCTCCCCGCATCAACTTCCACTGTCGATAGGAAAAGAAAACATTTCTATAGGCCTCTATGGGAGAACATGCTGTCACGTGAGTTAAATACGATGACGGTTAAGGTTGATTTTTGAATACCCCTTTTAAACTGAGGTCATTCATTGCTGCTTGTTCGGCCCACTCGGAAGTGCTATACGCGCTTATGCAACCTGTAAAGGCGCACCCAAAAGAGATTGAAAGCGATGTCGTCAGGGTGAATCTTGCTTTGTTTGTTTTCTTTTCTGCAAAACAAAAAAGCATTTACTATTGTTTTTCAAGGAACAGACTGCACTAAGTTTGGCCTGTAACCGAAGTCTTTTAATGAACCGGTATGATCAAAGAGAACACCAATCATGTATACGAATGCGCTCATCTCATTAATGATAAATTTGACACTGCACCGTAATAATACGTGGTTTAGGCAAATTAACAAAATAATGCAATTCTTGAAATCCTCTTGTAAAAGTGCAACCCTTTTGTTTTGTACTATACTTCACAAGAAACACACTGTTTCTTTTTTCAGGTTCACCAAAGAAATCTTTCCAAGCGGGGTAGCCTGGTTTCGTGGCTTTTCTACTTGGAAAGCATCGTCTACCAAATATAATATTCTCTAGCTATGTTTTGTTGACGTAGCAGAAAATCAATTCGAGGACTGCTCCACTTCCCGTCTCTAAGAAGCTCTTTCTGAAGTCCTAGGTGTTGTCGAAGTTTCACTGCTCTTAGTGAAATAATTGGCTTAAAACATCACCGAGACATAGTGCAAGAGCATCAGCTTCCGCTCTGTTTGAACCTTTGGGCGCTAATTATTATACTTTTCTTCGTAGAGATAGGCGTGCATGCCCACTTCTTTATTCATATGCTGCTAGATAACATATTGAACCACCATTTAATATTCGTAAATAATGGCGCAGACCATAAAATTGTCATTGTAGAACTATCGACTTGAGGTTTATACAAGGATTATACTTAAATCTGCTCGAAAAAGCTTTCGAAGAAATTCCGACAGGTTTTGTTCTACTTTTCCTCTTTTTTTTTTTTTCTAAATGTGAGCAAGTTTTATTTAAGCTGTGTATGACAAAAAAAAAAAAAAAGGCTTGCCACCAACTGGTTCTCTTCGCTGACTTTGACAAGAAAAACCAGATAAGCAATTGTGTGCGGTCACGCAGGGTCTGAACAAAAATAAAGCAACTGAAGCGGTTTTCTGAAGGATTAGAGTTTGAGCGCATCCGAGTGTGAAGATTAAAAAAATACAAAAAGCCTCATATAGAGAAAACGAAATCTGATGAACAATTAGACGAATGAAGCGCTATCCCTGCTGCTGGCAAAACAGAGTGGGTAAGAGAGAAGCGACAGTTATCCTTGAAGATTACTTCTAATCTCTTGAGCTACGATCTACTGCTTGAGCAAGTTACTCGGCTCACTCTACCTTGAAGACCATTCAAGCGCATCGAATAGAGCGCCTTCGCTTTTGGTTTGTTTTGGTATGGGCCTGACAACGCAAAAGTAGTACTGAATAAGTGTGAAGTGGTGGCCTAGTTGGTTACACACAGTGGCAAAAGATTTAGAGCCGACACAAGGACAGACGGAGGAAGTACGCGCCACGAATGCTAGCTTGCGACTGAGTATTTATGCTCTCATTCCACCCTCACAAATAAGACGTGCATGAGCAGCACTGCCATTCACATCACATCACGTCAGATAAGATAGATACAATGCGGGCAATTATCGAAATATGGCAAGCACTTTTGGCCCCTACTCGAGTATAGGCCAGCGTTCCCCAGCAGTCAGTGTCACGACTACGGGATGTATCTTGAAGCAAGCGCGCATCTAAGTCGAGTCACGTGGTGCCCTCTCCCCACTTGACTATCTTCATCGCGTGAAGTTGTCTTTGCAGACTCTTCACCACTCATTCCGTCGTTCAGGCATAGGCTGCTGGGTGCTCTAGCTTTTGCATATTCTCGGCGTTGAAGGTGTAGTGTGAAACAACATCGTTCACAGAAGTAGTCCCCCCCCCCCCACTCCCTCAAGGAAAAAAAAAAGGGGGGAGAAGGGAAAGGGGAGGGGGGGGGGGGCTATGCCCGAAGCGCGCTCTATAGAAAGAAGGCTCCGATAATATCCGCTCATGAGAGACAAGGGATGCCCTTCGAGCCTCGAGTTTAGCAGCATTACGTTTAACTTACGTCGGCCTGGCCGCAACCCAGGGGCATATCTTAAGCACGACTGTTGAGCAAGGCATACGTGTATTTATATAAGCTGTCAAAACTGCGCGCAGTAGTGAGCAGAAACGGAAATGTCTGGAGTTCGCGCTTGGCGCAGGCGCCAGGCTATCACGTACACAATAACATTTCGCGTGAGCGCTTTTTACTGCCTACGCAATACCGTGAATACTTTTCACTGCGCAACAGTACAAACACAACTTTCATTCAGTCTGCTTAGGAGCGCCCAAATCCACCAGGGAATCAAATACCTTTAACCGCTCTTCATACTCCTCCTGGGAGGCTGCCCTGCCAGATTGGAACCGAGCGACCAACAATCGCGCTGCTCACCCCTGAGGACTCCATTCGTCATGGACGGCTAAACTAATCGAAAAGAAATATTTTTTTCACATCACCATTGAAGAACAGGGGCCAGCGCTTGTTACGCTGCTTTCGCAGCTTTCAAAAGGAACCAGCTGTCTCGCGAAACCGTAGGGAGTCACACTCATTCTTCCCATGTGAGGGACAAGCGGAACAGTTGGTCGCTCAGTTAAAGCGTATAACTCCACATGGATCCAAACCTGACCAATGTTCCGAACACAATAATGAGATGCCTCTATTATTGATACTTTGAGATTCGAAATTGATATCGATTTATTCCAACAAAGATTATGATAGAGGTTATGGTGATGACGTCGATAAAGCCGCTTCATCGCGTCGCTCTTCCTCTTTTCCTTTTCGTGTTTCTTAGAGTTCGCTATAAGAGCTATGGGGTAGGGAGGACAGAGGAAAAGAAAGGCAAGGTTTTGCCACTTCGTGTTGTGCTCTTTGGCTCCGGCCTAACTGCGGCTCTTAAGCATTCCCAAATCTGACACTATTCAAGTGCCTCCACACATTTTCCACCGACCAGCCTCAAAGGAACACACTGAGGGGTGCCATCAATCTTAAACCTCGCGTCGGTGTTGCTCCACATCACTGTCCCCCTTTTCCTCTAACGCTCTGACAGGTATTACGAAACCAAGGTTACAGCGGGTTAGCCATGACTTGGTGCTCCCCTTGCTCCGCTCATTCCCGTGAGCTTTCATCGTTGCTCGCACTAACAGCAGGCTCTGAGCGAGATCGCTGCAAAAAAAAAAGGACGAAATAATGTTGCTTCTTGCCGGGACCGTCTTTAAGCCATAGTGCTACCAAGCTAATGGCTGGGTCGTGCCCATGTAAGTTTTAACTTCTGTTTGCCAACGCTACTTTGTTTGATTTTTAGTTATTTTCCTCCTGTTAGGGACATGCTTGAGATATTGGAGCTCTGGCTGTTCTTGTTGAGAAACGACGAGGCAAATTGTTTTCTGAAACTTGAGTTCCTTTTTTTTTTCCTTTTGTCGTTCCTGCGAAAAGATGGAAGAGTTTCAGGGAAGGATGCATTAAGAAGATTAGCACAGTCTTTCGTTGAGATTCGATTCCGCCCCAAACATCACCCTTGCGTCGCGCAATTGCTTGGGGTTACGTACGCGAAGTGTGCACAGGTGGAAATACGCGAAATCAATATAAAGAAGACAAAATATTGTGTGAATTATATTTCTGCTCAAAAGCAGCTCCACTGGGAAAATTACTTTTTCGTAAATGCTGTTTGAGCTGTAATTATGAAGCGAACAACGCTTAAACAATTAAACTACCGTAAACGCACTTTCAATACTCCCCCTTCCCCCCTCTCCGTTCATCCTGCTCCTACAACGTAACCACGTCGAAAGGAAGGACCTTCCAGCGGAATGTGCCACGATAGGTCAGACAAGAAAAAAATTCGTGGTTTGGTAAAGTAAAATTTGTTTCTATCTTTCTTCTCCTTGTATACGCGCAATATTCTATTTTATTGTGAAAGCAATACTACTCCCATTTTCAGCCCTTCACGTAGCCACGGTCGGTAGGCACGTTTGACCTTTAATGACCCGAGATGGCTGTGACGTCATGCCAGCTGCGAGAGGTGGGCTACCAAGTCGAGTCGTCGCGTGACGGCGGTCCGTAGGCACGGCGCGCCGCGGATTAGATGACGACGTCACTGTGACGTCATACCAGCTGCGAGAGATGGGCTACCAAGTTGAGTCGTTGGGTGGCGGCGCTCGGTAGGAACGGCGCGCTGCAGCTGGAGCCGCGCTGCTACCAAGTGGAGGCGCTGCTGCCACCACTTCTCTCGCAGTTGAGAGGAGGAGGAGAAAAACGATGGGCATATAAATGTTCGCGCTTGCTCAGCTGAGGCACTCGCTAATGCATCCTGATAACCAGAAAGATAAGTCACGTCCGAGGAAGCCAGGAAACGACATCGGGCTACAAAGACAGATGAAGAACGGGAACAGCTTCTCGCTCGACGGCGCACTCAACATGCAGCTACACGAGCGCGTCGCGCTTCTCCTGAATCTTCCTCACCCGGTGACGACTTCGAATGGAATGTAATGAACGCTTTGAACAGTGAAGAAAAACTGTCGTGTTATTAGCCATGCTATTATTGCTTTCGCAACCTAATGGGGTTAACTAATGATAAGCCCCAGCTAATCTGTTTTTTGTCTTGAGGTAATGTGTTCAGGCATATAATTGTCTCCACCGCTGAGTTCGAACAGAATTCCGTTTGGCTGCAATAAAAAACCGCCGAATTTACAGTGAGAATAAGAGTGTCATTTCTCTTAACGCTTTAGCGTTCAGTATGTCACTGAGAGGAGACTCGATGACGCGTAGAGAAAAACCGGACAGGTAAAAAATATTATTGAGGAATTTTAAGCTCCGCCTTTAGGGCATGACACGATGGCGTAAGCTACCAGCCCACATATAAAGCGCCGCTTTAATGAAGCCGTATGAACGTCCCTGAGTAGCCTGGAGCTAATGTGAATGCAACGGTCCTGGCAAGCTGAATTTTATAACACCCTCCCCTATTAAAGGAGAGGCCCTAATTGGCAGCTCCTGCAAACGTAAGGTAAGGCAACCCCACGTCCAAAGAACGTTTTGTTGGGCTAGTTGGTGACAGTTTATCGTATGTTCAAGGTGCGAAAACACACACGGGCACAGGAAGGGCAACGGGATGGAGCGCTCCGTCCCATTGCTCTTCTTGTGTCCATGTGTGTTTTCGCACCTTTAACTTACGACGAAAGCTACATACAGTCAGTTCCCGACCGCGTCAGCTGCCAGCTACCACCTGCATGCCAGCGCCTGCTTGTGATTTCTGGCTCACAACGTCAACGCCGGCGATAGATTTTCGGTGAGCGGGGTCTTCAACGCTATAGCATTAAAACGTTGGATGTGGAGTGACGCAGCTGAAAAATAATTAAAGTAATTATATGACATGAATTGTAGGTACAAGGTCGAACTCTGATTCAAAAATTATTAGGACATGTAGTTACACGAGGTAAATAAACTATTCTGAAAAGTAAGTCCATTGTGGAATAGGAATGAAACCTGAGAACCGCGCTCTACTCCTCGCCACGAAGGCAGTTTTTTCTTCATTGCGTTAAAGTATTTTTGCTTACAATGGAAGGCTCTGATGTTTCGCAGGATCATTCTGTGCTCATGAGATCGTCTATCACGTGGAACAACCGCATGGAGGATTTTCACGCATGCATAGCCGCCAGGTTTGACAACGTCACTGTTCACACACACCATGTGCTTTTTTAGAGGCGGTATATGCTTTGAAATGCTGTCATTCTGCTTGGGTGCTTCAAGTCAATACACGTGTCTGTCTGCCGGAAATTTAGCGCTAGGGAATACAGGTAGCAGGATGTCGATGTGACTACGAGCTCGTGGTAAGCGACCTGGTCAAGAAAGGCTAAAAACCTATGTCACGCGGGCAATTTCTTACGGCTTGGTTGAAGCGCGACTTTATCTCTAAGTTAAGTGGTTTCTGAAATACAGTTGGTTCTGACGACTGTGTTAGTTAATGAGTACGTCTGAGACATTAGAGGCACCGATTAAAAGATCGAAGATTAAATGAGCAGTAATAATGTGCATGTCGATGGGCAGTGAATGTATGCGAAAGAAGACGTGCAAGAGGAGCCTAAGACGGGCGCGCCGCACGTACAGGCAGATCTTATGTGTCCTCAGTTTTCACTATAATTTTAGATCAATCTTTTCTCCAGAAGAAAGTTTCGACTGGTCTGCGCGAGACCGTAGCAATGGTACGGGTGTCAGTATAAATTGTCACACAATTTTCATCTTTAGGGGTTCTAACGAATGGAAGTAAATTACTTTTCAATCGGAGGTGATCCAATTTTGTTTATCCCTGCAGACTATTACTTTATACACTATACGCAGGTCTGAACCAGTATGCTGGAGTTAATACAACAATTTTAAAGATCAGCAAGGTGGAAGGAATTCAAGAAGGACTTTTTGTTAGGCTAGTTGGTGCAGCATTTAAAAAAAAAGGACAAAGCGCTAACGACACATTCACAAGAAAGAAGACACGGACAAGCGCTCTCTGGAAGGACCGGTAGTGTCGGCGACGAAGCGAGAAGCAGACGGGAGAACAAAGGGACTCAATGTGGGGTCGATGACCACGAAATGAATGTTGGAGGATGACAGCGTACGGGTCTGTAAACTGAAAACACCAAAGCTAGATACGGGAAAGTTCGACATGGAATAAACGGAGGGGACGACAAGGGGTGTGGCGGGGGAAGTGTAGCAGAATGAAGTTTACCTTGCGTGAAAATTTAAAACTAATATAAAAAATGTGGAAATGTTGGACTCGGAACTGACGTTTTGCGTCTTCCATTTCCACGAAACCGATGACAACTGAAGGGAAGTAGAATTTCTTTTTCCTTTTAGTTCTTATTGCTATCGGAGCCCATAAAGATGAGAACACCATGACAATAGACTTTGCCTGTCACCTCGTTCGCTATAAGGAAGGTAGAAGTACATGAAATATTTACTTTTTTAAAAAATGACAAATATGCAAGAAAAAAAGGGATTTTGAAATGTGCCGGAAAGGAAGCGGGCGGTGGCTAGCAAAAAATATTTGAAAACGCCCGACGGCCGCATGCCGAAAGAAAGTCCGGCTTTCCTTTTTTTTTTTCTTAAGCAGTCGCCCTGCTTTTTTTTTCCTCTTTGTTTATTTGCACAGGAAGACATCATTCCTACACTTCCGCTGAGTTATTTGGATTCGTTAAGAATTTACCTGTTTAAAATTTTTGACAGCCAGCTGTCAGGAGCAGCTTTCCGCTGAGCTGGAATCTCGCTTGACAGTATCTGCCTGTTGGCTAAGGCGCCCCACAGCGAGGCCTATAAAGCAATATTGACGATGGAAAATTAGCGGAAAGTAAGGACGAAGACGGACAGGAACGATGTGGCGACGAGCAATGCTTGTGGTTTGATGACGTGTGTGCGATGCCTGGACATATCCATAACTCTTGGTGTATTGCGGGCAGGGCCATCACTTTTGGGCTTTTTGTGGTTGGCTGGGTTTTATAGAGTCTAACATCTCAAAGTGACTCAGGCTGTGAGGGGCATCGCAATGCAGGCTTCCCGAAATTTCGACCTCATGGGGTTTTTTAACGGGCACTGATATCGCACAGTGCACAGGTGCCTTGCTTTCTGCCACCATCGAAAAGCAGCCGCTGCGACCTGGGTTTAATGACGTGCCCATGGATTCACAATTCAAGCGCCCTAAACACTGAGTCACAGCGGCGGGGTACAGCGTTTCGAAAAAAGAAGGCGTTAAACTGGCTGCTTTTCGTAGCCTTCTGTTGTTCTTATAGTTCTATTGAAAGCTGTGACCGAGCCCAACGGTACGTGATGTCCTTGGATGCATTCTTCACAAGTTCGTGCTCTCACATACGCCCGACGGAAAAGTTATTCAGAGAGCCCTGAGCCAAAAGGAAATTTGAATGCGGGTCCGTCGTATTGAGTGTCTGTCGGCTGTGGTTTAAGCGGACTATCTTCGCGAGGCTTTTTCGGTGAAACGGATATGGCCTGAGCAATGTGCAATCCTGTATGACGGGATCAAGCTGAAAGAAGACGACATGGCCGCGCAGTGTGGTTGACGGCTCATCTGGAGAGTGAACCACCTTTCGTCAGATGCCACACCAATTTGCTTGGGAGGGCATTGGTTATAACACCATATAGGTTGGGGAGTGGATGGGAGCGAATGGACGCATGCGATCTTTGTTGGGGGCGTTGTCATGGATATCATTTAATCAGGCTCGTCTCACACTTAAATAAGCTGCGTGAAGAACCAAATCTATTATCCACCAATAACAAAGTCGCTTGCATAACTTCAGGACAACTGCAAGTGATGGTTGTTCTGGCGTGTTCACGGAACGTATACGAAGCGCAGTGCACCAACGCTATCCAGTGCTGTGCTTCAGTCCAGTTTGTTAGCCCTCAAATTTGACCGATTAAATTTCTGTGGTAATGGGAGCTTCGACGGGAATACGATAGTATTAGGCTCCTTAAGAACTTATATTTTGTTTAGCTTTATATTTAATCTGTATTACAATCTCAATTTGTGGGCGTTTTCGACTTCGCCTGCACAGAAATGCAACCACCGCAGCTGAAAATTTAATCGCGAGCTTATGTCAGCCCTGGAACTCGACAGTCACTGAGCCATCGTGATAGCCGCCGCAAAGGACAGCCTCTTGGACGCTATAACCCATTTTGACGCCTTTTGTTTGTACAGCTTCTGCAAAACATTTAGACTCAAGAAGAGTCCTCTTTGCAAACTAATTTCAAAACGCTCAACTCGATGTTTTGACAAGCTAGCAATTGGGCCGAAAATCGAATTTATTTGTAAGAATATGGCACTTCCCAGGGCAAATGAATCCTTTATTAATTTGCACAAGCGCCGAATACTAAGCTTTCACTCGCTGTACGGTTAAAGACAGACAGAGAGAGAGAGAGAGAGAGAGAGAGAGAGCAGAACTTTTTGGTTTAGACCAGCGGATGAAGGAGCTTCTGCCCTCTGTCGCTGTGAGGTTACAGAACGCAAATTCTATTACGAGAGGTGTTCTAGCGTTATAAAGCACGCTGACCCTTCACGTTTGTACCCTGAAATCTTGTACTTGGAGGACTCTATTATAGTGCTGATTACAAAACGTTTTATTTTTCAGTCTCACAAAATATAGCATAAGTGTGCCGTGTGTGCATGATTCAAAGAAAAGTTTTTTAACCAAGATTGAACCCAGTGGATATATATATGGCGCGCGAACTGTGTGCCGGAAGTTGGCGGTGTTTTATTTTTAGAATATGGAGCGTTTGCCGGCCGGACTCAGAAATCAAATTTCCGCTTTCGGCTAAACGTTAAACCCAACTAAGAATTTCCTATTTCATACTTTCCCGCATACTATCTACATATAATGCCCCTCTTTAATAACTCGCACAGATAATGCCGCCGCTTTTTGCATATAGGATGATTTGAGAGACTGAGGGTTTTATCTCAACCATGTGTGACCTTGCCTGGGGCTTTATTTTTGTTTTGTTTTTACATGTTCGAGCAGGAAAGGAATGTTAACGTGAAAGGAGAGATTGCTTATCAAAGACGTCCTAAATTGCGTCTGTTTTATCTTAACAAACATGAAAAAAGTCCCCAATCGAAACAAAACTAAATGATTTAATAAGTCTTCTCGGTTGTGAGAATTTCGCGGCTCTCGCGATACTCGACAGTCCTTAGTTACGTTAGTTACGAATTCCTGGTTATCCGGCGCGCTTCAGAAAGCTCTCTACGGCCGTCGAGAAACTGTAGTACTTGTGGGGCGTTTTTTTTTTTTTTTTTTTTTTTTTTTTTTTTTTGTTCGCGAGGTTCCGCGAGATTGCGCGAGACGGGCCCGCCAGACGTAGCATAGGTATGGTCGTCGACACAATTTCCCCGTTCGGCTAGTTAGACCTAATCGCCATAAAAAAGCCCCTAGGGACACGTGTAAATCAGTTCAGTCTCGGATGTCGAGGAGAGGAGTCCTGAGGTACCGACATTGAAACGAAAGAAAAGAAAGTAAGAAATGAAATAATGTAACAAATACACAAACACGCAGTGTAAAGGTAGAAGAGAAGCGTTAGAAGAAAAGAAGGAAAGCCTTTCGTCATTATGCTCTAAAGCGGAGGGGAGTGCAATTCTGTAAAATTTTCCTTTATCATTTTTCTGTCAACTTTGATTCGCGGGAGTTTTCCGCACTGTCAAGCGAGCTTACTATAAAAAACAAATGCTTGTGAAATTTCATCTTATTCCTGACACTCGAACACTTTTACCGTTTTATTTTTGTGTAGTTCCTTTTCTTGTTTGAACTGCCAAAAATATAAGAGGACTAGCCAGCTGCGGCGCCCTTTCTAAACAATGAGAGCGATAGAAAAAAAGTGACGGAAGCCGCGTGACAGGAACGACAGGATTCCTGGTTGGCAGTCGGAGGTAGAAAATACAAACCGTTTGTTCAGTCCACATTCCACTGGTTCGGGTTCTGCCTTCCAGCGGCACCCTACAAGCTAAACTTCTGCACAATGCCACACCACATTCAGAACTCCTTTGCTCGTCTACCGCGTAATAGCTCTATTGTCCTTATGTCACACCTGCTCAATTTTGGGAATGCATTTGGAGACAACTTGTGTCTGTAATGCTAGACTCCACGTTTGTTCTCCAAGACTGCATATGTTTAAAGTCCCGGACGCATTCTTTCATTCCTTCCTTTGTTTTGGCGCCTTATCGCTCTTGGATTGTGAGTAGTTTTGAAAGAAAACATTGACATGCAAGAAACATTTGCTTGAATAATATTCACATCAACGAATTACACTATATATAGTGCGTCTTACATGAATTCATTTGCGTTCTTGACGACCACTTGCAACTTACGCAGTTGCGTTGCTTGGAAGTTCACATTCAGCTGAAAAGAAAAAGAAGTTTCTTCAGCATTCTAAGACCGTTAGGAGAAGCGATGCCTGGGAGTAACGAACTGAGCTAGTGCTGACCGCGTCGACACAAAAATCAAGTCCTGTTCGACGCTTCAAAGCCATTTTACCGACCATAGTGTTAAATCCTTTTTTCTTCATTGTTTCTTCCATTTTCCAGCATTGTTTTCTTTTTTTTTTTCTTCTTCCATTTCATCCTTTTTGGTTTTTTTGCCGCTTTCTTCTTCATTCATATCGTCCTCTTATTCAGTTTTCGATATGATTTTTTCTCCTGTCTGTGATCCTTAATTGTTATTTTTTTTTATCATTTTATTCAACTTGTTTTTTCTTGGTCTCTCTATCTCTCCAGATAAGTTAATTTCCTCCTTTTTGTGTTTTCTCACCTGATTCATTTCGCCTTTGTGTAGAGGCAACGTCAAACCGCTGGTGCATGACGCAATGCGTCTACGGAAGCCCCAATATCTATATGCTACGAGATGAATAAGTCACACTGGTGTCGACATCTTGGAGCCGAGCATTTGTTCCTTTTATTTATTATGATTCATACAGTGGCACCCAAGCGTTTGATTAGGAAAGCATTATTGGCTCCCCGTCGTGATGATCACCACTTTGAAAATACTGAGCGCTTTCTTCACTGTTGGTCGGAGTTTTAATGCTTTCAGGAGCTTATTTCACTTCTGTTCGAAGTTATCTTTCCAAAGTAAAGGAGCTGATAGCTTTCTGGCGGCTTTGCGACACAGAAGGAGTTTTGTGCCTCTCTCCCTCTTTATCATTTGTTTTTTCTAATTAAGAGATCAGTGGAAACGCAAAGTTACGGTCATATTCCATAAATTTAAGAACTGCAGAAGAATGAAAGAAGTGCAAGCTCATTTTGCAATACCATTAAGGTTTCTTTTTCCTTCAACTTTCAAGCTCGAATCGGGCCATGGAATCGGTTTTATGCTTAATCTCAGTTCTTGGCGGCAGCCAAAAGAATGATACCGGGACCGCTGAAGTAGAGCGAGATTTGTGCGGGCATTAAAAGACTTCAGCACCAGCGAATGAAAAAAAAAAAGTAAAATAAATAAAGATTGTGCGATTAATATATACAAATATTGATATATGAAGCAGACCTCAAGGGAATAGAAAGATCAGTATGGAGAGAGAAAGGGAATTAGAAGAAGACGCTGGAGGATTAAACGGCAAAAAAAAAAAAAAAGGAGATGAACAGAACGGAAATGCAAGATATTTTAAAGACGACAGAGAATGTTATCGAGGAAAAAAACGACAGTAATTTAATTCTATAAAAACGTCGTTGCGAGTGTCGCGACTGCGAACCAAGCCATTTTCGCTCACAAAATACGCAGACTTCTGCCCGTTGTAAGCTATTAATAGACGTCTCGGATTCTTCAGCCCCATATATTTTAATAAAAGAACGGCGCTACACCTACACTGTCAGACAACAATGGCCGCATCACTGAGTTGGACAGCGCATTTCGTAACTCTGTACTTCGAAAAGCGGTGCGCGTGCAATGTACGACACCCAGGAGCTCTCAACATGCTCGACATTTCCCGCACAGAAAGCCCATCTATTCATGGGTTAATATTTTCTAGCTTGCGTTAACTGTTTCAGTAGCTTGTACTGGTTCACACCTCATTGTAGTATATTAACCCACATTCCTGAGTAAAGGCAAGAAGTCCTTATGTCACTTGTTGCTTGCCCAATATTTATAGAGTGCACGAAAAAATCTGAACAGGGACTAAATATTCCTATACAAGAATGCAAGCCAAAAGTCGCCGCCTGAAGCGTACAAGGAATTCTGGCAATTTCTTTGAGACGTTGCGGCGTACTTTCGACCGCTAAAACAGCAAGGTACAGTCGCTTTATTTAAAACGGTAACCATTCAGCGCAGCCAGAAAATGGGTTAAGAAACATCCAAGGCCAGTTGACTTGCTGTTTTCACTTGACAAGCTCCAAAAGAGAACAAAAACAGCCACTTTACGAGTTAGTCGCTGCTTGTTTTCAGTTCCTCCTGTGCTCCGAAAGAAGTGCAATAAATTTGAGGCAAGGATATTTCAAATGACGTAGGTTCTTTTTATAACCATTATTTACTCCTTCTAGCTCTGATTTCATCCACAGCCGATTCGGCCAGCGCGAGGAAACAAGTGTGGTATAACCGTTACCAATCCTGCTGGACTTTGGTTTTAAAAACATTGGACTGAGCGCGGTTTCCACTATTCGCGAGTTTTGGGGCAACCAGACGGAAGGAAGAAAAGTTGATATTGCGTTGCAACTACCTCAGTATGTATCCGGCAATGCAGGCGCTTTGTTAGTTTATTTTATACTTTTTTGTTCCCTTATGGGCTGGTATTCCGCTTTTTAACAGACTGATTTCACAAGCCACGCCTGGCAGCATTTGCGAAGTGTTGTCGCCGCTCATTTTGACCCCATCTAAATGCAAAGAAACGCTCTGTTCCGGTTCAGTCGTCTCCCATAACTTCTGTGTCCTTTCGCCTTCTCTCTTTTTCTCAGCACTCCTGCCTCCTCTATCTTCGAATTTCTACTTAAGCGACCGGTTGCTTAAATTTTCGTTTGGCAAAAGAAATAAAAATGTTTTACCGTTTTATATACCCACCCACGCATTACTTTTATTTTAGTTTTTTATACTTCAGTGCAAGTCTTCTTTCGATATTCCTTTCTGTCTCTCTCTCTCTTTTTCGTGCACACACATGCACACACGCACGCGCGTACTCACTCACTCACTCACTCACTCACTCACTCACTCACTCACTCACTCACTCACTCACTCACTCACTCACTCACTCACTCACTCACTCACTCACTCACTCACTCACTCACTCACTCACTCACTCACGCGCGTACATAGAGGCGCCTACTTCTACACTAACAGCTGGCAGGTATGTACAAGCGGGCGCTGATAATATGAGCGGTTCATAATACATTTCGACGCACTCAATAAAGTTTTCAATCAATCAATCAATCAATCAATCAATCAATCAATCAATCAATCAATCAATCAATCAATCAATCAATCAATCAATCAATCAATCAATCAATCAATCAATCAATAGACGCAGAAGCATTACTTAGAATCAGCTTCTGTAGGACAAGAAACATGTCATTGGACACAGAGAAGAAAAATAATCGATTCCTTACAAAAGCTTACCTCGGCTTCCTGTTGACATAAGGTCAAATGATGTTTTTTTAATTAAGAGGAATAAAACCATCTGAGGGCCACAAAGGAAGGTTTTCTTTAGACTATCTTTAAGTGTCCCGTCATAATAGGCAATGCATCACAGTGAACGGATCATGCAGCAGGTCGAAGGAGCCGCCATGTGTAGGGAATATTCGATTCCGTTAAAAATGCCTTCGCAAAAGTGACGCTGCAGTAAACGCCCCCGGAAAAAATATAGCCACGGGAAAAAAAGACAAGAAAAAAACGTCCCTGGAGAAAAAGTTTTCGATCTCTAAAAGGAAGAAATGTCAACAAGCGGGAAAATATGTGCCCTAACAATCTTCCCTTCACCTCGTGCGCGACTTATCAGGAGTGAATTGCTTTTACTGTCACCGAATTTTACTCATTGCATATTTATATATTTTATGCTTGTTGCTTGAAACCTTTTTTTTTCTTCTTTACACGCGCGGTAGTTCTTTGCGCTATAAGGCGTAGACAGTGCTTTTCCGTGGCAAGCTGAAATAATGTATTACAAGTATTCCACTCGTCGACTTGGAAGCGGCCAAACCCTGAACTAACGGCAGGCTTTCATACAAAAAAATATAATTAGGGCAGATATTTCACTCTCAGATTACACACCTGACGAAGTCATCGGTCATGATCGTACGTGACATCATGACCGGATGTGACGTCAAGGTAACATTACTTTCGGCAATGGTGACGTCTGTCATTGTGACGTCATGTCGAACCGAAGGTGACATCATGCCCGGATGTGAGGTCATGATGACGTCATCACTGAAAACAGATGCAACTTCGCACGCTACATGGAACAACTTCGGGCTTAAAAAGCATCCCTGTTAAAAAGTGGCGGCCCTCGGCTTCGTTTTGCTTACGGGAGAAAGGGCGCGCTGACCACCGGCTTAAGTAGGCTGATCGCATGGAGCGGTGCTTTAGGGTAGCCATCGTACACGACTGATTAAGGCTCAGCCTGTCTTCCCTATTAAATGATCTCGATCATCACCGGAAGTACAAGAAAGAATTATACAGTTATGCACCATTGCCATTGAAAGGATTGTCCCAAGTCACTAGAAGGTCGGCGACGGTGTTTCAGTGATGCATTGTCCCGCAGGCGGTTCCCCAAGACTACCATGCGCTGTGCCTGGTGTACCTTTGTTAATAAATGATATTACCCGGTTGGTTATACCCGTCTTAGTTAGTTGTTAATACACTGCAGAATAAGGGACAAATCACTGTAAAAACTGTACTGATGGCATGCTGTAGCAAGGTATTCCACCAAGCTTTTTTCCAATGCTTTCGGAAGTGCCTGTAGATATGTCAGGTAGGCTAGACTTGTTAAAAGAAATTCTTAATTGATAAATATGACTTATTTCGTGCGCATTAGATGTATTAAATGTACGCGTTCTTATTTTTCATAACGTTTGTTGTACTGGCAATTAATCTGTGTTTTCTTAAATTTGGATTTTGTTCCTAAATTCCGCACTTCTTCTGATAACCATTACTTGCTTGTATGGCACTTCCGGCTTCCCAAAAATAATGTCCTCAGCTGACTCCGGCTGTCTGTGTGAAGATAAATATTAGTTCAAACTTCCACCTTCGTGTTTTGTATAACTAAAACGATTAAAAGAGCAGAAGCGAGAATGCACAAGAGTGGGACACGAAACTAAAATCAAGGATTCCAAACAAAGAAGACAAATCTCAACGACCTGCTCTGACACTCGAGCTTCGTTTTGGTAAATTTGGCTGCAGTATATATCAAAATAAACAAAAAACGGGCAGTGTTTAACTCAGGCACATTCATCGCAGCTCAGCCTTTTTCCTCAACCTCCCTCATCCGCATTCTGTCTGTTATGGTGACAGTGGAGAGGGACAGGAGGTTGTGCTTGGCGATGGTGCTCTCGGAGTGCTCCATAGCTGCCAGCCGAGTTCATTGAAGCGATGTTGCGGAATCACTGTGTATCTAGGTCAGTCGGCAGTCCGCTCCGGGCTTGCACACGGACCTCGCGAATCATTTCTAGGAGAAAAATACGATGTTCAAAGACCATCGCAAGCTTACAGCTGTCGCCAGTCGTCTCACCCTTGCGCTCCTGCGCAGTACTTTTTACGACGTCGTTAAACTCGGTCGGATGGCTTGATTTGCAAATCACGCCAATGGCTGTGACTGCAGGATGTGGGCAGTGTCATAAGGTGTTCTCCAAAGTATATCTTGACCCTTTGCTCCTTTTATATACACTGTATTTTCATCTGACGGGCTTCAACACAGACAATTTTGGGTGGTGTTGCACCGTTGTAAAGCACGCAGTGTGTGTAACCGGCTCTGACCGCACTCTTCGAGCAACGAAGCGTTAACAGGTTAGGACAGCGCGCCCCGCAGGGTTATAGGGGCTTTGTTTTATGGTCCTTTACGCTTGATCTAGCTTGCCGCTTTGCGGATTAAGCGAGGACTGGCGATCCATCGAGGTAATTGACCGAGATTCGAAGCGCAGATATTAGAAGAAGAAAAAAGAAACAACAGTGTCGGAAGTTGAAGGGCTGAGGAAAAGTTGAACTTTAGACAGGGGAGATAGCGAAACTAGGCCGGCTTGACAGTTTAGCGATTAAATATAGCACGCTATCGGCTACGTTCTTGTGCGAAGCATATCTGGGTTAAAGCGTGAAGGGCATTGTCAACGCATTTTTCTTGTGAAGTTATTCCGTGCTACCTCGATAAGGGCGTGCGCTGCGCCGCAATATATTTTCCACACCTGCGCCCTTCCTCAGCTGACGCGTTTCAGCATTCATTTTAACTTGTTCAAGTGTATTCTCTAATTTATTCAAATATTTTAACTTGTCATATACTTAATGTTATTCCACCATCTCGTTAATTTTATAACAAGTCTAATTGCTTCATTAGATAAGCAGGAAAAATGCTTTCTTTTTTGAAATTGCTTTGAATCTGTACTCTAATCAAGTTGTAGTCTGTCAGTGGGCCATCAGGTATGCGTTATAGTTACAATGCGCTGATAGTTGCCAGTGGATGCCTGTTGTTGTTACCACTTCTTCAAAACGTGTGTATGACTTGGGCTGCAAGTTAGCATCTCCAGTGTAAAGTTCAAAGTGATTTTTGAGAAATAACCGCAACTTGTTCCGCTATTCATGACAGCCTCGAATGAATGAATAAATATTGTGAACTGAAGTCCATCAACGCGCTCTTAGTTGCGTTCTCTAGGCGATCATATCAAATTATCAAAAGAAGATTGACGCAATAGAATTTCTTACGAAAAATAAAACTTGTTAAGTGCTGATCGTCTTCCTAAAAAGTCGCCTCTTTTATTTTGTTTTAGGTACTGCAGGGTGAGCTAAAATTATGGTGATTACAAGAGCCTTGGCGCCGGTAATGAACTCTATCTATGGAGACACAGCCATGTTCGGTATTACCCATGCACTCTCACTGCCGATAATCATGACCCTAATTTGAAGAAAAGCAGCGCCACTTAGACACAAATGAAAAGAAAACAAACTGACTGATGTTTATGGCTTGGAACTTGGAAATAAATTGATCCGGCTTCAAACAATAAAAGCAAAACATAGGAGCGATGCATAATTAATTGTTCATGCATGTGAAAAACACACAAATAATTCATCAGCATCACTTTCCTGCTGGTAAATATTGTGGTTCCTTTGCTGACAGGGTAAGGAGGGGCTGCTGACACAGACGTCCTTTTACCAGGTGATTCGCGCGGCTTCAAACATTTCTTGAGTGAACCTGTCTCGATGTTTACTTGACACTTTTATTTGATGGAAGTATGGCTGGCAATCTCCTCCCCCCTTCTTCAGACTGACATACCAACTCAAACAATTATCAGTTCTAACACGGCCCTATGATTTCATAAGTTATGTTACATGTTTATTAATTTCTTCACATTGCACGCCATCGTGGGCAGAATAATTGATGCAAGTGCATCTCAACACGATCGCACCTGCCGCAGATTCGTGTCCAGAACGAAATCATCCTCCTTCATGTTATGCACCAAAGACCTTTATCTGCTCACAATGTAACTGAAATCGTCTTTGATGAAAAATTTTGACGACCTTTGAAATACTCTTTTAAAGCTGTGTCCTAAAATTCACTGCTTCTCTCAGCTGCTATGCGCAGCTCCTCTTTGGTCTATCATTTAGGCGACGGTGACCTTGGTGTGATATCTTCCCGTTTGCTCGCTGGAGCTGCTCGTTGACGCGCTGAGCTGCTGGCCACAGCTTCCGCCTGCATGCTATCCGTCCATGTGACCGAAGCTCGGCCTTTTCATGGAGAAAGCGGGAATTGAAGGCAGCAGGACATCAGCTATGAGCGTGTATGCTCTTGCTGAACGCGTAGTTTGTGGCGAGTTGAGAGTGCATTGCTTCTCTGAATATCACCTTTCTTCATAGCGCATGAGATGCTTTCTTAGCGCGATTGCAAGAAAATAGGTTTGGCGTTGTTGTTGGCATTGTCACCACTAGATGGTACCATAAACAGGAGGCGAGTAGGACGGCCGGAAATATGGAATAAATGAATAAAATAAATTGTTCGCCTTTGACGTTCTAACCTATGGCTAAGAAGGGGGCATACAACACAGAAACCAAGAGGGCTGGTTGATTCAAGCGAGTTAGAAGGTCATCCAGTGAACTCGCTGTGGTAAGTATAACGAACGTGTTTTTGCCGGAAAGTTAGCGCAGGAAGGCGGGGATAAACACACTGAAGATGCCCTGTTTGTCCCCGTCCTGCTGCTCTAACCTTCCGACGAATTCATCCAGCAGCTAGCCTGCAAAAAGGTTCTCGCTAATTACTAACGTGTGTTTAGGATGCGTACTGATGTTACAGTAATAATCGTCGAATGCAACCGGCGAACGCAGTAATTGCGCCTACGCAGCGAGTGATGATGACAAGTTCCTTCGCACTGAATCATTGCGCAAAAAAAAAAAATAATAAAGCAGATAAAACTTCCAATGCACATGGATTATGTCTTGCTACAGATCGCATAAACTAGCAAACTTCCGTCGCTTCGCAGCGACGAGGTCAGAATAGCACCCATCTGGTGTGTAAAAAACGCCCCACAGATTGTGGTAAAGTGCTTTAATGAATTTAGAAACATTTCTATCACAATTGCGGCCACAGAAAGAGTGATGGTTTCGCATTCTGACACACAAGCAGCATTAAGTGCCTCTACCGAGCGTTTCGTGTTCACCGCTGTGCAGGTATGCTATTACACATTTCTCAGGAGACTTCGTTATAGACAGCGCCCCCCCCTCCCCCCCCCTCCCCCCCTCCCCCCCCTCCCCCCCCCTATGACACTATTTTAGGTTATGACACTATTTTATCGCTTTTCTCCTGTAGTGATACGGCAGAATTCAGAGTTGTAATTGATCCTATCAGGTCTTGGAGAGGCTATCGTGATTAAATTCGCTGTCTTGACGCCAGTTACCAAATAATCACAATATAAGGCGCCGACGCTATACAAAATCTATAGCTGAGCTGCCACGACCAGCCTCCCGTCGTGTTTTTATGTCTCTTGGCTCCACGGATGCACTGAAGGTGACTGCAAGGCCTCGCAATATTTGTTGACTGACTCTCGAGGTTTGGAAGCCAAGAAAGCTGAGTATCGCGCGCAAATACGCCCCAGCTGTTTCCAGGATCATCGACACGAGAAAAATCTAGCAAACATTATATATATCGAAAATGCGCCCAAGAACGGCGCCATCTAGTCCCGTTGTCAAGAAACTTCGGAATGCGTGGAGCACTCAGACGCGGGACGCAAAATAAATATATAAAAAGAGAAAAACCATGCTCTAATTTTACTTCAACTGCAAGTAGAGCTATGCTCGATGGATGCGAAAAGCTAGGTGCCCGTCTGTTATGCGATGTCAGTGCACGTTAAAAAACCCAAGGTAGTTGAAATACAAGGAGTTCTCCTCTACGGTGTCTCTCATAGCCTGAGTCGCTTTGGGACGTTAAACCCCATAAACCATAAACCATAAATAGAACTATGGGAACCCTGACAACTGTTTACAAAGTAATTGCTAAATTGCTATTTACACAGGTGGTTTTCGCAAATTCTATATCTGGAAACTTTCACGGGTAAGTGCGCGTAAAGTGAAGCCTGTGAAAGCTCTCGTGGAGGAATTATATGCAATGCTTTTTTTTTTAACTTAATGCGTTTTTGTCCTTAAAATATTATACTGCAGATAAACATATTACTTTGTGCAAAGAAAATGGCTGATGGAGGCGAAACGAAATGGCGTCCGTTTGCTGTGCGATGTCAGCGCACGTTAAAGATCCCCAGGTGGTCGAAATTAGTCCGTAGCCCTCCACTACGGCTCCTCTTTCTCTCTTTCCACTTTCACTCCCGCCTTCCTTCCTTCCCTTACGGCGCGGTACAGGTGTCCACAGAGCAAGTGTGACAGATACTGCGCCTTTCCCTTCCTGTGAACCAATTATTATTATTATTATTATTATTATTATTATTATTATTATTATTATTATTATTATTATTATTATTATTATTATTATTATTATTATTATTATTATTATTATTATTATTATTAAATGTGCGGCTATATGGTGACTGCTGATGTCGCTCAACAGAGTTGATTGGCGGTGTATACAAGAGGTCTTGTATCCTGCGTGAGCGGAGTTTATCGGATGATGATGATAGCAAGGGAGTTTACGTAACCCTTTTCAGGGATATAATAGATGCAGGCATAAAAGAATGATTGATTCCTACCTTATAGGGATGCACACCCTGTGCAGCAGACGACCGATGCGTACTTTCAATCACATCTTCGTTTAACTGCTCGCCATTTGCAACGCAATGAATCGAGATGTCAAGATCAGCCAAGAATCAAGATCAACCACATACTTTTGTAATATGCCGCTTCATTTGGCTTTTCTTTTCATGAAGATGTCGTGCTTTGGTGTTTCGGAGCAATAACTAGCCATTAGCTGCGGGTCCAATCACTGCAATTTAACGTTTATATCTATGACGGTATTGAGGGATTAATTAATTATTATTATTATTTACATGCCCCAACTTGTCGGTCGAAACCCGCAGCTTCCCGTATCCAGCAACTTTAATTCAATCCCTACATGAGTATGTGAAATTCAGTTCTACTCTGAATTCTTCGTTCCAGCGTAGTAGGTCGTTGTTAGAAACGGTGACCGCTCTAGAAGAGCCGCCTTCCATGCCAGCGGAAGCGGTGCAAATTTCACGGCATATAGCCACGTCAACCTTGTTCGGCTCGACAGAAGACAGGCCAAAAATGAAAGCGACATGACCGAAATCCAGCCTCACTGTCCTTGGCCCTTCAGACACCTCGGACGCCAGCCATGGCGACTTGCTCTACTGGAGCTGCAGCCACTTCGTGCCGATCAATGCAGCGTCCTCCGCTCCAGCGGCGTCTGCTTGCGTATATACGTGACCGAGACGAGACGTGACCGGAGGCGGCTCTTTGCACGTCGGGACGCGTGACAGTTGCCAGCATGTCGAGGGTCGGACCGGGCTTTTTCCTTTCTTTGGGGACGGAAATTACCCCAACTCGGGATGACGTATGTGTAGCAGGTGCCAATTATCCCGGATCGCTTCGAGCGTCTTCTCATAGGGGAGAGCTGCGGGCGTAACGCCCAGTGATCCCATTTGAACGTCGGGGAGTAATCCGCACTCGCTTAATACGGTCGCCGCTGATACGGCTGCTTCGAGGTACAGGAAATACTTCTGACAGGGCGTGTGCTGTGTATTCGCGCTTCGCTAATACGGAAACTCAATGGACACTGCACATATATAAATACACAATTCATCAGGAAGAATGCAACCTTGCCCTGCTTCTACGAACAACCTTCGCTTTCTACCCGAACATTTTTGTTTTTCTTTTATGTATTCTGAACACAGATTTCAACAGAAAGCCACTTCTGAACACGCTTTAGTATTTGCATGCTGCGAGAAAATGGCTGCGCACTGGTTGCACCGTGAAAAATTTGTAGTGGAGGCCGAAGGGGGTGGGCATAAGGAGAAAATGATGCTGGTGCATTGGATTGCAGATCTGGTAAGTTTCAGTGAAATTGAAGTTTTGCATCATGTGTAGCACAGTATCGTACTGCAATCGGCATATTAAATAACGCGAAGGTATCGATATCGCCGTGGACCTGGCACAGCAGCAGCAGTCAGGTGTACTCGAGTTAGCAGTAACTGCTGTTTCAAATTACATGCAAATGTTTAAGTCAATGACATAGTTCCTAGTTTTCTGCCTGCTGCGACCTAGTACTGCTATTAATAACATAAAAAAATAAAAACTGCAGCAAGCTAAATAAAGCTATTTTCTTAATGCAAGACACTCAACCTGCAATAATGTTTTGTGGATATAGCATCTGGCTGCTCAGTGGAGTCACGGTCAGCATCCATTTCTGGGTGCGACGGCTACATTTTTATGCAGGTGAGATTCGAAAACTCCCGAAGGCCACACGATGCTAGTGCACAGCTGAGAGGCCAAAAGGCTTGGAATAAATTCACAGTCCTACACTACAATGTGTTTTAAAGCCAATGTCCTAGTTTTTAACGTTAGCAAACGCATACCGCAACATACCATCTAAGCTAAAAATGGTAGGGAATAATTTTATTAGTAAAAATAAAAAACTGCTTTTAAAGCTAGATATGAATACTCTTTGCTAATATATTACGGAGTTACTGTCATTTGCCTCCTATCGAAGCACTGCCTTTGATTCCACTCCACATATACAGCCATGTGCATTATTAAAGGGAACACTTTGGTGCCGCTGCAAAAATAAGCAATGAGCTCGAAAGCGTTGTAAGGCACTTTTTTTTTTGTCTTCTTCTTAGTAATGTACGCGCAGTGCATACTAACAAAAAAGTCAAGTCTGCCTATGACTCGTACTCGAGAAGCAATGATTGCCTACTAACCAAGGATTTCGTTTTATCGGGGTTTACCAGTACAAGCCAAGGCACAGCCGTAATGGAGTCGCTATAATAACCTATATACGTCTATCTAGAATCCTCTTATTTCGATTAACCGGTACTTCGTTCACTGCCACGTAACATTACGGAGCGCAAGTATTTCGGGCTTTAATGGTAGATAGTATTCTATTTTCGGCAGGGAAGCAGTCGTTGAGAACGCTGAGTTACGAAAGGGAAATGAGCGCGGGCGAGCATCACGCTCTGCGGCTAACAGAATCGAACGTCACGTACAGGTCGAGTGGCGTTGGCAGGAAATGAATAATAGAGTGGAGTTGAGTTCTGGCTCTAATGCTGAAAACGACGGTATGGCTAAGTATTAGGGTAGAAGGTTCATAGCGCGCACGAGGCTAGGTTTAAAAATTTTGTTGTTGTTGTTGCTTTTTTTTTTCTGTGGGCGTGAGGAAGACAACTATTGCGCTAAAGAAAACTGTTAGGATAATACCGTAACACGACACGCCTTTACGAGTTATCAGTGCTTGTAAGAAAGATGTGAACGAATTGACGGGACATGGGATGTATCCGAAGGTTCATTTGCGGGTTTGTGTAACTATTACCGTGAGAGGTAAATGGTGATGTGGTCTTACTGTGTAGGGCGACTTTTGATAAGGATAGCATCTAAACATCTTAAGGAAGCTTCGCTCTAGACGGCGACGCTGTGAAAAATGGTGCAATGATGCATGTACGCCCCTAAGGGCCTTAAAATTGGTTCCTTCTGTTTAAACACTCTTTCACAAGAGCATTCTAGATTTAACCATGACATGTTTAACTGATCCAGGCACAAAAAAGACCGGAACTTGCGACTCGTGAGTTTTACATCCGGGTGCTTTATTTTTAGGGGAACGAACGATGAATTCCTTTTCCGGGACAATGGCTAGAGTCTTATAAAGAAAGTACCAAGAAATGTTGAACGTTTTCCGAAAAGACTAAATGAAAATAAAAATAAAACAGGTGCCAATTTAGCCTCTCCTGATCACCTAGAGTTGTGCCATAAAGCTCTGTAGGACGCTTTATATATTCGATTTATTAGAAAAGTTCACATAATAAGCATTCTTAGTAACGAATACCAGATTAAATAATAATCTCACATAACCTATGGGTAAAGAATGCCTGGTAATGATACTGCGCGCATATTACCCTGCTTCATGTTTTTTCAAAATATCTGTGGCTCGATCGCTCTCTTGGAAGCAGTTTCTTTCTTATGTTAGCAGCCTTTATCCACATTGGGGAAGTATTCTACCGAAAAAAAAAATTATTTAATTGTTTAAACTTGTCCTTAAAAATACGAGATATAGGCCTGCGTTGTTTGCGCAGGTGGAATGAACAGCGAGGCGAGCATTATGTAAATACATGATAGATCTTGATGGCTAGGCGTTTAATTAGCTAGAATTCACTTCACGAGTGTATTTCATGCGGGCTAGTCAGCAGGAGCTGCCAACTCGGGCCTCTTCTTTCGTGTGAGAGGGTGATATCAGAACAACCCCCCAGGATTCTTGCATCCACGTTATCCCTAGGCCACGCAGGTACGTTCATACAGCTTAATTAAAGAGGGGCTTATATGTGGGCTGGTAGCCTACGCTATCGCATCATGCCCCTAAAGACGGAACTTAAGTGTCCCCCATATTTTTGCGATTTATTTATTCATTTATTTTACCTCAAAGACCCCGGGTAATGGGCATTGCGGTTGGACATGGCAGTTATAAGGTGATGGCCTCAATTTCTCTCTTGAATTTCACGGGGGTTTTAATGCGTGCAGCTTAAAAGGACTACTAATTCCATGTTCTGGAATGGGATTACTGTATTGGTTGGGTATTATTGCAGGCATGTGGCATGCGGGGTTAATAGTTTTTCAAAGCTTTTCGGAGCTTCTACGGTAAGGTTAAGGTAAAAAAAAAATACTGTTTGCTAATGAGTATCCGTGAGATAATATAGATGCAAAAAAAAAAAACAATGATTAAGCGTATAGAAAGGTGAGTGCACGCGAACTAGCATCGACAAGGGGCATCGACAACTAGCATCGAAGTGGCAGTCATTAACACTGTCGCGTCATACCCTTAAAGACGGATCCCTTTAATATCCCCTAATTTTTATTCTGTTCTATTTTTATCATTTTAATTTCAGCGCTCTTATTTTCTCGTGGTTGGCCGGTTGTGGATTCCTCATATGAATCCGTAACTGGCCAAAAGATTGGTGGTTCTTCAATGTGCGATTACCTGTCATGTTGTTGAAGCAGGAATATCCTCGTCGTACTTACGCTACAACTGGGTTACTATTTCAGCTAGTTACCTTCGAGTCAGTATCCTGCCACGTCGCGCCGCCTATCTCTCAACACATGTCGAGCTCTCTTGGAAATCACTTTAATTGTGAGGGCACTGTACACTCTAAACAAACTCGTACACCCAAAAGGTGCGTTTCCATGTCTGTAACTCCCTCCCTCTAGAAAAGGTGCATTGAGGTACTGCTTCACCTTTAAAATGGGTGCAGTGCTGCTTCTTGCACCCGTGGAAAGGGTGCATCAGTGCTGCTTCGGGCACCCATGGAAAGGGTGCACCAGTGCCTCAATGCACCCTTTCTGGAGGGTGGGAAGTAGACACGTAAAGGGTGCAATTTTGTTTAGGTTACTATACGATACTGAAATATGCTGTTTTTGTATGGTGCAATTTCTGTTGCGTACAAAAAGTTTGCCTCCAGAAGTTTTTCCTGTGTCCGATTCGAACAGTGAAAACTACCATAGAAAAATTAATAGGCTGCGTTTTTTGAAAATAAATAGCAGAAAGCTCAAAACATCTCCAGCGGCGAATAGCAGATATATTTACCATTTTGTGGAGTTTTACGAGTCCACAACATTGGGTTCATAAAAAATATCCCGTTGAAAAAATGTTTTCGTTCACAATTTAGAAATACAACATGATGGTGCCATCAGTACCCTTGCAGTTGGCTGTCGACGACATTATAAAAAATTCTTTTTCTCTAGGTTGCCTTTATCGTCTCATTGCGCTCTAACAGATGTGTACTAGAGAGGTAGCTTCGAGAGTCGCCTGAACATTTTTTGGACGAGTCAGAGCTCTTTATTGAACCCACGGTACCTATGGGACATTCTGTAGCTGTTATGATTGAAAAACAGGGGCCTACACTGTTGCAATTGCAAAATGATGTATGTTGAAAATGGTCTACTCATGATTCGATTGCTTTATTTTTCGTGCATATATTAATCTCCCGCCGCCGGCTTGCTCAAACTGCAAAGAGCGATACGGGTCATGCTGCGGAGCTTTTGGCGCTCCAGGTCAAACAAAGCACTCGGAGGTCATTAAGCAGATTGAAAGAATACCAACTTGCATGGGTTAGGGGGATCTCAATCGATATATCGGTGCCCTATATCGTACGATTTAATCGAATAATTGATCAATATTCGCCGCTGTTTGTAGGACAGCGTGGAGTGAAACGTCGATTAATGGAAAGCACGAACGTTCGCTCAGCGTTAAGGATAAGAAGTGCGCTGAACAACAGGCGGGTAATCGATTTCATGTGTCATCTGACAGGAGGAAATATGAAGAGTTAAGCTGCAAAGTATGCCGAATGACAATTAGAAGACAAAAACGCGTATCTTCTATTTATGCAGTGTTGATCTTCACGCCAGCTGATTTTACGCGCATTCGAAAATTTTTGAAATTACTAGTGCTCGAAAAATGAGAAGAAAGTTGGAACAGCGCCGAGAAATCATGTTCACTAAAAAAAAAAAGCACTCTCAACATGGCCCGTGTAACCACGGCTTGACAGAGAAAAACCACCCGTAGCTTGCAGCCAGGGAAAAAAAAAAATGTGTAACCGTCGTTGCCATTTTAGACTTATTCTACTACGGTCAGGTTTTCACAAATTGCTAGCCCTGCAGCCAGTTATAGTAGATGCTTGCACCGCCTAAAAGTAATAAAATAATTTTCTGATAATTCGTTCTATATATAGCGTCTCTCCGAATAGTAACCACGCTTATAGTGCTTTTATAGAATACTTGTATGGACCAGTTTAAACTTAGCGTAATAAGTGCTTGCTGCTGATAAAGTCTGGCAACGGCAGCATCAACCGCTTACCCACCATACCTTTTTGACCGTGGTGACGGCAACCCATGGCTTTTGACAAAGGCAGTGTAGTTCAATAGACGTTCTGAACCTGGCTGAAGCGGTTCGCACTGTGTTCAATATCAAACTGCAGTTAGCAACATTCTACTATGCGGTACACAACATTTACCTTTGTAATGTTGTGTTAGGCAAGCTCTGTAAGCTGTTCTATGTGAGCGTAAACAGGTACGCTGACATCTCTCGGCAGCTGGAAGGGTTGTTCGATGTTTACTGGTTCCGGGAAACAGCAGATGGGCTAAACAAGCCAAGAACAGAATCATTTAGATAGCTTGGAGCCGGGAATTCAATTTAATCGCTCAACTCACGGGGGAATGGTAAGCAGTTGGTGTTCTAATAACGACCACTATCGATTTCTGCGCAACTGGGAATGACCGATTCCACGGTAAGGTCCTCGATCGCGGTTTCTCGTTCTCACCAGCTTACGAAAACAACATTCTACCTAACGAATTAGCTGCAGTGTGGCAGAAAACCTGAATCTTCTGCGTCATCCTATCTGCTTGTACGCCGTATGTAATGTGAATCTAAATTTCAAATCCTAACGACGCTACTCGCTGGCGTGCTCAACTGCCAAACCGAAATATGCGCTGGGAAAACCAGTTCCATCTTAATTTTGATCGGCATTACTGTAACTATGATCTACTGGAGACTTGACTAAACTTGTAATTGGTGAAACATTTAGAGGGACCCCCCAAGGTGAAGTATATTTGTAATAAGAGAGCAATTGCTCATTGACATCCACCCAAGCGCAGCCATATGGCTACAAAAGAAAGCTGTATAGCCTTCCTATGTTGCTGTGCTTGAACAGATGGCGATGAGTAATTAATCCCTTGTTATAAACGTGTTATTATAGGCAGTGGTCAGTTCCAGAGAACCAATTTCCGCTACTTCTATGCCAATGAGACTAGGCCTAGTGTGCGAAACGCTACCAGCCCACTGGTGGTTGACCAGTGAATAGAAGGGAGGATTAAACAGCGTCAGCATAGCGTATTATTGTCTCTAGGTTGCAGATTTGCTGATATGTGATATGTGTATTTTATTACAGAATTATATCTATTTGAACTATTCCATGGCCCGGTGAGAGTTCAACACCCCGATTCGACTATATAATGAAAATGATACCGAAAGCGATGACAAACATTGTGAAATTATACGGTCAACAATTTGATGATGATAACGGTGGTGATACCCGGCGCAATAGTGGCACCTGTTGCCATATAGAGCGCTGGCATCTGTGTTGCACACGCGGCCATTATTCGTAATAGGCCTTCATACACAATAAGACACTCTGACATTTCCTAGTCATTTGGGCACATGAGGACAAATTTCATTGACAGAGGCTGGGAATTGTTCATCCCTATGTCGTCGTATATCAGTGAAGATTTCTTGTTAGTTTCTTTGGCTTATGGTGGACACCTCTGTTCCACCTGTAAGCGTATGACGCGAGAGCTTCAATGGCCCCCTTTTACGGCTTCCCTTGCGCTGTCTCGCTCGTGTACAGGAACGTTTATGCTCGCAGGGCCAATTAGCAATTAATCTATATTATCTTACACATACGCATTAGCATGCTGTTGTAAGATTCAACATTATGTGAAAGACTACCCGACATATAATATAAGACACCCCGCTTCAACCAAGCCGTACGAGCGTGTATTTGCTGTTTTGGCACCTGCAGCCAAACCGGTCACGTCATGTGGTCTCATGACGTCACACAACCAGGCGACCAATCAGTGCCCGGCTATGCCACCTGCCAGTGGCCCGCATGCGATTTTTCGCTCACAACGGCGACGCCGACTAAGAAGGTTCTGGATTTTTTGGGGAACAGTGTATTTCGTGCTACCACGTTAGAAATGCCGGATATTTGCTCTCTGCTTAACGCGCTGTGCTAAACTTTGTGGGTCGCCTTAGGGCTGCTGTTCTTTGATTTATGCCCAAGGCCTGAAGTTTGACCGTCTGGCTGTTTAAACTTAAACTATGAAACGAAGCGTAATAGGAGTTCAATGACAGGCGTGCTGCTAGTCATTTGACTAAGCGTGACCATGCATCTGTGGCGCACGTTACCGCATGCTGGGCTGCTTAAATGGCTTTTCATATAAAGGAAAAATGTTACTCTCGCACATATCGGCCTGAAACAGATCTCTTAAATGAACTACAGATTGTCGTCACTCCATGCCGTTTACTTCAGGGCTAAAAACAAAGAAAAAATATTGCTCACCAGAATGAATGTCCTCCTGAAATCAGTTTAAATTTTTTTTTATATATATAGCTGTGCCCTGCGAGATACAAAGATCAGAGCAGACAGGGACAGTTTCTTTCCTCGGAAAGCTAGAGCTTAGGTTCTCGTTTCATCCAGTTACCTTTTTATTTGCATTTTAATCTCACCAGCAGTATATTTATTTTTTTGTTTGTTTATTTATTTATTTATTTACTTACAATACCTTACAGGCCTCCAGGGAGGCATTGTGTAAAGGTAGTACAGAACAGATGTACATGCATACAACAGTGCATAATAAAGCAGCAAAATCCACAGCAATGAACAGAGTTAAATACAAAAATATATTAAGCAATCATTGGAAGTATAACAACCACACAAAAGAAAAAAAGCTGTAAGTGAACAAAATAGTTAAAATAAGAAAACATACATAAAACGTAGCCTGGCTGAAAAACACGTGCATATCGTACAGATGGGGAAAAAGAAATAGTAACACATAGCAACCACACGTGATAAGACAGGGAAAAATAAAGTGAAACAAGAAGCATGACTTCCTAACACAAATGGGAACGTCCTTCAATTGTCGATAAAATGTTTGACTAGATGATCATGGAAAATTTCACGATTGCGCTGAGACGATGTGGTTTAGAAGGTCATTCCACAGGCGTATAACACGTGGGAGGTATACACCTGCCGAACATAGGCCCTAGCACCTCGATCTTGTTGTTCAGAAAAAACATTATAACCATCGCTCAGCCCAGTGCATTAGCATGCCATGATTCCCTTCTAAATATCTTCTAGAAATCACTTGCGGCTTCAGAAAAATAAAATAATTCTTCCTTTTATGTTAAGTACGCTAGAGCAGATGATGTGGAAATTACAACGAATACTCTTGTCAAGATGATACGCGGACCCTGATCAGATCGCTCGTACGATGTAGCAGATACTATTTAGTCTAGAATTATTATATACTCTAGGTGAGAAACATCGCAGTGGAGTGGTCCGGACCAATTTAGACTACCAGGGATTCTTAAATACTCACTGGCATCATATATAACTTCAATGGCTTCACGTTTCACCACCACCAGAGCGCGACCTGCGCAGAAGGGCAATTTTACCGCTTTGGTCTTGGCTTAGTATATATCCGAATGCCAACGTCACTTTTTGTGTCCGTATGGTTATCACTTATTTCGTGCTCTTAGCCGATTAGGACTAGAATCTAAACCCTGTCCTGGTATAGACTAAGAGACAACGAGAAAGCTTGGAAGGCGGGTTCCTAGAAAACACAAGGTGAATAAGAGGCGGAAAGGAAGCCTAAATCTGGCTGGCCGACATAAGTTCTGCGGAGACGTCGACTTGTAAATCAAGGCTTCCCTTCCGCTCATTGTTCATATAGTATGGCATTGCATACGGTATTGTATACACTGTGATACGGTTCGGTATGGTATGGTATGGTATGGTATGGTATGGTATGGTATGGTATGGTATGGTATGGTATGGTATGGTATGGTATGGCATGGTATGGTATGGTATGATATTGTATGGTATGGGTATGGTACGGCACGGTATGGTATGGTATGGTATGACATGGTATGGTATGGTATTGTATTGCATGGTATGGGTATGGTACGGCACGATATGGTATGGTACGGTACGGCACGGTATGGTATGGTATGGTATGGTATGGTATGGCATGGTATGGTATGGTATGGTATTGTATGGTATGGGTATGGTACGGCACGGTATGGTATGGTACGGCACGGTATGGCATGGCATGGTATGGCATGGTATGGTATGGTATGGTATGGTATGGTATGGTATGGTATGGTATGGTATGGTATGGTACGGCACGGTATGGTATGGTATGGCGTGGCATGGTATGATATGGTATGGTATGCAATGGTATGATGTAGCACGGTATGAAACGCGCCGAAGAATTGACGCGTTTGAATTGTGGTGCTGGCGAAGACTCTTAAGAGTTCCTTGGACTGCCAGAAGATCAAATCAGTCGATATTGTCGACCATAAACCCTGACTGCTCATTGGAGGGTCAAATTCTAAAGTTAAAGCTCAGCTACTTTGGTCATCTGATGAGAAGAGAGGAGTCGCTGGAGAAAGATTTGATGTTGGGAAAGGTTGAGGGTCGCCGGAGAAGGGGTAGGCAGCGAACGCGATGGTTAGATGGCATTCTCGAGGCATTGCAGATGAAGCTATGTGATGTTAAGAAGATAGTGAGAGACCGGAAAGCGTGGCGTGACATGGTCCATAGGGTCACGAAGAGTCGGACACGACTGAACGCCTGAACTGAACTGAGCACGGTATGACATAGTATGGTGTGGTGTGGAATGGTATGGTATGGCATGCTATTGTTCGGTACGGTATGGTGTGGCACGGTATGGCATAGTATGGTATGGTATGGTACGGTTCGGTATGGGGTATGGTATGGTATAATGTCGTTTGTGGTGTGGTGGCGTTGCATGTCATTTTATGTCATGCGAAGTCTAACTTCCAGAAGCACCACATATGGTTCTAGAGGCGTCGTTGCTGATGGGCTCTGTATTAAACGGGAGTTCTCTCGCGTGCATTGAGACCGCACAGCTCACGAGAGCGATGTATTATTTCGCCCTCATCGATATTCGGCCGTTGGTATTAGGGCTCAGTAGTCGAACGCTAAAAATATTATGCCACCGCTCTAGGCAACACGACTCACTGTAGCCCTCATGGCGGTGCACAGAACTAGCGAGCGGAGGCATCGAAACTCGCGATCGCGGCCACCAGTGTGTCCCCGACGCGCCCAATTGCGCAATAGGGAGTACGTGCGCGGGCCCCGCCGCCGCCCCGTCCTCAGTGCAGTGAACTCTTAACGACCGCGAGGCTGCCCGCGAGTAATGGAAAAGAACGCACTACTTCGGCATGGCTCACGCGCTATGGTTCGGTAAAGTTCATAGTGTTTGCCTCGCCGGGCGTTTAGAATTGCGTAAACGTGTTTCCTTTTACGTCATTTCCTTTTTGTAAGTTCTTCAGTCACAGGTCGATAAGGGGAGCACAGGTAAGCGGGACTATAGTGCTAGGGTTGCAGCAGTTTCGGCAGGTTGCGACATTAGTCGTCGTTTCCTCTGAAACTGGCCATTGTAGTTTCGGTGTATTCATAATCGTCTTATCCTTAATGTGTTTATTTTTGTTTGGGATGCATTGGGCAAATCTTTTTTGCTCTGTGGCGTTTAATATGCTTTCTTATTAGGTTTCCAGTCGCTAGATGATAAGAGGCAAGGATAGAGTACTGCGAGAAGCACGAACAGGTTTGGGAAGTTTGCGCAATTTCGTTTTGTTTTTCTCTCGTTCTGTTTATTTTTGCGGTTTTTGTTTATTCGTTAATATTGGTAGTGACGACCTCAAAGGATCAGCAGTTTGGATAGCAGAAACAGACGATCTGTGCATGAGAGCAGGCATCGGAAATTTCCATCTGAGGGCGATTTCTGGAACTGCGGTGACATTTATAAGGTCTACAGTGTGTGCAGGACGAGAGGATCTGCATAGATCGACGAGAACAAGAACCAAACAAATAAAATGCTTATTCTTGAAGAAAAAGAAAACAACTAGTTTCAAATTGACTCGGGCGCAAATCTCTGAGTAATTGGTTGCATGACTTAAGAAGTCGTTAATGACACTAGTGAACCACCTTCATAGCGAGTGACGTCAGCGCGCATATTGCATGGCGATACTACAGAACAAAAAAAAAAAAGAAAAAAAAGCGGCTCTCGTAAGTTGCGATCCCCAGGAAAATTGCTTACGTGGTTTGGAGGGGTGGAATATTTTGCAAAGCGGAAATAAATTAAATGTAGTGATATTTATATTACCGTAACATAAACGTGTGTTTATCAAAAAGCGCGTATAGGATTCTTTAAACACCGAACTCAGAAAGAAAGTGTCCCCGCGTGTTTGTGGAAAACACTCATACGATCATCGGAGCCGAGGAGCAACCAATTTGCTTGTGCCTCGCTGGTGACGCCAGCTGTTGTGCAGAAATGGAAGCGGTGAGGGGGACGACGACACGCACGAAAGCGTCCACTGTGATAGGGCGCATCCCCACTATGCCCCTGGCGCGCCATTTGCCCATTCGACGCCACTAAAATTTCCCTTCTTTCGTATAAACTTTGTGACACAACCGTTTTTTGTGCCGCGTTCAGGGTGGTGTCATACCATTTCACTCCCCATTTAGCATCTATCAATCATCATCATCATCACTTTAATCAGCCTGACTATACCTACCGCGGGGCGATGACCTCTTTCATATCCCTTCAGTTAACCCAGCCGGCGGACAGCTACAGCCACTTACTCTCTGAAAAAATCCTAATCTCTTCCACCACCTAACTTTCTACCGCCTCCCGCTACGTTTATCGTCACTTAGAATCTGATCAGTTGGCTTACGGATCATCGGTTTTCCTCACTTAGCTCTAAATGTCCCGCCCATGTCCATTTATTCTTGACTACAAAATACCCATTACCTGCAATTAGTTATATTTCCAATATTTTCATCATAATTACCATTATCTTAACATTATTATTAGATTTGTTTTCTGTTATGGCGAAATGGTAATGAGACTGCATTTGTATATACCTTTTATCACCTTTTTCTAATCGACTGCTTATACATTCGGTCTGAAAACTTTTCTTTTCAAAATACGACGTGAACTGGCCCCGTTTTTTTTTTTTTTTCTATCCCTTTACCTATACCAGCCGTGACGACTGTCTTTCTGTGCATAATTTCTGACTAACTACGTGTTACTCCGACTCTGTGTTTAGCTTTTATATCTGCGTCATCTTTATTGCCCTGAAAAGGTCGAAGACCTTATTTCTTGATTTTCGCAACTATTCCACGTCAAGCACGTGCATAAAGTACTGTAGCTAGTAGGCCATTTTCACGAAATCGATTCCGAGCTCTGACAGCGCTGCTAGTTGGCCTCGCTGTTACGAACTCCCAGTCATAACCATATGCCGATCGAAGGTCAGCGAATCGACTGAAATGAAATACTGAGCACTGGTACACGACCGGCTGTGATGGAGATCGGGTCAACAGTGTATCGAAGCAACAAAGGTGCACAGAACGGTATCAAGATCTCCAAGGCCTTCGAGCGGTGACTGTACGCAGTCTAGAATGAAAAGAGCATGTAACTTAGCTCAGGGTAACAAAACCAGGCCCGTACCATCTCCGAAAAATATCATATTTTAAAATGTGCAACTTATTAGGCGAATATGTCTACTTAGGACAGGTAGTAACCGCAGATCCGGACCATGAAAAGGAAATAACAAGAAGAATAAGATTGGGATGGAGCGCATTTGACAAGCACTCGCAGATTATGACTAGCAGCTTACCGGTATCGCTCGATAGGAAAGTATACAACAGTTGCATCTTCCCTGTATTCACCTATGGGGCTGAAACGTGGAGGCTAACCAAGAGAGTTCTACTTAAGTTGAGGACAACCCAGAGGGCTATGGAACGAAAAATGGTAGGGGTAACATTAAGAGATAGAAAGCGTGCAAGTGGGTCAGAGAAACAACTCAAGTTACCGACATTCTAGTATAAATTAAGAAGAAGAAATGGACATGGGCAGGACATGTAGTGCGAAGAGAGGATAACCAATGGTCGCTGAGGGTAACAAACTGGATTCCAAGGGAAGGAAAGCGTAGCAGGGGGCGGCAGAAAGTTAGATGGGTGGATGAGATTAAGAAGTTCGCAGGTGTCAAGTGGATGCAGCTAGCACAGAACCGGGTTAAGTGGAGAAATATGGGAGAGGCCTTCGCCCTGCAGTGGGTATAATCAGGCTGATGATGATGATGATGATGATGAACTTATTCCGCAGAATAAAAGATTGACCGGGCTATACTACATCAAATATAATGTCATTGTCGGCAGGCATTGATGCCAGAATGTTTTTTTTGTTGTTGTTGTTGTTTCGCGTATGTCTAAGGATCACTGTTACATGAAATTTTGGCCTCTAATGAAAACAAAAACACGATAAGAGTAATTTTGGGAGTTTTATAGACCCACTGATACAGACAAAGAGTTGGAAGAGGAAGCTTCCAAGCTTTAGTGGAGCGCTCAGGAATGTGATAATGTGCGTACTTCAAAACAGTCAACAGTGCTATATTGGTTGATTCACTTATACTAGAAGGGCTTGCACAATGGCAAAGCCCTCTCTGTCGGGAGGGGGCGGGGGGGGGGGGAGGAAGGGGTGGGGGGGAGGGGGACGTCAGTTCTTTGTGCTTTCATTCTATGTGTCCACATGATAAGAAATCAAAAGCCTTCTCTAAAATACCACATGGCTAATGGCTTTCCGATCAAGAAAAACGCGAAGCGGAGCAGCGTTATGAGTTTAAACGGTTCCAGCCTGTATTGAAGAACATCGATTTCTCTTGCTCACTTGTAATGATAAATGCCGGAAAAAAAATACGAGTTCTGTCTCCTGCTTTAGTCATTCCTTCCGTCTTCGTTATCGATGGTCTCAATTTCAAATTCTCTCTAACACGCACGTCTCCTCCTTCACGCAGGCTACTTTTGAAGCATGGCAATAATTGCTCCTTTTTCTATCGTTTATTCTTTTACGCACCCAAAATTTGCATTGTTAGTCCAACGTGGTGAGACCGCCATACGGCAAATTAATTCTCAATGATAAAAATAAATGCGAATTTATTTAAGCATACTGCTGACGCAATCTGTTGTACCGCCTCCGTATTCAATAAACTCAGGAGCCAACTCTAGGCCGTGAAAGTATCTGAAATGATATTTCCCGTTAATTCGTGGACTCGAATAAAATGTCACAAGTTTGGAGTACGCATTTTAAAGCGGTAGTGAGCCTAAGGCCGCCGTAATGATGTATTCACGACTTCACCTATCTGGAGCAAGGCTCCTGCCCATGACTTGTCCCTCCATCTTCCGATTTGACGCGCATTTCCTAGCGAACATCGAATAACATTAAAATGAAAAAAAATCTAACGTATACTAGGCTTTGCTAATGCAAACATATTATCATGCCAAACATATCCGATGCCATCTTTTCCTTACTTTGACACCTAATATACCACATAAAAGGCATGCGGGACTGTAGAGCTAGGCACACCACCGCAGTGGCATACCGAGAGCAGCAAGTATTTTTCTTACGCTGTTTTATCTGCCTAACGATTATGTTCCGTTGGAAGAGAGCGTTCACGCTGCCTTTCAAAAGGGCCGAGATTTTGAAAGTGCTTTTCAAAGATTAACTGTATAGTAGATGTAATAGGACGAATTGTCTGTAAAATATGCTAACAGTCTCCAAAACTTCTAAACGAATGCACTCTGAACTACCTTCATCAAGTAGATTAAAAATTTGTCTTGTGTTATTCATTTTTGTTGTCGTTTTTCCTACCTGTATAAATTTTTAAGCATGTTCGGTGCACCGTTCTGAAATTTTCTATGAAGATTAAAGATTTTTATACTACACCGCCGTGACTAAGGTTAAGGGCTTTAATAAGATATATTATAATATATTTTTCTGCATTGGTGCTGGAATCACTGCATATTCGCTTTTTTTTCTTAAAGATATCAGTTTTGGCAATGATTTGATTCCAATAGCAGTCCTGTAAAAGACATTGAGTAAAATCTTCAACTTAGTTACGCCCTATGTAGTTCCTGAAAAAAGGTACATAACCCCCAAAAAAGGTTATTGTGATAAAAGTACAAACAACGCCTCGGAAAACTCCCGCCCTTCCGCTTGGTGCGGCCACAAAAAAATATGAAAAAAAAAATCATTCTTTACGTACTGAATAAAAAAAATGTAATATACTTCGGGAAAACTACAGAATGCTTTACCAGATGGTATCCGAACCTAAATCAGTTTTTTTTTTCTTTTTTTAAAAGAGAACAGATGCAAATAAATCTTTTTAAAACTTATTTTTTCCCACGACGTCCTCACAAAGAGAAGATTAGGGAAGCATTTTGGGAGTCATGAATGTCTAGGCGTAATACATTTCTTGAAAGCACAATAAATTTCCCATCAGAAAGTAGCAAAAACAATTGGATTCAAAGAAAAAAAAAAACGGCACCATTCATTATAAATAAGGGAGACTATCTTCTTAATAATTTTCTTTAAGAGGGAAAGTTAATTGTTTGAAAGCTGACAGACAGCGTCACTGTCAAATGCCAATAACGTTTTTGTATCGTCGCCTGCTTTCTTCAACAACGTGCTATGTACTGATAAAAATTTCCCCCAAAGAGAGCACCTACTCACTTCCTAAATGCATGTCGTTTTAGAATGACGATGGAAAGGCGGGCTTGAAAACGAAGCGAAAGGTGGGACATCAAATAAAAAGAAAAAGCTTTCTGCCATGACTGACAGGGTACAGCAAAGCAGGGCCGGGCAAAATGGCATCAGCATATTCTTGCCATGCGTTGTCTGGAATAATCCTCGTCTCTCAGTGTGGAATTGGTTTCGTTAAAACCCGGATTTCCGACACTTCTTTGAAACACTGGAAAAATGGAGGCAGACAGTATGTTTCAAAACACTTTTTCTCTCTATATTTTTTTCATTCCTTCCTAACGTGCTTCAGGAGAGGTGCATGACTTCCGTAGTCCTTTCATCGTATTCTATTAAACCATTCTAGAGTTATATGTGCATTCAGCCCGACGTCAAACTGTCGCACATTTGCAGTTCAGTTCAGTTTATTATCTTAAAAGTCTCCCGTAGGGGACTTTTAAGCTGTTATCTTTAATGGTTACGCAACGCAGTTTTTGTCTAGAATAACGTGTGGAGTCCTTCCTGTTTCCGGGCTTTTCCAAAACCCCTTTTCTGAAAGCATTCAAAATTATATATATATATATATATATATATATATATATATATATATATATATATATTGTCACGGTGTTGGCGACAGGGGGTAGATTAACAGAGCCGGTACAGGTAGAATCACACGGTCCAAGGTTTAGATACGTCCTGCGAGTCCGGAGCCGATTCACTTCAACGTCGTCTTTCACTCTGAGCGCCCCCTGGCATTCCTCCCTCCTTAAGCGTAACGCACACAGTTACACGTGCACACAAGCGTACAAAAGCAACCTCCCCCCCTCAAAAAAAAGTTTGTAGATGTAGTTTGTCAGTCACCGTGCAAAGTACGGCTTCAGTCGCAAGACATGAACTGTCTCTGGACGAGGTAGCCGACGGCCTGTGTGCTCTGATCCATCCGGGAGCACCTCGTAATTGACGTTACTGATGCGTCGCACGATTTTATACGGTCCGAAGTAGCGGCAAATTAGCTTGTCTGAAAGGCCGCGGCGTCGAACAGGAGTCCACACCCAGACCTGGTCCCCGGTGTTGTAGGAAGCTTGTCTGTGGCGGAGGTTGTACCGGCGTGAATCCCTGTCCTGTTGCTGGGTGATGTGGACGCGTGCTAGTTGGCGTGCTTGCTCAGCATCTTGGGCAAACTGCTCGGCGTCAGAACAAAGTTCGGTATCTGTTTGGTAAGGGAGCATTGCGTCCAGCATCGTCCGAACCTCCCTGCCGTAAACGAGGCGAAACGGCGTGAAACGTGTGGTCTCTTGGACTGCCGTATTGTATGCGAACGTCACATATGGTACGATCGCATCCCAAGTCTTGTGCTGGGCGTCGACGTACATCGCCAGCATATCCGCGATGGTCTTATTAAGCCTTTCCGTCAGCCCATTGGTCTGCGGATGGTAAGCAGTAGCTTTTCGATGCGCCGTACCACTGAGATGAAAGACTTCGGCCATCATTTTTGAAGTAAAGGCAGTCCCTCTATCAGTAATAATACAGGTAGGAGCACCGTGCCGTAGTATGATCTGGTGTACAAAGAAATGGGCAACTTCAGACGCTGTACCACTAGGTAACGCTTTGGTCTCGGCATAGCGAGTCAGATAGTCTGTGGCGATGATTATCCAACGGTTGCCACCAGAGGACCGAGGGAAAGGACCGAGAAGGTCCATGCCGATTTGATCAAATGGTGCTCGTGGTGGTATTATGGGCATGAGGAGGCCCGCAGGCTTTGATTGCGGAACCTTCCGACGCTGACATTGCCGACAGCTCTTGACATAGCGCTTAACAACAGTGGCAAGGTTGGGCCAGTAGAATGTCTGTCGTATCCTAGCAAGTGTGCGAGAATAGCCCAAGTGGCCAGATGTTGGTTCATCGTGGCACGCGGAAAGGATTTCCTCTCTCAGAGCTGTGGGTACCACGAGGAGGTAGGTTCTTGACTCGGATCTAGAGTTCTGCTTATAAAGCACACCACCTCTCAGGCAGAAAGTTGAGAGGCTCCGAGAAAAGCACTTAGGTATGGTGGCTGGCTGACCTTCTAAATAATCAGTCAGTGCTCGTAAATCTGGATCTGCACGCTGCTGATGTGACATATCTGAAGCATCAACAGCTCCGAGGAAACTGTCAGCGTCATCCGTGTCTGGTGGAGCGAGCTCGACAGGCGCGCGGGAGAGCGTGTCAGCATCTTCATGCTTAAGTCAGGACTTATAAACAATAGTGAGATCGAACTCCTGTAGGCGAAGGCTCCATCGCGCCAGGCGGCCGCATGGGTCACGCAGGTTGGCCAGCCAACACAAAGAATGGTGGTCAGTGACAATTTTAAATGGGCGACCATAAAGATAGGGGCGAAATTTCGCAGCAGCCCAAATAATGGCGAGGCATTCCTTTTCAGTAGTTGAATAGTTCGTCTCGGCGCGGGATAAAGTACGGCTGGCACAGGCGATGACTCGTTCAACACCCTCTTGACGTTGCACGAGAACCGCCCCAAGGCCAATGTTACTGGCGTCGGTGTGTATTTCTGTCTCCCCCTGCTCATCGAAATGGGCCAGAACAGGCGGCGATTGGAGACGGAGACGCAGCTCGGCAAAAGCAGCTTCTTGTTCGTGCGTCCAAACAAAAGGGGTGTCTCCCCGGGTGAGCTGAGTCAGCGGTTCAGCGAGATCAGCTATGTTATCGATAAAACGCCGGTAGTAACTGCACAAGCCGAGAAATCGGCGAACAGCTTTCTTGTCACGTGGAATCGGAAATTCCGCAACAGCAGCAATCTTGTCAGGGTCGGGCTTCACGCCGGCGGCGCTGACGACATGGCCGAGAAATTTAAGCTCTCGGTAGCCAAAGTGGCATTTCTGTGGCTTAAGTGTCAAGTTAGCGGATCGAAGGGCTTCGAGTACTGACCGCAGGCGCTGAAGATGTTGTGCAAATGATTCTGCGAAGACCACCACGTCATCTAGGTAGACTAGACAACACTGCCATTTAAGGCCGGCGAGGACAGTGTCCATCATCCGCTGAAATGTGGCCGGCGCGGAACACAGGCCGAAAGGTAGAACTTTAAATTCGTAAAGGCCGTCGGGTGTGACGAAGGCCGTCTTCTCACGATCTCGCTCATCGACCTCAATCTGCCAGTAGCCACTTTTTAGATCGATGGACGAAAAATACTTTGCACGCCGAAGGCGGTCGAGAGAGTCGTCAATCCGCGGCAAGGGGTAGACATCCTTCTTGGTTACGGCGTTCAGTTTGCGGTAATTAATGCAAAAACGTAACGTGCCGTCTTTCTTTTTAACTAGAACGACCGGGGAGGACCACGGGCTATTGGAAGGCTGGATAACCTCATCTTCGAGCATTTCCTTAACTTGTGACCTAATAACTTCGCGCTCGGTCGAAGAGACGCGGTAGGGGTGCTGGCGGATTGGGCGCACATTATCGAACGTCACGATCTGGTGCTTGGCGATGGGAGTTTGATTCACTTTTGACGACGATGCAAAACACTCTTTGAATTCGAGTAACAATGAAAACAGCTGGTCGCGCTGGCTGACCGATAGCTCTGAGCTGACATCGAGATTGTCGAGGGATGTGGGCGGTGGCACGGTTTCTGCGGACAAGCACTCGGAGACATCAGATATGCGTTCGGCGAAAGCTACGGAAGTGTCACGAAAAAGGTGCCGATACTCGTGCGAAAAATTTGTAACAAGTACCTTGGAATGACCACGGTGAAGATGTATCAAACTGCGGGCCAAGCAGACTCCTTGTGTCAACAGTAACGATACGTTAGTTTCGGCTATTGCGTCACCATCGTTAAGGGCATTGCATTTGACATTAACGAAGGTGCTGGTTCGGGGTGGCAGAGTGACACTGTCCTCATAAACTCGAAGCACATTGAGTGGTCGCTTTGCACCGCTGAGGGCCACTGCTTTTTTCAGTAGAAAACGAGACCTTAGAATTCCGGAGGTCAATAATTGCGCCATATTCACGAAGGAAATCTACGCCCAGAATCAGGTCACGCGAACAGCTTTTCAGAACAAGGCAGCTTACCACAAATGTTGATTCTTGAATTTGAACTCTGGCCGTGCACATGCCCAGAGGAGTAATCAGATGACCACCCGCGGTGCGAACGTTTGTGCCAGCCCACGGAGTCAAAACCTTCTTGAGAACTGCGGCAAACTGGCTGCTCAAAATAGAATAATCAGCGCCAGTATCCAACAGAGCCCGAACATGGCGACCATCCAGTACTACGGGTATGTCCAACGAAATCTGCTCGCGAATGTCTGCGTTGGTGTACGCGGTCTGCTTCACCTGCAATTCGTCGTCGTTGCAGGTGCGTTGTTGCAGCGTCCGTTCCACCGGCAGTTCGTCGTCGTTGCGGGTGCCTTGTTGCGTCATGTGTCCCACCGGCAATTCGTCGTCGTTGCGGGTGCGCGGTTGCGTCGTTTGTTCCACCGGCAATTCGTCGTCATTGCGGGTGCGTGGTTGCGTCGTTTGTTCCACCGGCAATTCGTCGTCGTTGCGGGTGCGTCGTTTCGTCGTCGATTCCACCGGCAATTCGTCGTGGTTGCAGGTGCGTCGTGGTGGCGTCGAGGTGGCGGTATGATCGGTAACCGCGGACTTTTCCAATGTCGATGCGTAGTCTTTCCGTGTCCGCATCAATGGGGGGTCTCCCGCGCCGCGATTTCCAGCGAGCCTACCCCCGAAGGTCGCTGGTTTCAGTTTTCCCTCTGGGGACTGGGCGAGCGGCCCTGCGCTGCCCATGAGGAACTCGTAGCAGATGGCGACGGGCGAGACCTGGGTGACGGTGATCTAGATGGTCGCAGACGAGACGGAACGATCCGGCGCTGATCATTTACGAAATCTTCAACGGCTCGAGGCCGTTCGCCGTAGCGAGGCCGCGGAGAATCAGCGGAAAACCCTTCGAGACCTAGTCGACGGTAGGGACAGCGCCGATAGACATGACCCGGTTCGCCGCAGTGAAAGCATAGCGGCCGTCGGTCGGGGGTACGCCACTCGTCTGCTTTCCGTGTAGGCGGTCGAGAATCTGTGACGTACTGGATCACGGGGGCTGCTGTTTTCGGCCCAGCTACGTTCGGAGGAATCAGGGACGGCGACGAGGGTGGAGAGTATTGCAGCACCTGGGAGTATGTAGGGCGGTGACACTCTGGTGGTGCAGGAGGAGGAGTAGGGCCAGGTTCACCGATTGGAAATGGAGGCAGGAGCGCTTGCTGTACCTCGTCGCGGACAACGCTGGCGATGGAGGAAGGAGCTGGTTGAGGTGTGCCATACATCAGTCGGAGTTCGTCGCGCACAACGGAACGTATGAGCTCCCGTAGCGCCGATGTGTCCATGCTGTGCGATGGGAACTCAGCAGAGACGGAGGCGGCGTGGATGGTGGGATCCCGTGCCGAAGCTCGCTGTTGAAGCACTTTCTCTATAGTGGATGTTTCAGCAAAGAATTCTGCAACAGTTTTCGGCGGGCTGCGCACCAGGCCAGCGAAAAGCTGCTCTTTGACGCCACGCATGAGGTAGCGCAGCTTTTTGTCCTCGGACATCGTAGGATCCGCACGCTTAAACAGGCGCGTCATGTCTTCGATATACGCCGCTACAGTTTCGTTAGGCATTTGGATCCGAGTGTGTAGAGCGCGTTCGGCCCGTTCGCGGCGATCTGAGCTTCCGTAAGTTGCCGCAAGATGACGTTTGAACTCACTCCAAGACCACAGCTGCTCTTCATGGTTCTCGAACCACGTCCGAGCGCCATCTTCGAGGCTGAAATATACATTTCGAAGCCGTGCAGCGTCATCCCAGAGGTTGAATGTAGCTACCCTTTCGTAGTGCTGCAACCAGTCGTCGACGTCTTCATAGGTGTCCCCGTGAAAGGTCTTTGGGACGCGGGGGTTTTGCAACGTCACGTAGGTGGGGGTCGTGCCAGGCATTGCGACGACGTCGTGGCTACTGGTAGTCATGCCCGAGGGGGAATACTTAGGTGGTAGGCCTCGTTGCCTGCGGCTAGTGCGGTGAACGGGCGTTTCCACGAATATATGACCAGCACTCCTGCTTAGCGTAGGGGTACGGGACATCAGACCTGACCTCCACCAGATTTGTCACGGTGTTGGCGACAGGGGGTAGATTAACAGAGCCGGTACAGGTAGAATCACACGGTCCAAGGTTTAGATACGTCCTGCGAGTCCGGAGCCGATTCACTTCAACGTCGTCTTTCACTCTGAGCGCCCCCTGGCAATATATATATTCACATCCTCAGTCGGGGCTGTCAGCCGCTTCTGTTCGGCACGGCAAAATTAATTTCCCAATGGCGGCAACTAAGGTTTCCGTCAGATGATGTGGATATGCTGAGACGAATGCATAGTAACGGTAACCGCACAACCGAATATTCACTCAAAAAGTGCAGAGTTAGCTAAGCCCAGGGCGGTTTTCCTGCGAACAGAGCCAATTCTAGGCATGGAAAGAAGGATTCCGGTGGTTAGTGCTTCCGGAGTGCAGCTGGACTTTAGAATGCACGTCTCAATTCATTTCGCCGTCATTTTTCGTGAGATGGAGTCAAAAGCCTCTTAATCCAGAAAATCTGGCGTCGTCGTTGGGAACGAAATATCACGGCTTAACTCTGGTAGAGGGTGGCAGTTGATGTGGCCTGCCATTTCAGGCTTCACCTTTGAAAAACGAATCGAACCCTGCGACAACCTCGAATCCCGAGCCGTTTATACTAAATACTCATTCTTGCGGTTTGGTTACAACGGGGCTTTATATCTATGTCGTGTGGTCTTTCTCATAATGTGGTACATATGGCAGTACGCTGAATAGTGTGGGTTACATAACAGGGATACAATTTAGGGGATTACTATTTAATTGGTCAGGGACGTGGTTGAACGCCAACTATAGTCCATGACGGCAATCGCAGGCAGGACTCATTAGAGAGTTTTAGGTTACCGTGATCTGCGATCCGCTACCGTGATCCATCACCGCGCGTTCCACTGCGCATGCCCAGATCCCTTGCCGCCGATAGGTGGCGCCACATACTGGATGTTGGCACACAGACCTGCAGCGTCGGGACCAATCAGCTTGTGAGCGCCGTCCACGCACGATAGCGGGTCACGGTGGCGGATCGCGGATCACGGTAAGCTAAATCTCTCTAATAGAGAGATTAACGCTGTCGGTCATGCCCGTAACGTATCCATCCATTTCGTTTTTTATGTTCTACTGGTGTGTGAGATTGTATTGGGAGTACGCCCTGTGAAGGGTCGGTGAGACTATCTGGGCTCTCAGTCTGAGTTTGTGTTGTCATCTAAGGTGTCGCTATCTCCCTGACCTCGAGTTATCCGACTAGTGGAAACACCGGAGCCGGATGTCAGCTAAGTTGCTACCAATTCCGCTTCCGGCATCTCCCCCAGGTGCGCATGTACAATTTTACTATTGCACAGCTAACACCGACATGAGTAACTTAAGAAGGGATCCGACAGGCATTGACCCAATAAAAGCATATGGATTAATCAAATGTGGAGATAATATGACTAGAAAATGGAAGAAAAAGCAACCAAATTCCGTCCGGGGGAGGGGAGAGGGTAGTATTCTGTTTTCATTGGGGAATTCAAAAACGTTTTCGAAAATGACGCATTAGCAAAAGAGCACACATGAATGAAGTTGATTACAAAACACAGCCAATGTTTCTGAATTAAGTTGAATTAAAAAAAAAAAAACATAAGCATAGGTAAGCTTAACAAGTACAGACAATGAACGCACAAAAACACAAACCTGTTTCTTAGTGATTTGTGTATACGCTTTTCATTTCTGTATTCTCGAACGGCGGTGCCTTTAGTCGTGTTTCGAAATTCACCAAACCGCTCAAGTATGCATTTCTATAAAATTGAATTGTGCGCCTAAGATATGCTCTCGGTCGTCTAAGATATTTGTGCTAACAGTTCAACAATAAAGTCGCTTCCCGTTCAGTCACATAGACCTTGTATCATTATTTACATCCCTAAGCAGATCTTGTACTTTCTTCAAATGCAGATAGCCCGCTGGTAGATTTCTTAAAGGCGTATAATGCAACACGTCTTTTCCCCCGTCATCTCTTTCGCACTGCATTTAAAACAAATGCACCACGTAACACGGCAAAACCCAACCACGAATTTTGTGGGAAGACCCTGCCGTGTTCAGAATCCTTGAACCAAGTTTCACGAGTGTTAACCATCGGCCGCAGACGCTGCTTCGATCTTGGTACGCTTCTGAAGCTGGGAAGCTTCTCGGCATCGGGCAATCTGGAGGGTCTCGGCAGCCTGTAAGACACGGCTGCTTTCTCTGCATTTAGAGAGAGTGGCTTCTACGTCGCGCCGCCTTTTTTTATCACGCACCTGGTGGATTCGCCCCACACTACGCTCGCGGACCTCGCACGCACCCAGATGGCCGATGTGTGTGGCGTGCTGGATAAATGAAGAAACGGCGCAGTGGTACTTGATGAAGGCGACGGTGTTTACTGCACTGCGCGGGAGCGTGGCCCAGTTGGAACTTGATGAAGACGATGATGTTTATTGTAAATAGCGAGAGTTCAGAGCCAAAAGTTGGGAACCAGATGACCTTGAGGTTCGACATGGAAGAAGTAGAGCTTCCGCCCTTAAAGCCGTCGAAGCGGAGCGTACCCGGGCCCGGGAATTCTTCGTGGGAAGCGAGTGCGTAATCTCGTAGCTCTCGCCGCCGCCGATCAACCAGCGTGTTTAACTACAACATTCTCGCCCCGCATGAATTTGCCTCCATCATCTTCCATATGTGTCAAAAGCTGCCGCATGTCCTATTCGATTTCAGCAACTATACCTCTTTAATTTGGAAACTTCGCATCCCTGGTTACGCCTGCCGCGCTGCTTTTCTCTTATTTAAGCGACAGCATGACCATTGAAACGGCGAAATAGGGCTCCTAAAGAAATATTTTAAGTACGTTGCCCATGATAGTTGTATACACACCGCGACAGGCGGCGTCATGGGTACCCCTTTTTCAAAATTTTCTTGGTTATAAAAGCATAGTTTTAGGGGAAAATACCAATTGCTACTACGTTACGCTGGCCCGTTAGTCTTGCCTGACTTACAATTCAACTTTATTTGTTCACTTGGGAAAAATAGTGGGCGCTGTTAGCGAAATCTTACTTTATGTAGCACGTCTTCTTTATTTCAGTGCCTTTCATGGTAAACGGCGCAAACGAAAAGATTTTTGCAGCATGATTTGTCTACGGAAGTAGCAGATCGGTAGCATTTCTCCCAAAAGTTGGTGCAAAAAATAAAAAAAAAAACGTCGCTATGATCGCAACAGATTTGACTATAATATTTCGCCGCTGAAATTTACGCGGGGAAAAATGCACGCACTAAGGAATGTCGTTGCCTGATGCTTGAAAGTATATCTGTCGTTAAATTACTCGTTAGATCAAAATGTAATTAATTTTGCCACAGAGACGTGCACAGTTGAATTCACCATTTAATGTCTCATAGCTCGAGTGCTCTCTACAGTTTCAAAGATGCCATAGAGCGGTCAACCAGGCGTCCAAGTCCATAAAAACAATTCTTCCTCGGCGACCGTCAAGTTGGGAGCATGACAGCGTCGAGGGAGGCGATTGCGAAACTGCCTAGAGACGTACGTAGATGCAGAGACTGCGAGGTTTAACAAAGGCATCCCCGAAGCAAACTCACCGAATTCTTCCTCCAATTTTAGCCGGCTGAGAAGACAGGCAACATCTCAGTGCCTTATAAGCGGGGAAATTAGATGGAAACATCTCATGCGATACAGGCACCGCCAGCAATATATCCCGACGTTACGCAAACAGAACGGACGTCCAGAAAAGGAGCGGATAATGTCCGCCTGTCACATGCAGCATCAAAAAGAAATGATAAGATGAAAGGAATTTCTGCTCTGCTTCGCCAGTTACGAGTAAACTGCAAGCGCATCAAGCTCAGTATCTTAATAGCAACACCGCTTTTCAGTGGCGGCCCCGCTGCAGTCGTCTAGACATCTAAGCGCTTGGATGGCTTCGCTAAACTGCATCTTGTCACAGAGCGTCCGCTGTTTGGTCGCATTGCAATGTGTGTGGGAAGCTCAGGAAGCACATGGGGCATGGAATTCGTCTGGCTTGCTTTTTAATTGTCTTTGGGAAAACGTTTGCAGCTCTTCAGCAGACGGAAGCGGCTAGCAACACTGTTTCCGCTTCGGCTATGCGTAGGTCGCGTAGGTCGACGTTGCCCATAGCAGCATGAGTAGATAGGGATCTCAACTAGCATTATTTCCCTTCAATATAGTTATAATTATCTATTCGTTTTATTTTGTTTAGCAACAGTGATTACTAGCTGATTGGAAATAAAATTATAAGGCTGTAATGAATTTTTTTTTTTTTTTTTTTTAGCTCAAGTAGTGAATCGTTCGGATCCGGTTTTGTGTTGGATGTGACGCCGAGGAGTTCGTTGTTTTTTTCTTTTTTTCTATCAAGAAACATCACCAAAGAAGAATGAAATGTCAGCTAGAAAAATAAAACGACAGTAACGGAAACAATAACCGTAGCCTCAAGCATTATTAGGAATTTCTTCGATGTTTCACTGCCAAATTCGACATTAGTGATATGTGTCACTGCATTGCGGTGTCACTGGCGTCACACTCGACACTTTATTGGAGGTGCCTGAAAATTCAGCAATAATGGAAGATGTCAAGAAGAAGGGAAATGCTGGGCAAATGTCGAAATGCCCCGCCATGGTGGTGCAGCGGTCAGGGCGCTCGACTGCTGTTCTCAAGGATGCGGGATCGAATCCCAGCCTAGGCGGCCGCTTTCAATGGAGGTGAAAAGCAAGGCATCCGTATGTGCTGCGTGACGTGACGTCATTGTACGTTAAAGAACCTCAGGTGGTGGAAACGTGCGGGGCCCTCCACTAAGGCGTCTCATAGTCTGAGTTGCTTTGGGAAGTTAAACCCCATAAACCAAGCCATGAATTAAGTATCGAAGTCAGGGGAGCACCTGAACCAATCTGACGACAGAGGAACAGGGAGAGTGGTGGCGGTCAAAAAATTCTTCACTTGCATGTTTAAGAGCACGGATTGACGGTGTCGATGTTTCTAATTAAGAAAGCGAGTGAAAAGTGGGAAAGGAAAAAGTGCAGGTACGACCCCGGTCAAAAGTCTTCACGGCGCTTTTTGGAACCCTAAAGAAGTCTGTTGCATAATCCAGCTTCTGACGATGGTTTTTCTCTTTTCATTTGTGATTGATTATTGACATCATGAAACGTAGTGCTCAACAGGATATATAAGTGGGATGTGTAGCCCTCTTGTGCGGCTATAAGGAATGCTTGTTCTGTTTTCTTTTCTGCGTTGTTTTTTTTTTGTTGCCGATTTGTCTCGCGTTGGTTTTGAGCTGCGACGCCTCGAAGGTTCCAACAAAGTGCTAATTTTCTCTTCCGTTGTTTTTTCTTATGCATCTGATGAGACGAAATCTGCAAAATGACGGGGCAAACGGCAGGAATAAAATACACAAGCCTTTGATGATAACACAAATCACCTTTATATAAGTGAAATTTTGTACAGATTTATCTTGACGTTCAATGCTCCCACAGAATATGTTCTAGCATGCAAATATATTTCCTCGCACGAAGCAAAAATTTATTATCCGAAATAGGTCGTGGACTCTAAATAGAGATACAGGCAGGGCCAAGTTACTTTAAGGGCATGTTTATGCCAAACGCATCAGAGGTTGAGCTCGAGCCTCTCCTGTTTGTTCGGTAAAGTTTGTGGCTATTTCTGAAACGTAAACTAAACCTTCGTTTTTATCTGCAGGAAAACATTTTCTTAATCATGCGCGTGACAGCCATTTGCGGTTTTCAGGCGAGTACAAAAATCAGGGTTCATGTTTGTATGATACTTTTTTTTTTCTCTTCTAGATCAACGAACTCCGATATAAATCAGGGAGCGAAATTACGATAACGCTAGCTATGAATTGGGCTGCATAGGAGTATCTTTGTGTGGAATGTACTACAGAAAACGCAGCACAACGTACTTTTTGAAACTAAAATGTTTCTGTGTCTGAAATGCATTTTGCTGCATTCTAGTTTTAGTTTTTTATTGCAGTAGTAAATGCTATAGAGGGCCACTTAACGATTTCATATTACTTATAAACTCTACGCGGGGTTTTTAAATATAGCGAAAGGCCATGGTGGGCTACAACAACGAACTGATTGAACTCATTTTTGCTGTGCAATACAAATCCCGGCGCATATGCATCATGTAAGGGGAAAGTAAAATAATGGATTCATGAAAATATTGAATAAGGTTGTTTTGGTACTCACCGAAAATTTTCAGAGCAGACACATGACCTCATCCGTTTTTCGCAAAAGACTTAAATAAGTTACTTGTCGCTTCAATAAACAGATGAAAAGTTGATGACACAAATCGAGCGTTGAGCGCGACCTCCGATTCGTGTTAAATAGGATGCACTTTAAATAAATAATGTTTTTGCGGTGTCCTTAGTAACGATGCTACAACTACCTGTCAAATTTTGTGGTAACAAACTCAGTAAGAACCCCATCTCAATACACGGCAATCGCTTGGACCACGTGTACGTCATGCTTTCCTCCCATTTGGCCATCGACCCCGAATGAACGTACAATGTGCATCTCCTGGAGTAGTGCTAGTTTCAGCCGTTCCTATCTCCGTCCGTGAGTAACCGGATAAAACCTCTTTCGACTGCTTCACGATAAATGACGCACTTTGCAAAGCCAAGTGAGGAACGCGTACACAGGATAGTAATCTTAGGAACCGAGACGCTCCCGAGAGAAATGGTGCAAGAACCAACGCCGGCGATGGCGAATATTCCCTGAACCCCTCCGGCGAAATTCAATACCATCCGCAGCTGATTTCAGAACACTCCGTCAGCTCGATGTCGGCGACCAGTTTCAGACTCCGGAGTCTCCACCACCCCGAGTCTTAAAGTTTACTATTTACACATTCTAGGATGCTGCTGTTCGTTTAGTAAGCGTCCCGCTGGAATGAGGCATCAAGTGCAGCACCAATGCCAGGAATCGTCTGAAAATAATTTGAAGCTCAATGACATTTTGTTTTTCTTTCTCTTTGTAAGTATTGCTTTTCTCGCACGAGCTGTGACCGATTTCTGGTCTGTGGAGCTTCTTAAAAGAATTGACTTCGCGCAGTAGCCGGGAATTATGCGAGATTGCGAGGAAGTTGGCGGAGAGTTCCGTAAATAATAGCACGCGAGTTTGCATATGAAGGAGAAAGCAAGCAATTTGTTATGCCCAGTCAGACGGGTAGGTGGAAAGGAAAGTGGGGAGGCTTGGAAGAAATCATTTTTCAGCGCGATATATGGGTTGCTTTAATTATGGGGCGCCAGATACTGGTCTGCTCTCCCACAACTGTTTCGGATAGGGAGTCTTCAGAATGAAGAGATGCTTGAGGTGGCTGGGGAGCCACAGCCACAGCCACAGACAGTATAGGAAACGCCAGATGAATTCCCTATATTTTATTAATGTCTCTCTCCCTTACAAACACAGTAAGTAAACCATTAACGATTTTCTTCTGTGTCGATCAACCTGAAATATCTTTTTAATCATAAACAATAATTTATTAAAGAGTGGGATAAAGAAATCACATCCATCGATGACAATCCGAATCCACTACCTTCAAATTTCGCGTCTGTGAATCTACCAACAGACCTTCTCTGGGCTTGCGTGAAATCTATGCTCAAGAGTGTTCACCAGCGCCACCCTCATCCGTAGCGGCACCGCGAATGTGGAATGACCTGTGTTAACCACAGCGTAGGTAACGTATAGGAAAAATTGTACCGCATATATCCCCCACCCTACCCCTTATATCACGTTCCACGCGACACTCGCGGTAGAATCCTCATCACCAAGTTAACTCCAACAGCAAGTTCTAACCTGTTTAAGTTGAAGCGCTGTACACAGAATATCCCGTAAAAAGGAAGTTCAACGTCGTTACGTGACGCATAATTTTCACTTTGTTCACATCACCGCAGATGGCAGCACGTGTTTGGCCCGCGTACTCTTTGCACCCCGAGAATACCTAGGTTGTTAATTCTACTTTGTGCAGCCTGTTAATGTGAGAGTTCTTCGTAGCGAAACATAACACCGACGACACTCAAAACATATGCTATTTATCTCCATGTTACTCCGTGCACTTCATAATATTCTAAAAGCGGCATGTAATCCAAGTAGCGCCCATGGCACCAGGTTACGCTATGCGCATTATTTATTTATTTTATTTACAGTACACCCTGCAGCGCCGAAGCATTATAGCAGGGGAGTGGGTACAACGTTAAAGTGACAAAAAAAAAAAAATCACATGAGAGAAGGAACAAAAAAAGCGGGGGGGGGGGGGGGGGGTAGACAAAGGAGTAATGAATTAAAAAGAAATAGTGTTCCACCAGACAATATTGTGCAACTCTTTCATCGCAAGCGAATACAGATTGCATGGTCGTGCGCAGTTACAGAAAAGGCGATATCTTCAGCCAGTCAGAATGCAGGCGAATATTCAATGGGCCGTCTGGAACGCACTGGATGGACGGGCTGCGTATGAAGCAACCTTATAGTGATGAGTCCCACGGGTTAGATAATCGTGGTAACTGAATGATCATAGCCATAATGCTCGCGTCTATACCTCTTTCATTGCACACGAAATTTTTATCATGTACCTTAATTCTGTGGAGCTACCGCTATTTAGTGAGATAAAATTCTAAAATTAAGTCTCACCGGGAATGCCAGGAATTGATTATCGCTGGCGTGCTAGTAAACGGATATATGTAGAACTTCGTAGGGCGGCTTAAAAGATGAAAATACCAAAATTAACGAAGAATGCCCCGAAGCGAAAATGAACGATGCGGAAACTGCTTGAAAATAACTGTCTCAGAAAGGAGAACAAAACTGAGTAAAATCTTGAGCAGCATATTTATGCACCTCTTAGGGAGTGCATGAGAGAATTGTTCACAAAACTTTTACTCTATTGACGTATACGATGTAGGACGCTCATTGGTGCCCACTTGCACACACCCATGGTGAATTGTCGGCAGATTTGCGCTCACCTCTTTTAACGCAATTCTCACTCTTTTTATATCGTGAAATCTCTGTTCCAGGAAGGAAGTAAACATGCGTGCTTTTCTACTGTTAGTGAAGCAAGTGAAGCAAACAAAGTTGAAGGCACAACCGACAGATCGGTAGCCGTAGACTTTCCGAATGCGGTTCTCAGCAATTAGGCGAATAACTGACATAGAAAGCACTTTATGTTATCATGAGTATGGCAACATTGTTGCTCCGCCTTTTTTCTGAGAAAAGAAGGTGCAGAAGGGCGTTGAAAGGAATCATCATGGCTTTTTCGTTTTCTTCGACTCATTTTTACATCTTTTGCATCACCTATGAGAACAAGTGTGGGGCTCTAATGACTTTTCTTCCGTTTCTCCTGACTGTGTTTTGTCAATTAAGAACGTGACACATTTTTTAGCGGACAGAGATATATATTGGTCTATAGTCGTCAACAGTCTTCCTTAAAGCGGATGTACACTTGGGAGGAGGAGGAAGGACATTTATTTCCGCCGAATATGGCGCGCAGCCACCTCCGGGTCCGCACGCAGGCGTCCGGGCAGGCAGTCTGTCGCACCGCGGCCAGAGGACACCCGGCCCCGTCTAGGAGAAGAGGTCTTCAGCCTCGGCCGCCAGGCGGACGGTGCTTTTTAATATATGGTACTAAGAAATAAGTAACACTTCAGAGGCGAAGATAGAGAGAACACAAACAGACACGCTCGTGCACGCGCGCGCAGCTTCTTCCTTTACCTACCCCGTACTAGAGAAGGAAGAAGGGTTGTGGAAGAAAATGAAGTGAGTGAGCAATTAGAGACAAATACCGTATTCTCGCCATTCTAACTACCTCCTGAATCTCGCGAAAAAAAATGCTTGGAAAAATATTTGCATGCGAACTGTTGCATCCCCTTTTGTGCGAGGAAGAGCGCGTAGACAAAGCCGGCAGCGTAATTGCTCACTCGGCCGTCGAGCCGGAGCCGTCGAAATCCCGAAGTGGTGTAACGTCTATGGCTCGATATGTGGCTTCTCGGGTTGTTGCATTCCGACAATACACGACAGTTGACGATGCAAAACGCCAAACGTTTACCAAAAGCTACCCCGATCAGCCGCGGGCGTAGAATCGGCGGCCATTCGCCGGATCTCGGTATAGGTTTCGTAGGCATTGCTTACCAGTGTTGCTTTGCTTCGTGCCAGCGGTTGGACAGCCGTAACGGAAGTCAGAATGAGTTTGAAGGTGGCTGCCACATTTTGAAATTCGTCTTGAAGCTCAAGCGAACTGTAATTGCATTTAACGTAGTTGGTAAGTTTGCTCGCCAAATAAAATGTTACACTGTTACTTCTCGTGCGCATCCTTTGCTCGCCAAATAAAATGTTACACTGTTACTTCTCGTGCGCATCCTTTGCTCGCCAAATAAAATGTTACACTGTTACTTCTCGTGCGCATCCCGTCTTGAAATTGACTCGAAAACGTTGGATGGTGTCGGGGGATATTGCCCCCCTAACTATCGTCACTGCGTTCGTGAAAAAAAAGGGAATGCTTAGAATCGAGTCAATACGGTGCTTTCCTTTTTGTTCCGACATTATGGGTTAACCAATTTCATTCCAGTATTACTGGAAGAGCGGATGAGTGCGTCAACATCAATTGTTATTTGACAGCGTGTTCGCTTGCCGTGTGGATAGCGGTGGAGGGCGCTTCATTTTCACATGCACCCGCACACACCAGCAGGCACGACTCCTTCCATTAAAAGTATTCAAAAGCACGAATTAACGATCCTCTTCTTGGTTCAGTGGCCTCGCCAGACGAGCTGTGCGCATAAAGCTGCTGCTGCTTCTATCATCAATCCGGTTGACTTCCTCCTTCCAGTCACAGCCACAGCAGCGACGTCGCTTTTTGCGGTATAAATACGCTGGGGATAAAGAGGCTGTGCGTCCGTCTGTGCCTTGAGTGCGCTCGTTTGTGCGGGTACGCAGAGGCAAGAGGGCGTTGACCAGTCCTCTGTTTTGGCGGTGCGCGATCGAGCGATCCGCAAGATTAGGGAGGAGACGCGGCAGCTCGGAGAGTTCCCTTTTGAGGAAAAGAAATGAAGAGAGGCTGGCTGCCGTCCCGAGCAGGCGCTCAGCACCCGCGACGACGACACAGAGGAGGTTCTGCCCTCGAGAATGATAAGAATACTTAATACGAAAAAGACGTGAGCTTTTTTGATGTCGCGAAGGAACCAAAAGGCGTTGCAAAAGCGTGTTGAGATGTCTGGTTACAAAAGCAAGGATGAACGCCTTGCATGCCTGAAATAACTGGTAATAACTGGTGAAGATTACAGCTGGGAAGTTTGTTTCACTTATGTCGTTCACAATAGTTTCTTCCTTCTCAGCATTTCTGCAAGTGAAATACATGTCAACTGAAATGCCTTTCTAGACGAGCGGGCCTGATCCAACAAGAATTCCTTGACAGTTACCATAGCAAATTCTAAACCAATAGATAAAACAGAAATAAATATTTGTATTCATCACTTTTTGAGGAGAATCGCAGCTTGTACACATAAACAGGGCATCGTAATTATTTTGTGAGTGAATTACGTAGAACACACACAGCTGTTAGTAGTTCTACTGAATTTTTCACAAGTTAAAAAAATGTTATAGTATTAGGGCCTGCTATATGAAGCAAGCCAACAGCCAGTGACTAAAAAAAAGCATAAAGAACTTTGTATATATATATATATATATATATATATATATATATATATATATATATATATATATATATGATGTCACACAACTTTCCCGATTATCTATTTTATTCCAACAGTTTCGGACGGTCCACCGTCCGAAACTGTTGGAATAAAATAGATAATCGGGAAAGTTGTGTGACATCCTGTTTGAATTTAACTCTGGCACATCAGTAACAAGCAATCCATGTCTATATATATATATATATATATATATGTGTGTGTGTGTGTGTGTGTGTGTGTGTGTGTGTGTGTGTGTGTGTGTGTGTGTGTGTGTGTGTGTGTGTGTGTGTGTGTGTGTGTGTGTGTGTGTGTGTGTGTGTGTGTGTGTGTGTGTGTGTGTGTGTGTGTGTGTGTGTGTGTGCGTGCGTGTGTGTGTGTGTGCGTGCGTGCGTGCGTGCGTGTGTGTGTGTGTGCGTGCTCCACAAAGTCTTTATTTATTATGCTGACTCAAGTAAGTATTGTGCGGCGTTTCCATCCAAGTAAATTTTAGGAATGAGATTTTTGCTTTCTTACAATAGGTAGGAGATTTAGCACAGAAGAAAGTTGCATGGAAACAACTGTTGTTGCTGCGGCGGTAACTTTTCCGCACATGTTCACGAGAAATTAACACTTGATGAACATATTTCAATCAATGACGATAAACCCAACTTTTGCGGTAACAAGCGGAGCAGTAGGTCGAGACCAGAGAGTATAATAAACAGGCACGCCGACTTTGCTCATCTCCATCGCGCTTATATAGGATTTGGACACTAGCAGAACGCTCCCACGAGCACTTAGAGCAGATAGTGGCAGAAGGTCGCTAGCACTGATAAGAAGTACAAGAAAGGCAAAAACCGGAAGACGTAAACCTAACGTGTCTTCATAGCAGTAATGATTACTTCAATCTCCCGTAGCTTTTCTCTTCGAGCAGGATAATAAAACAAAAAGGGAAGGCTTGTACAAAGCCTCGTGTCGACGAGCAAAGGGGAAGGAATGGAAACCTAAGCGCCGGACACGCCCTGAGCGGTGATGTTGAGCACCGTGGCTCCGAGCTATATTTCTGCGCGCCAGAGTCACCGTTCTTATCTATTTTGCTCTGCTGTCGGTAGTTCACCGTGCTTCTGTGCACATTACCAGCTTCAAAGCGATTACTATCATAAGTAGTCCTTATATGTGAACTTTGCGTGGGATGATGTAGGCAAGGAAGGAGAATAGTTTTAAGTGCCTCTTCTTGCTGAAATCCTAATGGGCCTTTTGGCACAGGACTTCTGACTCTTTTATTTTGTAGAAGAGTTGAAGTCCTTGTTAATAGGTGCATGTTGAAGATGAAATCAGCCACACAAACGAAGGGCACGAACAACGAGGACACACCTACGGAGACTGTGCTACCTACCTGTGTTTCATTGAAGCCTACGTCACCGTACAGAGCTAATATGACTTACCTAACACACCCACCATCAATCATCGAAAAGCGGCAGGGAGACGATAAGCACCAAATCTGTTGCCTATTCACAGCCGATCTATCTTTAATCCAGAGGCTATCGATTTGCTCTTACTCTTACCTCTGTCGTTGTCGAGTGATTGATGACTGCTCAGCTGGGCATGCTCTATTCACCTTGTTTAGGGTTGTATTTGTTTCGATAAATTTCCGTTGGTAATCCAGTCGCAGAATGTGGGCTCTCGTTGGCATTTTCAGGCCAGATAAAAAGCATCAACGAACGTCTAGAGCCACGGTATTACTCCCCTTTCCGAGTACCATAAGTGGGCAGCGTCTTTGTTTCATATAAATCCAGAAAAGTACTATCGGAAATGTTTTCCAGTGGCTCTTTTTTTACAAACAAAAGCGGTACAGCTTGAGCGAGAAAGTGCGACTACTGCTTCCTCGATGCCTAGCCAAATGCACTAGCTGCCTAAGAACACAGAGTTAATACAACAAAAAGACTAGAGTAAAAGTGGCGGCGGCACTACCGTGTAAACCCTCTCCACTCCTTTGATAATCGTGTTCACAGCCGTGACGGTACTTCGCTCATGGTAGCCAGCACTCTCAGCGCGACTTCTGGACCAAATCTAGCGCAAATTGCAGCATACCACCTGGCAACGATAGTACAACGCAAATGATGGAGGCCGCGTGCGTCGCAGATCGCAATACGTGCAGTGCGGGGAGGTGCGTAGAAGGGGGCTGCGGCGCAATTCAATATTGCAAGTTGAATATTTCCTAGTTCGTGTGACACGTTTAAGCGACTGTGTGAATTAAAAAAACTGGCCAGGTGGTGGCGAGCCCTGACGAGAGACGTGAGAATCTTTGTAGAAATACAGCCGGTAAAGAAATGCAGGTATGCCCGTTTGAAATGAAAAAGAAAAACAAAATAACAGTGCTCACACATGAAACGAAATGCCTGATCCCTTTGGCATCTTGTTTTGAACACAACTGTGGCACCGTGCTGAAACTCGGCGCTTGAGACAGCGGTAGACCACGTGGCGCAGATAGAGCTGTAGCGCTGCGTGCTTACTGCACCGATTGGGTAAAACAACTGACTGGATGTCATGTGAAAATGAATGGTTGCGTTGGTTGCGTTCTTTAGCTTTGAGCGAAGGTAAGCCCGGTCTCGCACGGCACAGTGGCTCTATCTAAGAAGCCTAAGAAGCTTAATTATTCTTGGTAAATTTTTATATACAGGCGATGAAAGTCATAGGGAAGGGGTTATGTAAAAAGGGATAGAGGGGACTAATATTATGAAGTAATGATCTTTAACCATGACTAATCTGCCCGAACCCTCCTGCCTAAGAAACTTCTTGGTAAATTTTTATATGCAGGCAGTGAAAGTTATAGAGCAGCTTATATGTGAAAAAGGATAGACGGGACTAGGACTATGAAGTAAGGATCTTTAACCATGACACAACGGCCCGAAAGCAGAGACTCACAAAATTTCTGTACATACGACGAATTTGTGTGAATCCGAAAACTACTGTAAGGAAGCGTTTGCATACACTAACTTGCGCACAAAAAAAAAAAAAAAGACATTCCTGTGCGAGTCAGTTTCTCACAAGATTTTCATCCTGACATTGATTATCCAGAAAGTTTAACCCAGTGCAAAAAAAAAAAAAGTGCGAATGACAAAGAAATGCTAAAGCGATAGGATAGTTTCATGCTAGCTGAGGCCCTTTTTTTGGCTCTCTGTGTCGTTTTCGTGTTTTCGCACAGCTTTAAATTTTCATAAGCGACCGAACACACATATCCCACATCAAATTATTTATTAAACAGATTATCCGCTCCGCTTCGCGCTTAGCAGCTGGAAGGAATGTGTGTTTCTCGGCATTCGATCGCACAGTTCGACCGCTCGGGTAGAGAGAACATGTGAGTCATTTTTTTTTTTCTTTCCATACTCTGCGATTTATTCGCGCACATAAGTGTTTTACTAACCTTTTTTCGCATTTATGTGCAAAACTCAACTCGAAACACAATAATAAGCTAAACGCACTGCAAGAACGAATGAATAGAAGACAGACGTTGGTAGGGAGACCTATGCAAGCTACGCCGACGGCTGTCACCTGTAAAATTTCTAGGTTGGTAGCGGAGTCGTAGGAGTCGCGCCTACACCATTTGTCAGAGACGAATAGACTCACTCAGCCACTCAAACTCACCCACTCTGAAAATGTATTTCAAAGAAACATTTCTTTTTCTTACGTCTCTTGGTGCGTCCTCTTATATATTCATGACAGTCCTTTGAAAATACTTCTTTAATTGTAGCGAACTATTTCACTGATCAATCAAAAGCAGGCTTGTGCAAAATAAGCCAGCTTTTTCAACACGTTCCAATTTTATGCTCTCTTCTGAATTCCTCTTGTAATTGTTTTCGACAGAGGGCTGTATTCGTTAAGTACAGGGTACTCTGTTGTCTTCAATTTATTCTTCCCCATTTTTTCGTGCTTGGTAGATAAAGCTAAAACAGTCACTGCATCATGTTCCAAATGATCGCGCTCGTTCATTACTTGCGCAGCTCTATCCAATTTACCCGTCAGGAAACGAGGCAGAGAATATGCTCAGCAAAATGATGAAGGCCATTGTCCGAGCAGCAGCAGCAGCAGCAGCAGCAGCAGCAGCCATGCCCGGCAACGTCTTTCCCTAAAGAGGGAAGTACCCAATATCCGGCTCGTAACAGCGATCCAACTCCCACAGGAACCGCGCAAAACGAAAGGGAAGGAACCACGGCTCCATTTGTCGAGATGCGCTGCGGGATGCGCGTTTCTGTGGCGCCCAGAAATTCTCCGAGGGAAAAAAGGAATAGAGATGGGGAAAACAGAGCTGTTGACCTGACAGCCCCCTAAGCTGCGACGACGACTTGTCGTGCTCTTCACGCGTCATTTCGAGTTGTTGCCGTTGCAGGGCGCTGCATGTCGCAAGTGCGCCAGTTGCCGTTTCTTTAGAGACTCGATGTTTTGACTATAGTTTTTGAACTCAGCTACTGCTGTCGCGCTATGTGGAGGCATATTCGTGTCCATGGCACTCGGCGTGTTGTTGTTCGGGCAGAAAATGATGTTCTCCGTTGAGCGTGGTTGAATAGGAACCCTCAGAAAGCGACTTGGCGCTTTCTCATTGCTTTCGCGGTTTAAAAGTATATTCGCTCTTAGAACACGCAGTTTCCGGCCGCTGCGAGTCATCATTTTTAGTACTGCGTTTGTAAGTGAAACTTTGAACAGAATCCGCCTTTGCGCGAAGACTATTTTCGTATGAGCTTCCTGTTGTCACCCGACTGTCCGTCTGAGAGTTCCAGGAGCTTTGAGATTCCTCGAGAAAGAAGCTGGATTTCAGAGAAGCTTGTCCTCGCGTGTTACATTTCCGGCTGTTGGGCAAGTGGAAAATTGCCTAACGCCTAGACAGTGCAGAAGACGGCCACCGATCGGCAAACGAAGAAGGTTGCATTATCCTCTAGGCGTTGTTGGCGGAAAAGCTTTTTCTAATGTTGGACCCTCGCGAACACAAGCGACATTCCACGCGTCGAATTCCGCCGTCCGTGACTTGCGCGCTGCCCAGCTCGCAAAAAGCTTAATCTCACTGTGGGCTTCAAAAAAGACATACAGAGAACTGAAACACGTCGTCAATTTTTCCTCTTTTGCTGAGGTTTTGACACGTGATTAGTTTAACAACTTTAGTCAGCCGTCTTAAACCTTTAGTGTGTTCTTTTTTTTAATATTTCAGGAAACATTCCAGCGGTAGCAAAGTATTATTGCGGCAGAAGGCAAGATGCATGGGGCTGTTTGTCCAGACGCCACCGAGCTTTGATTAACAAAACGACGAGAAGCGAATGTCAGCCATTTTAAAACGAAACGTACAAGGTATAGTTCGCTTTAAGACATCTTTCGCACAGCACCTTTGGGCTCGTTTTGCAACGGTTTTGTTTTGCGCTGGTTTAGGGCTTCAAAGCACTTTACGTGGTTGGGATACCAACAGAGCGCGCGTATGGAAGTTATCAAGTCAGAAACAACTCGGTGCAAAAACACACGGATAAGCAAAGAACGATAGAAAAGGAAGAAAAAATACGTGGACTTTTCGTTCCTTTCCATTCGTCCCTGTGTTTCAGCACCATGCCATGGGATTCAGCATCAACCAACTGGCCCTCCAAATGTTTCGTCCTCCTACTCCTCCAAAAAGGTGTTTCAAGTTAGGCCTGTTTCCGCACCATTTGTTTTTCAGCTGAATAATGAACGCGCGTGCAAAAACATTCTCGGAAGTTACAAGTACTTCCAAGCTTTCAGTGAAGTACCTGCGTAGACCATAAATTCTTCCGTTTCTTTTTTTTTTTTAGGCCAAGCAGGAGAACCCAACTTGTAGTCGTGTAGTTTCCACTGAGTTATAGCTTATTGCTCACGCTCACATTATTGCACCTCTAATAAAATAACGTTGCACGCCGGTTCCTCTCGAGTTGCTGGTTTTGCAGCTGCAGTTAACAGGTTATATAAAAAAAGAAACGCCGTGTTAAACGACACAGTTTTCAGCCAATACGCGCGCCGTATACAGGATTTAATCACCTCGGACTCAGTTGCCTATATTCCTTGGCGCAACTATTCTTGGACCACCTATGAGCTCGAGGTAGTTCAGAAAGCTATGAAATAGCAGATAGCTAAAAGGTTTCAGACCTTTCTTTTCTCGTCATCCACGTAAATCTTCATTTCGTTCTTTCTTCATTTCTTATGTTAAAAGATGACATTGTTCTCACATAGGGCGTGACTGTTTAACGTTTATGCTTTAAATACGAAGACAACCGCAGTGGTAACTCACATGTCTCGGCACATTGATGTGCAGGGCTTCCCAACGACCTAAAGCTCTACTGGCAACAATACCCGTGGCGTCTCGGCGAGGCCCTGTGCCGGTTTCGGGCGCTTGTGGCCGAGGCCACCTCGTACGCCTCGGTGCTTACCATCGTGGCGTTCACCGCCGAGCGTTACGTGGCCATCTACCACCCGCTCTTCCTGCAGACCACCTCGAGCCTCACGCGAGCCGTGCGTATCATCGCCATCATCTGGGTGAGTGTCCTTCAACATCCTTTCCTTCACTCTTATCTCCTCCAACAGGATTCGCCGAACGGACTGGTTCGCTCCAGTTCGCCTTACGACAGTCTTCACTCACTTCGACCTACCCCAGTGCCCTCAGACAAGCTAGTTTCTAAGCAGGGATCATCTGGTTCATCGGAAGCCCGCCATTTTCTGCCTATTTAACCGGGTAGAAGAACACTCATCATAGCCGGACTAGCCTCAGTGCGCAGAGAGCCTTTTGTCCAGCGTGCTCGTTTGTACGACGTGACCTTTATAGCTTTGTAAAATATGACATCATAAAACTTCCAGCATTGACTGGTCACAACTTAACGACGATGCGCATGGCTTCAAGACAACGTGTCTTTTTACTTGACCAGCATGCCAAAACGCGACGTTCGTCCCTTCGCGACTCCTACCTCTCCGCCACCCCACACGCCTTTTGTCTTCACAGCACCTGCAACGCAAGATGTGCGCCTGCATGTGGAGACATGGACGAGCGAAAATAAGTGCCGCATTATCCGGGGCCCGACACACTATCGGGAGTGACGGCCGTTGCTCCTATTTTTATACGTAAATTGCATGCTGTCCAGCCCCACCTCCACACCTCGTCATATGTTGCGGTACGCGGCCGCAATAACACCCTAAAACAAAAAGCACGCCCGCCAGCATCGGCATTTCACACCAAAACAGGTTTCGATGAAACTCGCATTACCGCAAAGGCGAAGGCGTTCATTCAAGCCTCGTCCCATTTTGCGTTTATTCTTGCAAAACTACTCGAACAGACCTGCATGCCAACGCACATTAGCGCCATGATATTGCTTGCAAAAGAATTGTAAGCTTTAACGAGTGCTTCTGTCACAAAGGCTTTGATGCCTGGTTTTTCGAAACATTTATTTTCATACTTGTCATCCCTTTGTAGTCGTTAGCCGCTTCCTATGCAGTGTCTGACAGTAAATAGCTGCTCTAAAGCCGAGAGTATAACGTAAAGCTCATAATGATTTGATTACCGCAGAAGAGATTATCAATGACACTCTTGTGTGCCGCTCGCTGCTAGCAACCGGCAGACAACTGGAGTAATATGTCGGGCCTTATCGTCTTGCCGTGAAGTAACGTCGTCCAGCTGTGACCAAAATGAGGGAACCCGTGATACGGTAATACAACGCTGATGTCTGTGATGGTGACAATGAAGGCTACGGTAGCTCTGTTTCACCATAATACACGATAAAATCAGCCGTAGCCGATGCGAATAAACTAAACTTGCCACTTACAGTTGTGGTGCATAAGTGATTAATTCCTCAAGTGCGTTTTTGGAAAGCACCCTTCGAATAATTTTTGCGAGAACGTATGTTCAAGCTTCGTCTGCACAACAGCGGTAGTTTCTCAAAACTGTGTGTCAGCTTTGAAGTCTAGCGAATTCTGCCAAGCGGACTGTAAGGAAATAGATAACCCCACTGGCCAATTCTCACAGGAGACCTCCATTAGAAAGAATATCGGTAGACAGGGCTCCTATCTCCTTTGAAAGAATGTCGTTTGGTTTGGTTTGTGGGGTTTAACGTCCCAAAGCGACTAAGGCTATGAGAGACGCCGTAATGGAGGACTCCGGAAATTTCGACCACCTGGGGTTCTTTAACGTGCACTGACATCGCACATCACTTTCGTCTCCATCGAAAAGCGGTCGCCGAGGCCGGGATTTGAATGTCTACATACATACATACATACATACATACATACATACATACATACATACATACATACATACATACATACATACATACATACATACATACATACATACATACATACATACATACGTACATACATACATACATACGTACGTACGTACGTACATACGTACATACATACATACATACATACATACATACATACATACATACATACATACATACATACATACATACATACATACATACATACATACGTACGTACGTACGTACATACATACATACATACATACATACATACATACATACATACATACATACATACATACATACATACATACATACATGCATACATACATACATACGTACATACGTACGTACATACATACATACATACATACATACATACATACATACATACATACATACATACATACATACATACATACATACATACATACATACATACATACATACATACATACATACATACATACGTACATACATACATACATACATACATACGTACGTACGTACATACATACGTACATACATACATACATACATACATACATACATACATACATACATACATACATACATACATACATACATACATACATACATACATACATACATACATACATACATACATACATACATACGTACGTACGTACGTACGTACGTACGTGCGTACGTACATACATACATACATACATACATACATACATACATACATACATACATACATACATACATACATACATACATACATACATACGTACGTACGTACGTACGTACGTACGTACGTGCGTACGTACATACATACATACATACATACATACATACATACATACATACATACATACATACATACATGCATACATACATACATACGTACATACGTACGTACATACATACATACATACATACATACATACATACATACATACATACATACATACATACATACATACATACATACATACATACATACATACATACATACTCATAGGGCGTCTTTGCGTGTTTAGTTGAAGCTGAGGGCATGATATAGAAAACATCGTGTCGCGTCAGAGGAAATAAAGTTTTTGTGTTACCAGCGGCAGTATCAATGTTGACTGCGCAATAATCCTTAAATGGCACTAAAGGAAAGCCTGCCGCCGTAGCTTGCACGATCGAAAAAAGGTTCTCAAAAGAGGGCGTGTATTTCTCGTGTACTTGTTTTTTGCTTATGAGGCTTTTTATCAGTTCGCTATTCGTAAATGCCTCAACATTTCTGCTAACCACTCACGACGTGAGGACCTTGCATATATACGTAAGACATATGCAATATTGAGGCTTTCTGACAGCAGTTACCCTTTTGTGGGACGAAGCCACGATGTATGTATGATTGGTTCACAGGAAGGGAAAGGCGCAGTATCTGTCACACTTGTAGCTGTGGACACCTGAACCGCGCCGTAAGGGAAGGGAGAAAGGTGGGAAAGAAAGTGGATAGAGGGAAAGAGGAGCCGTAGTGGAGGGCTACGGAGTAATTTGGACCACCTGGGGATCTTTAACGTGCGCTGACATCGCACAGCACACGACGCCTCTTCGTTTCGCCTCCATCGAAACACAGCCGCCGAGGTCGGGTTCGAACCCGGGTACTCCGGCACAGTAGTCAGGCGTCTTACCACTGCACCACCCCGGCGGGGCAAAGCCACGATGGCTTTTTGCAAATTTTGTTTGCTCAGAAAGAGGAACTATTTCGCGAGGAGTCAACGCAGAAAAAGACAAGATATTAAGCATTACGGCTGAGTTGATCCGCGTTTAAGCCCGCTTGACATTTCACCCTCATTTACTCAAATATCAACTTACCGCTTCCATAGTCAGGTTACTGATTGCGTTCCCTTTTACAGCGAGTTTGAAGGGGACTGTTGAGCTCAGTCTTTCCTCATAGGTAATTTGTATGCCTTTTGTGCACTTCTGGCTTTTTTTTTCTGCTCTCTATCATTGTATGCCCCGAGTTTCTCTCGTATATTCTATCTCGAGCGTCTTTTAAGGCCTAAGAGCCGAATAAATTTGATCTAACGTGGGCGAATGCTCAAGCGTTTACTCAAGAAGCAAATAAAAGGCCACATAACTTCAAAAGAACACAAGCGCCTCTAGTCAGACCGCTTGGATAGAAAACGCCTTTCCAGAGCACGATAATGCTATTTTGATCCCATTGCGCGCTGAGTAACGCTAGAATATTTGTCGGGCATCATCGGCGTAACTTCACACGCCTTGCACAAGTGTTCCGATAGACGTCAGAACCTATTTTCGTTGAAGCGCTTGCACTGCATTCTCAATTTCGGGGAAAATGTGCTCAGCGTTAAGCGCGGCAACGTCACGTCGTGTGCTTGTGTAAGATGCGAAACAGCTGAGTCCACGAATTCTGATCACGTGTGCTTGATATTTGTATTGGCTTTCTCCGATCTGCGTTCGAGCATGCATTGATGCTGCTGCGAGGGTTCCAAACCTAAATGAATAAAGCGAACTTCGTGCATGCATCGTACAGCCTGGGATGCGCTGGAGCTGTTTCCTGAGAATTGCAGAATAATGCTGAATACAATTCCCTAAATTGATGCTGAGTTGCGCTCGCACACAGCACATTACGGATCTCGGTTCAAGCGTCTTCTTAAAATAAGCTCTCGCAACAAAAAATTGGAGTATTCGCCTAGACAAGCTTCACCATTTATAACATGCTAAAGTTGAGTAAAAAAATACTAACGCGCTTTGCTCAAGGCTTGTATAAGGAAGTTACTTGAAGGACACATTAATTCTTTTTAAGACGACTTTAGAATGATTTCATGTCAGTTTTACGACAGGCGACCCTATATAACAAACTGTATTTTAGCACCGCCAAGGTTCTTGAGCCTTTAGGGCAACTGCGCAAAGCAATGCAACATTGGGATTGACAATACAATGGTAGTAGGTTGTCAATGATTATGATTAACCAACTGTATTTCTTCCTCGTGCGTTCAGGTGGTATCGCTGGTGAGCGCCATTCCGTTTGCTGTCTACACGCGGGTGAACTTCGTCGACTTCCCCGTTGGCTCGGGCCGCGTGGTGCCCGAATCAGCCTTCTGCGCCCTCCCCATGGATACCACCGCCGTCAGCCTTCCCCTGTTGCAGTGCTCGACTTTCGCCTTCTTCTGCCTACCGATGACACTGATCGCTGTCCTCTACCTCAAGATAGGCATGCGGCTCAGGAGCCAACCGGGGCCCGGACAGCAGGCCCGGCACCAGCGAAGACCGGTGCACAGGATGCTCGGTGAGACACTTGCCTTCCACCTATATAGGGTAGAGTCATTCAGGGGAAATCAACAAGGTAGTGCGAGTTGCTTGAAGTTAAAGCTTGCCATCAATCTTGCGCATAACCCACAGCTAGAAGAGAGCAAACGGCACGGTGATCTGTATACATTTTGGATCTATGTATATTGTTTTCTGCTATGTAGATGCGCATACATTCTACTGAGAACAATTTCTTATTTTCTGTGTACAATTTCTGGCGCTTCTTGAACTGCAACTTCCAATGTCGCCTGAAAACAAGCGATTTCGCTTCTGACCTATCTGGTTACGCGTGGGACCATTACTGCTCAGTGAATGGGCTACTCCGTGTGAAAATGTGCTCCTTCGAAATGGGTTGAGATACGAGGATGTATTTGCTAGCCCCTGTAGGCAAGTGCTTGAATACATGTGTGCACAAAATGTTCCTGGTTCCAGTAACGCATGTATATGCTAAAGGGTGGCTGTGTCAACGGTGTAGGCTAAATGGCCGCTGGCCTTCCTCAGGGCTGCAATTCGGTGGACAGCAGATTTTTCTTCAACTGACTTTCCATGAACCTCGTGGTATTTTACATACCTGATTCGCTTAAAGACAGTACCTTGCTTCTCTGCCCTGAAAAATATACAAACTCTCTTAAAACGTTAACGATCTGTCTTCTGGGGGACCCAAACGAATAGTTGCCCTAAATACTGTATTACAGAACCACTCTCATGCATGAACAACCTTAAATGTCTGCTTTGGATTTGACGAAGTTTCACAGCTTCACGTAAAAAGTGATTGCTTATTCGGCTAGTGGTGATGGTGATGAAATAATTCCCACGTATTGCGTCTGCCTAGCAAAGTGCTCTCTTGTACACCTGCAATCCAGATTTGCCTGTCCATAGCGCTCAAGTGGAGAAGAATTAACACTCTTGAACGAACTAACGTCTCAAAGCACACGTCCAGCAGCTCTACCGCGATGAGACTATCTCTGAGCATTTCACTTTAGTTTTGAATGACGCTGTTTCGGCTTTTTAGAGAGTTTTAACGATGTAGATTTGTCGGTTATACGGGCAATCATTTAAGAATACAGACCGCTCTCTCCTCTTTCAACACACGCAGCTCTATGCCAGACATTATTCGCAACCCCAACAGCTAACGAGCACCAAGGGGCATTTCCTCCACACCTCGTCGTTACGAAAAAGAACGTGGGAATAAATAACGAGCATTACAAAACATATCGCGCCTTTCGGGGCGATCCATGTGAGAGCAGCACGCAGCTTTAGCAGTAACAGAGCAAGCGGACAAAGTAATTCAATTCCCCTCCGATTTTGTAACTAAACGGCTTGTGTGCTCCACGCAATCACGTCCACGTGCGTGAGGCATTTATCCAGTGTTGCGTGTGCACTGTGACACCATTTCATGTTACTTTACTAATGTGTCCTTAAGACCATAATGCTTTGGAAAATTTCGGTGCCTATAATTCCTTTTTTGCGTTCGTTTTTTGTTAAGGCGACAAGAAATCGTTCAATAGTGGGCTAGTAGTCATTGGTGTTGTTGGACGTTCACTCCAGACGTTAGTTGCATACAACTGCAGTAGCAGCGAGGCGATTTTACGCTGCTGAATACCTTTGAGAGACACTTTCCTGACCTGACAAAGACTACGTGTTACGGAAATTTAATAAAGGAGGGGGGGGGGGGGGGGAGCATACCGTTCAACGCTCCCCCCCCCGATGACATAATCACGCTTTTGCGCGCACACACACACATATATATATATGTGTGTGTGTGCGCAATATATATATATATATATATATATATATATATATATATATATATATATATATATATATATATATATATATATATATATATATATATATATATATATATATATATATATATATATATATATATATATATATATATATATATATATATATATATATATATATATATATGCGCGAGGTGGCTATAGGCCCATTGGAATTGAGAAATCGTATGACGTTGTAGTATTAATGTGCGTGTTGCCCTCCAACAGGACCATGGCAGACGCCTAACTTGCCCCCCTTGTTTGTGTGCAGTGGCCGTGGTCATCGCCTTCTTCGTCTGCTGGGCGCCATTCCACACGCAGCGCCTGCTGGTGGTCTACGTCAGTCCCAGCCAGTGGACTACGGGACTGAGGACCCTGAATGAGGTGCTCTACTACACCGCCGGTAAGGAGCTATAGTGACTCTGCGTGTGTATGCAGTTCGTTTTTTGTTTGTGAATATTCTTTTTTGGCGGGTTACATGCAACGTGACCACTCGTTCTTTTTCAAGAGTTGCCAAAGCGAACATCATCGCCCCAGATAATAGGCAGCTTTACAGTATAGATGGAACGCGCAGAAAGATGCCAACCGCAGTTTCGCTTTTTCTACGTGGCATTCCGCGCATGCGCGCTCGCGACCGCTATACCTTTGTTCCCTTCGCCGATAGGGTCACCCTATCATAGAACGCGCAAATCTGACATGCCTCTCAAACCGTGATACTTCCGTGTAGCACAAAGAAATGTATATAAACATTGACTCAGAGCAAGTAATAATCACAACCAAAATGGTGAAAAAGGGCCCGTAAGTGCTTCGCCTGGTCCCTTGCGGTCTTTTACAAGCTTCTATTCTTTTTTAGTGGTTCTGCCAGACTTGTGCGTTAAGTAGCTGCATGCATATATTTTTTGTAAAGTGCATAGGCGTTTTCTAACCTTCTTTCTAACCTTCTGGCTTGTGGCCTATTTAAACATTTATCCATATACATCTTACAGTAAATCCGGATCCTAAATCATAAACCTCCAATGTAAATGAGAGATGCGATTTCCCTTATATTGAGCGTAGACCAATCGCACAATATTGCTACGGTGTAGAAGGTTCTTGGGCAGCACTCGAAATATTTTAATACTGGATACATAAACGGGTTCACTACTGAACCGGCGACGGCTAAAACAATTTAATGTAGCCAGCAGTGCCCCAGGAGGGAGCCCATTCGAATGATCGACGCAGATATATTTCACTCGGTCAGTTATTTCTCTTGGGCGAAATCAGGCATTTAAATCTTTGCGAAGAGTAAAACTAAGGTGTCATTCAGAATTCACGAATCAAAATGATCTCCGAAACTGACGAAGCTTTCAAGATGCCTTAGAAGAACAACAGCCTGAAATATATAATTCAGTGCCAAATTTAGGGGGGTTTTTTTCTTACGACGTCTAAATTCTGCACTTACACAATGGCCGCAAACCTACTCTTTATTAGTAAAGAACTTGATTGCAGATTTACACGAAAGTCGCATTGTTTATCTCTAATATATTCCCATTGTGTTGACCCATATACTTGTACATCTATTTGTACATTCCTGTATAGATGTCATACTGGCCTCTCGTTTTCTCATGAAATAAAAAGGAAGCATTACAATTTATATTACTACATAAAAGCTCAAATGCGCTTTTTTCTTCTTTCTTTTTGCTTCTTTTTTTTTTCACGCAGTGCATTGTGTTTCAAAATGACGCTTGTTGTATTTACCTGACAGTGTATTTTTCTTTCTTCATAGTGTTGTATCTGGCTGTGAATTTTTACTTCACTTTGTTCTGTTGCCTACAGTTATTGTTTTTCCCGCAATGTTATACCCCCACCCTGCTAAAATCCGCCGTGGATTGCAGTATCTGTAAATTAAAAAATTAAAAAAGTTATTTTTATCATGGTTGCATTCTATATTTAGGGTTGAGTTTATTGAATTGAACTAAGTTTAATTGAGTGTTTTGAGTTTATTTAACTGTAGTCCCCTAAGCTATTGAGTTTAGTTGAAGGCACTTAAACTCAATAGTGAAGCGGCAAATGCATCTCTATAGAGGCCATTCTATAATTTCGGCCTACTTTAATGCCGTCAAAGCCAAATTCGTGCCAACTACAGCGACTGGCATACGCTCCCGAATGGTAGGCGGCTGTCTGAAACGGCATGACAATTAGCCGAAGCCAACCATCCCCTTATACCATGCAGCGTCAGTGAACTTTAAAGAGCAGCAGTTGGTAAAAATTATTCAAAGCCCCTCACTACGGCGTCTGTCATAGTCTGAATAGCTTTGGAACGTGAAAGCCCTCTAGCAACTAAATTATTTAAAAATGTAAAAATCTTGTCGAGTCAGGCGAATTTAGTAATTACTGAACCATGTGCAGGCCTTGTGCTGAATTTAAATCCCCTGCACCCTGCTTATTATAGCGTTTCTCTGCACCACAGCTTCACAATAAAAATGGCGCATAACTAAGCCGCAAAGACTGGAAATTCTTGGTTGAATTGCACCTCTGTTAAAGTATGCACAGAGAGAACAGAAATGTTGATCAAAGACTGTTTTTCTAAGGCCGTTGCAGAAAACATTTCAAATGCGCCAAGCTAATGGGCAAACGAGACAACACTGCAGTTGCTAAGCACTGCTGGGTAAATGCAGTGTCTATTCTTCTGGAAGCCAGAAGAATATCCTGTCTGCGCAAGTCCTGACGATAATTCAGCATCAAGACGGGCGTCTAGTATTTTTACACTTATCATAAGGAAAGAAGGTGCTCTAGACATCCGTGCCGTGCCGAAGTTGAAAATTTGCATTGAGGGAAAAGTGTCTGTTTCTTGCATAGCGAATGCCTGCAAGAAGCGAGGTATTAAATGTTTCAAACTTTATGTGACGATTTTCACAAGGGCGAACTGACGCTCAGCAGTCTAGGCGTCGAATTTCTTTGCATTTGTATCAAAATAAGTGCAGTGTACCAGGTGCATGACGCAATGAAAGAACAGCACAAGAGCTGTTCCGACGCACTGCTGTTCAGTCGTGCACTATTTATTCGTGTCCCCCGAGTGCATACTCAAGAAAATAACTAAACAACGGTGCCAAACAACGCATACCAACAAAGGGCGCATTTCGCGAACGCGAAATGCAAATTTGCGCTCAATGCACGGAGCTTTACAGAGTTTAGCTGAGCCTTTTTACACAGTTAGCGCTAACTTATGCCTGCATTTACTTTTGGCCATGCCAAACCGCTTGGATGATAGCAGTGTTTGCTTACACATGAAGCACAGAGGCAGCGAAAGATTCAGCGACAGAGGCAGCGACGTCACCCAAGAACGGCTGCATGAGAGAAAAAAAAAAACAGTCTGATATTCGACCCAACAGCGAGGAAAAATAAGCTGAGCTAGCAGAATCGGGACATTTAATTGCACAAGAATTTCCTGTTTCTTGTGATGTCCCAAATACTACTCTGGTTGAGTTCTCGGATAAATTGAGCACCGAAGTTTTCCTGTCTCCATTTATATGTGACTTTAAAAGAGACACAAAATTCACCCGTGAAGGAACGGTGGCTGTGCATCAGTGTTTACGCGGTCAGCAATTCAAATGCCAAATGAAATGTGATGACGTCAGAGCAGTAAAGCTGCCTTAGATTGAAAAACAGCAACCGGCAAGCATCCGTACACTACTGCCAAACCCCACCGCGCCACACAAAAATGTGTATTCGCCACCACAAAAATGTTTATTTTGTACACGGACATAGTGCACTGTACTCGGCGCTATTACAGTGCGTACATATGCATAGGAGGCTTCCCCATAATGACGGTGCTCGGCTTTTGCGTCACAGAGTGTAGCTTTTAGAGGCACCAACAACGGACTTCTTAGCATTAATACATAGGGCATACTTACAGGCTTTGAAATAGCTCTGTTACTTATGTTTACACGAATGGGGATCACTCCTGAGGCTTCGTGTTTTTACCACTTGATGGTAGAATCAAATGGTCGCATCTAATTCCTATATTTATCCCACATTTTCCGCACAAGCATTTTCATATAGTCAGCTTTTTCACAGGACTGGTCAAGAAAATTTAACGAATGTGGTTTGCTAGCATAAAATACGAAAGAAGATGACACCTGGGGAGCATCCAGGTGATACCTTCTAAAATCACTAATATACAATTCTATAGGCCTCTGTTAGTGCTGCTCCTCCAGACTATTGTATGCTCTATTTGGCTCTCAAGCAGCGCTGTGTGGATCTGTAGGGGTTTCTATTAAAATATGTAACTTGTAGTCTTTAATGTAACCGAAATGTCTACAGGCGAAATAGAAATACAAATTGAAGTAAAAAAAAAACATATTGGATATGTGGTTCTTTTCTTGCACCCATACAAAATCTTAGTCAGAATTTTTAGTAGGATTATAACCTTGCAGATTGCTCACCGACTTTTCGTCACCGCTTACAGACTGCAACCGTGAAGGTGTAACGCTTAGCTCTATTACCCATTTCTTTTCTCATGCGTTATCCGTCCCAACTGGCGTTATGCGGTACGGAGCTAGGATAAATGTCAAGCTTTGTCCATTGTAGATGCAAGGTATGACAAAGAAATGAAGGGAATAAGGAGTGTCCTGCTGCCTCCGTTCGTTTGTCTGCTGTTCGCCATCTAAACGTTTGTGTCGATAACGGGTACAAACTGTCTATATTTTATTTCACTCCCATTTCTGCTTTCGCCGAAGCATTCTTGCTGCTGATGCTCGAAATGTCTGGCAGCCCCTGTGGCGGCTTCATTTTCGGTTTTGAAAGTAAACGTTGTTTTGCAACATTCGAGTTTATTGAAGCGAAAGCTTCATTACGCCAGGTCGTTCGAGCCGTCGGGTATGCACGGTTCTCACCTTGAGGGAGATTTAGAGGTCAAACGTCTGGGTTAAGCCTGGTGGTCGCCATGTGACTTTGGGGCATAGTCACATAGGTAACCAGGAGGCCTGTGACCACTGTTAAGGTGAAGGTCTCGTGAGGGAACGTTAGTGTGACGTGTAAGTAGGGGGCGCTAGACGGGTGATACGTGTATAAATGGAGCCCCCGAGCTCCTGCCTAGGTTACAACGTAGCGCGAGATGTAGGAGTACGAACACTCTGCTACAGTATCGCGTCGGAACGCAAAGAAGGCATGTCGGAACTGAAAATGGGGCGTGCAGAAGAGACCGATGAAGAATGGGCTTTACCTTTGAAGAAAGTTTAGCAATGAGCGTAGCCATGTACTACATCAAGCTTCGCTCCCCTCCAGGGTTAATCAAAGTTATACTACCAACTAATTTCTATGCAGAAAACGTACAATAGCGCTAATTGCCTAAGGCATAATAAACTCGATGGCCTTAAATGGAAAACTGCGGGAAGGAGCCTCCTAACATTAAGCACATTAAAAGACAATAAGAAATGCAGCAAGCAATTATCATGCAATTAGGTTCAAAAATTCAAACTATAATCATAAGAAAAGTTCATTACTGAAATAAAATCTTAATTTGTACTGGGCATTAGTCAATTCTCTAATGAAATAGTGCTTAATGTGACTCTGAAATGAATGCAAAGCACCTTATAACTAAATTTCTAAGAACAACGTATCCAAATGTGCTATGCGAGCAAATGTAAGTTTTTATAGCTCCTTTTTTACTTCAAAAGAAAAAATTACAGCTCTCAAAAAAATCTAAAGTTATTATGATGATTGAGGTCGGCCAGTAGAGAATATTTTAGTGCGAATATTGGTATTTATTGGCTTATACACGATAAGCGATATCCTGAAAATAAATTGCCGAAAAGAAATGTTATTTATTTAGCAGTAGAACCGTGGCAATAAAAACAGCAGTAGGCTAAATGTCATTAGCCTAACTGCTTGGTTTCTTGAAGGCATTAAATATATAGTTCAACTGTATAAGATACGCATTGCCCCGAGAAGCAAAGTAGTACGTTATATGGCTATAAAACGAACGTCGTATCGCGATAACATATGCTGAAAATAATGGCAAGTTCTCATAATGATGTGGAGGCGGAATGAACTGTCTTGTAATAATCATAAAGCATGTTTATTCAACTTAAGAGTTTTACCTCGTGGCTGCACCAAAAACAAAAATTGCTATTTTGGAAGGTGATGAACGCGCCCTCTATGCCCACCGATGCAAATATTGGAAGTAAACAAGAGGAGAATGAAATATAATGAACTTAGTTTTTGTAGGATAATGTCGTACATTTTTGTTGGAGGATGTTTAGAGATATATCACTTGTCTAATTGTATAGTGTCGACGGGCGTAAGAAATGTCGACTCAGAGCTTCAGATATGTTTTTCATTTCGAGATGCTTTCTCCGCTCTTCTGTGACTACATTATTCGTTTGCACGTTGCAGGCTGCCTCTACTACTTCAGTGCCACCATCAACCCGATACTCTACTCGCTCATGTCTGTCAAGTACCGGGAGGCTTTCAGGGACGCCCTCTGCACCCTTTCTAAGAACAAGCAGCGGCTCTCGGCCGGGGAATTTGATGCTGCAGCCACAGTCGTCATCGTGGGTGCCGGCCACTCCATCTTGGACAACACCAGGTTGAGCACGCTCAAGCCTTACTCGATCGTGCAGCGCGCCGACATCGAGGACCCCAACGCGGAAGATGCCGCGGACATGGCCATGCGGGCACTCATTATCCAAACCGTGCTCCGGGTTAGGCCTAACCAGGAGCCACCGCCGACGCCCACCAAGTCAGATATGGACGAAGAGAGGGACAAGAGCCCGGCGAATGGAACCATCGCAATTGAAAGACAACATAGCGACGCCTCGGAGACAGTCGTGTGAGAAGGCTGCTCAACAAAGCTTCGTACGCTTTGGAAACTTGGCGAAGGTGAAACACGAAGCCATCAGTTTCGGTTTTCGTGGAGCCCATAATTTTATGCGGACTCTATACAACGCCGTCCATGGCGACAAAGTTCGCTCCGAAATGGCCGCACAGTGAATGCTGCGGTTGACTCGGTAACTCTTGATGTCGACGGTTACAGTGCCTCTGGGCATTCTGCGAGAAGTAAGACTGTCACCTCCGATTTTATTCGTTTAACCATCTTCAACATGGGGCCTTCGACAACGCTGAAAACTTGGAATGAAAAACGGACAGAATGGTTTTAGGCAGTGACTAAAATGTGAATGAAGTGAGACCAGTTCATTGAACTTCAGTGGAACCTGACTGGAAATGACATCGATCGGCATCATCGAAGTAGGCGATGATAGCTCCGTGATGATGAGCAGTACCGGCGGGGCTCTGGTGATTTCGTTTATCGTTGAGACATCTTTCACCCACACGAAGGAATGTTCAGTGCCGCTACCCCGGACTAATGTGCGCAGTCATGCTACAAGTCACTCGGGACGTCCTCATGCTACAATGCACAATCGAGTCCTAGCGCATGCATATTCTGTGGTGAACTGCAGAATATGCATGGATGAGCCCCAGGAATGATGCGGTCAGAATCCATGCGGTACTTCGCGAAACGTCAGAAAGGCTCTGTGCTTTGAAGTAGCTGGTGAGAAAGCGCCAATGCACGACTTGATTTTTTTTTAGGACAATCTGCTACTCTCAAGATCGCTGGTCACAACAAAAGTCAGCATGAACGCTTCTTGAGTGAAGTAACCATCAGAAGGGGGCAGTGCAAGTCAGGACATTTCAGAGCAGAGAGAAAGTAACGTACGTGATATACGTTGTCTATGGGCCCTGAAAATTTCAGACACCTAGGCGTATACAGAGACTCCGTGTGAATGGAATAGCCGATCTGTATAGTTGTGCCGGTGAGAAAAGTCGAGGCACCTGCCATTCAGTCACGTCCGTCAGTAAGCTGCTTAAACAATTACTGTGGCACGAAGAATCAATACACTATCGTTTGTTGTTCTTTAATTTTTTTAGGAATTGGAATTCGGTTAAAATAAACCTGATTTGCCGTAAGTCTCAGTCATTCGGTGAAGAGAGCTTTGGGCGCACAAAACCACAAGCTTTGATGTCAAAAAGCATTAGCTCGACTTAATGTTGGATTTTTACGTCGTTACAAAACATAAAAGAGAAGTCGAAGTAAAGCCGCTCCGCCTGGAGGCAACTGTGCAACTACTGCGCCCGACAAACTGTCGTGTCAGGCACTGACGCCCCAACGAGAATGCTCGAGTTTTCTCTAAGGCAAGTATAGCCAGACCGCTATCAGGTCAGGTAGTTGTGCGATAGCAGAAAACGCTGGAAGTATTTATGATGAACGAATCAGCGCATTGCTGGAAGGGCGTTAGACTCTCATGTCGACTTCTTGTGGATTTAAAGGGTTAGAGCAAGTAAAATTGCCCCATAAAGTGATTCTGTCAGCGCACTGGCTTGAACTACCCAGAACTGAGGCCAACGCACCAGAGGGCCAACACATCAGAGGACCTACACAGAACAGTTGATATAGAAAAAGCGTTATGTCGCTACCTGGTCTGGTCATGAATCCCCTCGTTGGCCACGCCATTCTCGGGTGGTGCGTCATGACGGACCACTCGGAATAACCCCGGTCTGTACCACAGATGCTCCGGCTATATACTGACATTAATGATCGTGTCAGTAGTTCCTGCCCCATGGCGCAAGCGCCAAATGGGCTTCTCACGAGGCACGAAAAGTGTCATGTCATGCTCATGTATCGACCTCAAATGACCCCTAATATTACGTTTCGATAAAATGGAATGTCTCGACCAAAGTTGCTTAAGCTTTCAAAAGTCGAGGTACTTCTTTGTCTCACATGTAACAAAACCACTCGTGCAACGTCGCAACAACTGCTTCTATGGAAGATCAGCATTTGTTCTATGTAACGTTGCACAGGTTTAATCTTCTGTGATACCATGTCCGACGGGACATTGAGGCTTGTAGTGTTTTTTGGCCTGTAACTAAATGGTTAACGCGTAAAAAAAAAAAAGACGCCGAGCTTATTTTTGTGTTCACAACATGATGCACCGCCATCGCCGACTCGTGGTGCTATGAAAGGTGCAGCCCTGTTCCCGCCATCAGTGGTTATGTACATATTCCCAAACGGAAAAGTAATCTATATAGCGTGGAATTAAGTCATTGACAAGCACTGTTAACGTGCGCACTGCCAAAACGTTCAAACACTGCGCCGGAGAAAATTGACGCAGAATGGTGGAAGAACTCTACCACAATCTAGTCCCAATGCTCACTAACACATTCCTTAGGACAGCCATATCTGCTGACCGTTTGTGACACCGCATGCGATGTATTCTTAATTAAAGTAAGACCACCATTATAGCACCTAACGTTTTCGCAGAAAATACCGTAACTTCTAGACATTTTTGACTCAGCTTCATGTACCTTTCTCTTTCCTTTACTAAAGCTATGTTATCAACGCTCAGCCTGTCGCTATGCGGCCACTGTCCAAGTACACTGGTTGCTGCTTTTACGTTAGTATTCGTGCCTGCGAGCTGGTTATTTGTTTGTTAGAGCTTAGCAAGCCAGCGGATGGAGCACAGTAAAAGGTGGTCTGCCCGCCACGTCAACAGAACACACATACACCCACAGTGGCAAACACACACCGTCGAACTTGAATCGGCGCCAGAGCCCTAGACTACAAATGCTTGTTTCTTCAGCCGTGCTAAAGGAAGACACTGCTGCTCTCGATTTTTCTTTTTTCACGTGAGATCTAGGGTCATAGAGTAGAAAACAAAAATGAATGACGACCACCAAAGTCCATCAGTCATCAAATACCTTAACTGCGTAAACGTGTATATATTACTCCTCCCCCCCCCCTTCCCTACACACACACACCCAACGTATCACGTCCGGTTTCACTATATGCTGCTTCAATCACGGTTGTCCGGTTCATTTTTTACGTTGAATTATTTTCCTTTCTTGCATGCACTGTATTTATTGAAGCCGCTCCTGCAAGACAGGGAAGCAAACATTGCAAAAAAATCGAGCATTTCAAAGCAACTTAACCAGCAGGAACAGTAAAGCTCTATTTTGCATCACACCTTCCTTTTGTGCAATCCCTACCTTCATTTTTGTGTGAATATCCAATGGGTGAGTACTTGGAGCGTCCGTCGCTGTACAACTGTTGCTAGCTTTGACATGCAACAATAATTCTGAAAGAAATGATTCTGTATTAAAACTTCCCCCAAGTTAGATCCGCGTGGGCACTTTTTCTTTTCCATGGCATTTATTCGTTGTACAGTGATTGACATATTTTTGAAGTGATTTAATTTGTCAGAAAAAATCGTTTGGCTTATTCTCATTTGCTTCTTCTGTAGTCGGCGTGTTTACGTTACTTTGCAGCAGCACCAATGGAGTTATTGTTGTCCCCCTTTGGAACTGGTGTAGAGCTTTAACAGAGGCGTATTCGGAAGTGTTTTTCACTTTGCACTGCCTAACGCTGGGTAAGCTTCTTGAGCAATATAGGCCATACGTATTATATTCTCGCCATGTCTGTCCCACAAGCACCTCCTAAAATCTATCTTAAACCTACAGTAAGATTTCCATTCCAGGGATGTGCGAATGCTAGAAATTTTGGAATAACGAATTGAATATCCTAATATTCGATTACTTGAACGAATATTTTGAGTATCTTCGATCTTATACAAACTGAATCGAAATTTTAGTGACCTTTTAGAACGTTTTTTCAGCAGTTGGCAAAAAGTTGGATAAAGCTCGCTGCAATATCTTGCTTCCTCTACTCTTTGAAAAACAGGGCTCACACCGACGCCGCGCGCCTCGTAACCTCTTCGGTGAAGGTTTAAATAAAGCTCTCTTTTTTTTTTTGTCCCCCTGCTAAGACGCAGCTTTCCATGCAGTGAGACGGGACTGTAGGTTATCTTTTTTATCGTCGATTGCAAGTTTTTTTTCTACACGTGTAACGTCATGCTGATAACATTAATGTATTAATTTCTTCCTGCAAACCCTTAGTGCTGTGTTCTTTCCCCAGCTGTTATGTTAACTCTGTTTTTAAATCATCAAAGCATACCACCGCCGCTAGTGCTCCAGTATTTCGCGCAATTACTCGTTTTGAACGAATATTATAAGTGAAATATTCGATTCGTCTTCAAGTCGGGTCAATGATTAGTCAACCAGTATTCGACTCAGCACTGAAACTACACTATTTGTATTCGATTTGTTTTAAAAGAAGCTACTATTCCCACAACCCAAATCTATTACTTCATGAAGGAAAGATGCTACAGCGCTTTAGTCACTGTTCTTTAACCCTTCACGTTGGCTGATTGCCAGCAGGCTTTGTCCAAGCAGAGTATTCAACTTAGACCATTATGAAACCTGCTTTTTAGTTTTTTTATATGCTGCACTGAAGAATTTCCCTGCCCCCAAAAGTTTTTGTACCGATTCTCTAGTCGCATGAAAGCCATCCTTAAAGTGGAATGGCGAATAAAAACTCGCTGGAAAAAGTGCTTTTGGGAATGTCGAACTGTTTCCATTACAATAGTTCGTACTTGTACAGGAACAATCTCTCTTGGTTATACCACACACATGTGCTTAAGAGTCACGAGACACTGGTAGCGAGAGCAACATATGTTCCGCGATTAAGACAAGTGTGAGTGTGTTCTTAAATACAAAAACAAACTGCAGCCGCGAATTCGCTGCAACATTTTTTTTACTTGTTCCTGCTTTTGTACCGTGATTATTTGTTACACATAGCATCAAGGTTTTGGACCGATATGTTGTTGTTTTTTTTTTTTTTTTTTTACTGATACCGGCTCCTAGCCCCTCCTGTCTCCACTGTGCTCCATGTGTGCATAGCGCGTATTTTGACGTTTCACAGGGTGAAAAGCCTTCGCATCTATTACATCGCATTTATATTTACCTGCTCTAATACGGTTTTCTCTTCCTGGCTTCTGCCTCCCTGTCCATCCTTGTAAATTAATGACCTTAATGTCGCTCTCTTCTGTATTTGTTGTTTGACCAGTATATCTGTGCCGATGTTTACAGTTGTGCGGCGCCATTTTATGCCATGAAAGTTGTGTCAAGTGGGTCCGTTCTTACAAAATAATATCTTCAACATCAAAGTTTACTCTTGTGTGTGAACTGCCTGCTGTGTTTGAAATTTCAGCTACCCGTACATACTGCTTGCTTACCCAAGGGTTATTTGACACGCGAGTGGTTTTATTTCTGGTTTCAATTAATACAACTCGAAATGAATACTTTTTCTGTATTGCTGAGGTGATCTCACGACAATTATTGTCAACTCAACGAGCAGTAAGAAGAAACGGTGAACTACACACTGTCTGGCTAAATTCGGCACAGTCCAGTACTGCATGCAGTACAGTGCTGCATGGTTTCTCCTTTGCTTGAACTTACAGGATGCCTCAGTTGACACCAAGCGCCAAGCGAATTCAGCATGTCTACCTCATTTCTGCATTCGGCACTCGGAGTCGTTCTGGATAGTCATGTGCGACCTTAGCACCACCTTCTGAAAATTACTCAAGTTAACAAGAAGCCCTAACTTTACGCATGCGACGTCATATCAACTAAATGCCATCTAACCTTATAAAAAATAGAAAAACGATATCTAGCTAAAACGCTCAAATAGCACAGTCATATTTTTTTTTAAATGCAGATGTCCGTACCACGTGGGGCTGAAGGGTGTCTATATTTTTTTTTCCGATTAAGTTCGTCGATAGTTCTTTGTAAAAACTTGTTTTACACGCTTATTTGCTACTTTTGGTCGAATACGCGCAACCGGAACGAATTTGTCAAAAGCATCCTTTAGCACAATCAAGGTGTGTTAACACATCTGTACTTGGGCTGGCAGCGTACTCTTAATACAGAATTACTTCGATTTTTTTTTCGCTGTATTTTACGCAGAGACCTGCTTGTATCTATGTATAAAATGTACGTAATAAAGTTGTACACGTCCATACTCGCCGCCTGGTTACCTTCGCGTAGACTATGCTACGTGCGGGTGCAGATTTGTGCCGTGTGCGTGCGCTGCAAAATAAAAATAGAAGAAAGATGTGCTCGTGCCACGGGGTAACAGTTTCAGCGCAACCTTTTAAAGAGGCCATGCTGTACAAGATTATGGCATTCGTTCACATGTTAATCGCTACGCTCATTTGAATAGAGCGTGAGGGATCATGTGTGCATTTTATAAATTGGTCGTTTGAGCTGTGACGTATAGTTGTGGTCATAGCCCACCTGTTGTGATCATGACTCATCCCACTTTCTTATACAGTGACGCAAATCTATGTCTACCAAAACCGCGCAATCTCTAAACAGAAGCGAGCATAGTGACTATAACAGCGAGCGCAGTTAACCCGGGATCTGGGCACAACGTGCCAACATAGCTGAAAAGTCCTGTAACCGGTATTTCAGGTAAAAAATATTTGGTGAAAGAATCCACCAGCTCAAAACATAGTCGATATAAATGGTTTTGCAAGGGGAATAACACTGAATGCTTAAAATATGCCCCCTAGCTAATTATTTCAGTACGTTTAAAGTAAACAGGCTCACGTGCGCGCAAGTCTTTAGGTCGCTACAGGTTTTCGAAAGTGATATGCGCGACGTCATTCATCATACTAGAGGACAGAAAGCATAGTGCATTAACCGAGCCATGAACATTTGATACAAGCTAAAGCACCGCAAGTGGTTAGTTACAGTCGTAGGTGGCGCCATCACATAGTGTAAAATTTTATAAATGACGAAGACTGAATGAATGCGCCTGTGCGCCGAGCAGAGATCCTACCAAGGACTGGAGAAATCTGCGCCATGAGAACCGAAGTCAAACTTCATCACCAATGAATACTGTTCTTACGGCGTCCCATCCCTCTTTCCGTCGTCATTGTAATCAAGGTTCCCATGATAACTCATACATTCTTGTCCGGTGACATCCCGTACCGGCTACGTCGAATCTAAGTGGTGAGGCGGTTGACTGCGTACAGCCAGGCCACGGTCATGCCGATGAGAGTGAGATACCTGTGCACAACGCAGTTACCCATCCTGTTCTCCCTGCAAAAGTGGAAAATCGGGTAGATCTTGTACAAGGTAAACCGCCTCAGCTGGGACGCGCACCCGAATGCGAGCTCGTAGACTTCCGTGTTGCGCTTCCGCGTCGCTGGACCAGAGAGCAGTCTGTCCATCATGCAAACCTGTTCGTAGAATAGCTGGCCATTACTGCCCTTAACGAACCTCAACATCGCCAACTGGTACTCGGTTGTCCCAGAGCCGCAAATGCGTCTTGAAATACATAATATTAAAGTGGTAGCGTTAAAGGCCCCGTGCACCGAAAAATGAACCTTGGCGTTGTGAGCGAAAATTCAAGAGAATGGCGCTGGCAGGCGGTGACAACTGACAAGGCTGCTTCACCTACCTGTCACGAAAGTTCTTAACGCATGAAAATTTATGGTAAATTGTGGTCGCCTTAGAGGAATGTGTACAGCAGCATAAGTTTTAGTTATCCATCCCTCTGGCGTATACACCACATGAAGAAGAAATCACGAAAACGATTGCGGAGGTTTGTCCAGGTTAAACCTGGCTACCCGTTAGCTCTGTTAAGCATGCCTACACATAATCCTGGCGTCTGCGGTGAAGCGTGGGTGCACTCGGACCGGCACGCACATCATCCAAGGCGAACCTGAGGATACTGGGGAATACTGCGCTACTTGATAGACAGAGACAAGTTAAAGACGACACCCGAATGAAGTGCCAACTTTCACCTGTCCCTGTCTATCAAGTAGCGCAGTATTTCTCAGTATGATCAACCAGCTGACCCCCGTGTTTGCATTGTTGTGAACCTGAGAAGCCAAGCGTGGGAGGAGTAGTCGTTAAAACCCCTGTCTATTCTTGTTGTATGGGGGTGATGGAGGAGAAAAACGTTTACTGTTTCAAAACGGGATAGAGGTATGCATGAGCTGGATCTTGAACATCCGGCCCTTACAAATACAAAGCAGGGTCCCTAGTACAGGACCCCAGTTGCGTAGGCCGCTGCAAGGGCGCGCCTGACCAAGGCTTTTTGGGCCTGCAGGTCATAGCAGCCGAGCAGGGTCGCCTCCCTGTCCTCTCGAGTGGGGCTGGGTTGGATGGGCAAGCCCGCACCATGAGGTAGATATCCGAAGACTTCTCCGCCCAGTACGGACAACTGCCCGTGAAGGCAGGAAAAAAATGTTTGAGTGCTGACGGGCACAGCAGAGTGCTAGTATATAGACGGAGTAGACGCCGCTCCTCTGTCATAGATAGACCTTTACTCGGACGAGGGTAAATACCATGGCAAGATTGATAATAAGGAACAATGTTTCTAAAAATATACGTGGTTTCTAATTCGAGATTTTGGTCTAGGGGGTCAAGAGAGGAAGCCCGGAAAGAGAGCGCGCGGGCGGCGGCATCGGCTGCCTCATTCCCATCGAGACCCTTATGAGCAGGAGCCCATACTAATAAGGCGAAAGCCTTTAATGGCTCATCGTTGTCATCAGCAAACGTGCCACGCTTTTGCGGCGGCTTATGCCCAATCACCACTGAATTCATTCTTAAAAATAAATTAATAAACCTTGTCTACACCCGGGGACCCCTTCATGGATCACTGCCTTGTCGTGGCGGAGGGGCTTGCGAAACTCGATGAAGTCGTGAGCTCTGCTGTGTAGGGCCACCCAAGATAGACAGGTCACGGCAGAGAGTTCTGACAAAATGTGATTCACTGGAGAAGGTAATGGCAACCCACTCCAGTATTTCCTGCCAAGAAAACCCTATGACCAGTCACAATACCATTAAATATATGGCGCCGGAAGATTGGAAGGCGTCCCACATGTTACTGGGGATGAACAAAGGGCGATTCCTAGTAGCTCCAGGACGAATGAAGCGGCTGGGCTAAAGCCAAAAGGACGCTCAGTTGTGGATGTGTCGGGAAGCGACCGGAAAGTCCGATGTTGCAAGGAGATATATCACATAGCAACATGGAATGTAAGATCTATGACGCAAGGTAAACTGGATGTCGTCAAGCGAGAAATGAACCGATTGAACATTGATATCTTGGGTATCAGCGAGCTCAAGTGGACCGGAATGGGAGAATTTAACTCCGGCGACCATTATGTCTTTTATTGTGGGCACGAATCCAAGAGAAGGAAAGGGGTCGCTCTCATAGTAAACAGAAGAATGGGTGAAGCAGTGCTAGGGTACAACCCCAAAAACGACCGAATGATTTCACCTCGGATCCAAGGTCACCCTCTCAACATAACAATTATCCAAGTCTATGCACCGACCACTACTGCTGAAGAAGCTGACGTTGAGAGATTTTATGCGAGCCTACAATGCCTTTTAGACCGCACCCCATCATCAGACGTCGTTTTTCTCGTAGGAGACTGGAATGCTAAGGTCGGGAGTGAAGAAATATCCAGAATTGTAGGCAAGTTCGGTCTTGGCGAGTCAAATGAAGCTGGACAGAGGCTAGTAGAGTTTTGTCAAGAAAACAACCTGACCATAGCGAATACTCGTTTTCAACAGCACAAGAGGCGCCTGTACACATGGACTTCACCGGACGGTCTGTACAGGAATCAGATCGATTATATTCTTTGCCGGCAGAGATGGAGAAGCGCTATACAAGCAGTAAAAACAAGGCCTGGGGCCGATTGTGGCACCGATCATCAGCTTCTTGTTGCCAAAATTAAGCTTCGATTGAGGAAAACTCAGAAAACTAGAAGGCCTTTCAGGTATGATCTGGATCAAATTCCATTAGAATATGCTGTGGAAGTGAGCAATCGATTTCAAGAATTAGATCTAGAAGACAGAGAGCCCGAAGAGATGTGGACTGATGTTCGTGATATAATACAAGAAGTTGCTACTAAGGTAGTTCCAAAGCAAAAGAAATGCAAGAAAGCAAACTGGTTATCTGAAGAGGCTTTGCAAATAGCTGAGGAAAGGAGGATGGCAAAAGTTATGGGGGAAAGGGAAAGATACAAGGTTCTCAATGCGGATTTTCAGAAAATAGCAAGGAGAGATAAGAATGCCTTCCTGAACATACAGTGCCAAGCAGTTGAGGACAACAGCCAATTAAGGAACACAAGAGCTCTGTACAAGACAATCAAAGATATCAAAGGAAGCTTCTGTGCTGAGCTGGGCGTGATAAAGGACAAACGAGGCAAGGACCTCACTGAAGCCTCAGAGATAAAGAAGAGGTGGCAGGAATACACAGAAGAACTGTACAAGAAGGATCCGAATGTGCAAACCCAACATAAGACGGTTGTTATTACTGAGCCGGGCATCCTGAAGAGTGAAGTTGAATGGGCCTTAGCCAGTCTTGCTAAGAAGAAAGCCAGCGGAAGTGATGGCATTCCAGCTGAGTTGCTTCAAAACCTCAACCATGACGCTGTTAGCATTCTGCATACATTATGTCAGAAAATTTGGACAACTCTGCAGTGGCCACAGGATTGGAGGAGGTCAGTTTACATCCCCATTCCAAAGAAAGGCAGTACCAAAGATTGTTCCAACTACCGCACGATCGCGCTTATTTCGCATGCTAGCAAGGTGATGTTGAAAATCCTCCAAGGTAGGCTGCAGCAGTATGTGGATCGGGAGCTTCCGGACGTGCAAGCTGGGTTTGGCAAGGGCAGAGGAACTAGAGACCAAATTGCCAACCTCCGCTGGATCATGGAAAAAGCAAGAGAGTTCGAGAAACCCATCTACTTCTGCTTTATTGATTATGCGAAAGCGTTTGACTGCGTAGATCACAGCAGATTGTGGCAAGCTCTCCAAGAGATGGGAGTTCCAATTCACCTCATCTGTCTCCTCAGGAACCTGAATGAAGGACAAGAGGCCACAGTCAGAACTGGGCATGGTCTTACCGATTGGTTTCCGATTGAGAAAGGAGTGAGGCAAGGCTGCATACTGTCGCCCTGTCTATTTAACCTATATGCAGAGTGCATCATGAGGAAGGCCGGTCTGGACGAGTCTTCATATGGAGTGAAGATTGCTGGAAAACGAATCAACTACCTTAGATATGCGGATGATACCACTTTAATGGCAGAAAGTGAAGTGGAAATCAAGACACTTCTGATGCGCGTACAAGAAGAGAGTGAGAAGTTTGGGCTTAAACTGAACATCAAAACGACAAAGATCATGGCGTCTTGCCCTATCAAGTCCTGGAGCATCAATGGACAAGAAGTGGAAGCTGTGACAGATTTTCTCTTCTTGGGCTCCAAGATTACCTCGGAAGGAGACTGCAGCCATGAAATTAGGAGACGCCTGCTTCTGGGAAAGAGAGCAATGGTTAGCCTTGACCGCCTAGTAAAGAGCAGAGACATAGTCTGCCAACCAAGATCCGTATAACTCGTGCTATGGTCTTTCCAGTTGTGATGTATGGATGCGAGAGTTGGACTGCGAAAAAGGCTGACCGCCGAAGAATTGACGCGTTTGAATTATGGTACTGGCGAAGACTCTTGAGAGTTCCTTGGACTGCCAGAAGATCAAATCAGTCGATATTGTCGACCATAAACCCTGACTGCTCATTGGAGGGTCAAATTCTAAAGTTAAAACACAGCTACTTTGGTCATCTGATGAGAAGAGAGGAGTCGCTGGAGAAAGATTTGATGTTGGGAAAGGTTGACGGTCGCCGGAGAAGGGGTAGGCAGCGAACGCGATGGTTAGATGGCATCCTCGAGGCACTGCCGATGAAGTTATGTGATGTTAGGAAGATAGTGAGAGACCGGAAAGCGTGGCGTGAAATGGTCCATAGGGTCACGAAGAGTCGGACACGACTGAACGACTGAACTGAACTGACACCCGGGGAATCAAACCTCCATCCCTTGGAGCCCCAGCCCAGCGGTTTACCACTGCACCTATCTGTGCTTTTTTTTTTTCTGCCTTGCTATTTATTACACGTGGTCATGTACAGAAAGGGTTATGTGCACAAACTATTTACAAGCACTCAGCCGTTGCTGAGATGCACAACAGAAAACACAACTAAAAGGCAGGCAGAGATAAGCACCGTGTGACCGGCGGAAACCAATCAGGTTGAAAGTCATTTTCATTATAAATGTCCTTCAGTTGCAGCATTATCTGCTAAAATGGAGTCTAGGTAGAACAACAGGTTCAGCGTTGCGATCCGACATGCGTGTCTTCCACAAGCTATGAAGTCCAATAAGGAAAAACATGTCATATGGTTCGCAATCAGATTGTGTAACAGCAAGATACCGCAAACTGTACGAATTTAGAACAAAGTCTTTCTTTAGAGTTCTTTGCAGCACATCCAAAAAAATGCGTCTTTGCAATTAATGAAACAGTGCTCAATTGTTTCAGGCACATCACACAGACGGCAGTTTACAGAAGATACAAAAATACTTTTTTTTCCTATCTGCGCCTATCTGCACAGTATCTGTCACAATTTCTCGCGTACACATGTACCGTGCCATAAAGGAAGGAAGGAATCTGAAACAGTAGTCACCCTCTTTACTGGAACCATCATTCACCGCCACATTCACAACAAATGCGTAGCAGAATGCGGCACTCAGGCTTTCGCCTTTCACCACTTTAGTCGCCAAGTGTCTCGTAATTTTGTTCCGGTGAGCGGGGTCACCGGTATCGGTGCAATTTGGAGCAGTCGGTAGGCTACGTATTGAGCCCAGCCTTGCTCGATGTTCCGACAGCATAGAGTGTAAGGAACTCGGAATGTCCGACGGCCCCTCGCGAGTCAGAGATAATTATTTTGGAATCAGTGTTGGTAGCAGCTAGCGCAATGGCGACCTCCTCCGCGTGGGTTATGTCACGGGCGCGAAATGTAAGCCCGTTAACAATTTTGGACTGGTGGACCACTGCGGCCGTGTACCATCTCCCATGGTGGGGCACGGAGGCGTCCACGTAATAAGTGTCGGGTTTCGACCCATACTGGCGGGCCAGGGCTTCTGCCCGCGCCAGGCGCCAGTCATTGTGGTCTTCACTTGTCATGCTTTTAGGAAAAGGGCGTACGTGGAGGGCGCATCTCCACTCGAAAGGGAGACGTACACGCTCTTTGCCCCGCCGTGGTGGTACAGTGGTAAGACGCCCGACTACTGTCCGGAATACCCGGGTTTGAACCCGACTTTGGCGGCTGCGTTTCGGTGGAGGCGAAACGAAGTGACGTCCGTGTGCTGTGCGATGTCAGCGCAAGTTAAAGATTCCCAGGTGGTCAAAATTACTCCGTAGCCCTCCAGTACGTCTCCCATTTCTCTCCTTTCACTTTAACTCCCACCTTCCTCCCTTCCCTTACGGCGTGGTTCAGGTGTCCAAAGACACGTGTGACAGATACTGCGCCTTTCCCTTCCTGTGAACCAATTAATATTATTATTACACGCTCTTCTATAAGGGTAGTATGATGGATGTGTAGCCGGGAAGGAGGCGGCGACCCAGCGGCTGGCCTCCAAGCAAGCGCCGCAGCTGCGCCTCTCCGTACCGTATCAGATGGAGTAACTTCAGCGACTGCGCCTTTCCTCCGGCGGCTCAAGGTCAAACAGGCGAATGAATGACCTTGGAAGTTCCAGTATGAAGAGTACCCTCTAAAAATTGGCAACGATTACTGTACTTCGTAATGCAAAATTTGAGCGCAACTCATCAGCTCTTTCAGCTTTTCGATAGATTGAGGCAAAGAATTCGAGCAAAACATGTATATACAGTTACAGACAACTGGTTACGAGGGACAACGGCGACGGCGAAGGTTGTTTTTTTTACCGTGGTGAACTAGCAGTAACTACGCAAACTACGTCAAAGTACGATGCTTTTCTTTGTTAGTGCGTGAATTCTCGGTTACTGCACATTTACCCTGCAGTTCGGTGTAGGCGCTCGCATTATTCACGAATTATTATCGTTTAAGTGTGTCCCATGTATGGTCACGTCTCCCACTTGAGCTATGAAGCATGCCTTTCATAATTGGTTCACAGGAATGAAAGGCGCACTATCTGTTACGCTTGTTTTTGTGGACACCTGAATCACGCCGTAAGGGAGGGAAGGAAGGAAGGTGGGAGTCCAAGTCCACTTGAGCTCTGATGTGTGCCTTTCATAATTGGTTCACAAGAACGAAAGGCGCAGTAACTGTCACGCTTGTTTCTGTGGACACCTGAATCGCGCCGTAAGGGAAGGTAGGAAGGTGGGAGTGAAACTAGAACTGGTTACGAGGGACAACGTTGACGGCGACGACGACGCGAAGCCCAGGAACGAACGCCAAAAGCTGCGCTCAAAAAAAAAACTTCCCTCCCCCCTTCCTCCCTTCCCTTACGGCGCGGTTCAGGTGTCGACGCAGCTGCGGCTCATAGTCAAGCGTGGCGTCCGCCGGGGATACGCGACGGCTCGAAACATGGCGCAGTATTGCTTACGCAATAAAAATCTGTGAAACCTCTATTCGTTTCGCCTCCATCGAAACGCAGCCGCCGAGGTCGGGTTCGAACCCGGGTATTCCGGACAGTAGTCCGGCGTGTGGTCGAAATTACTCCGTAGCCCTCCACTACGGCTCCTCTTTCTCCCTTTCCACTCCGTTCCCTTACGGCGTGGTTCAGGTGTCCACAGTCACAAGTGTGACAGATACTGCGCCTTTCCCTTCCTGTGAACCAATTAAAAAAAACCTTTTCTGAGATTGTGAGACGGCGTGGTCAAGCACGTCCAATATATTGAACTTATATTAACAGAAAAGTTTTAAAGGCAAAATATATACAGCTCAGAACGAACACATAGCATTATATTGAAAGAAATGAGAAAACATTCATCAGGATGGCAAGAAATCATGTGCAAAACATTACAAACTATCCTAAATTTCCAAGGTGTCATAGAATTGTGTTGCTTTCTCTTTTTTTTTTTCTTAAAAAACACTGCAACAGGAATGAGACTTTATATAATGAACCATGGGACTTCAATAAAGCAGCACTAAATAAAATGCACTCGACTATTGAATCCGTATCACCAGCGCCATTTTCCATTCCTTTTTTCTTTTTGTGGTGATGACAGCGATGTTGCCAATTTGTGTTCCCTTAAAGCCCACTGGCGTTTCTCATTGCACGTGCAGAATTGCACCTATCACCTGTGCACGAGAAGGAAATCGGTTTGGGGGATTAAAAAAAAGTATCGAACGTTCAGTGACGTTGCACTGAAGGAAGAGCAAAGTTAAGCGACCAAGCGGCCATAGAAGACCACGGCCAGCAGGTTGTACTTGATCCTCTCTAACGACCCATCGATCTTAAAGCCTGAGCGGCGGCGCCACAACGAAGTGGAAGGCAAAGTCCATGGAGGTAGCATCGGCAGAATTCCCGGCTAAAGACTGGATGAGCCTAAACACGGACACGTCAAAAGGGCATCTGCGCCTCTTTTTGCCAACGCCACTGCTTCCAGTGCCTTTCATCTGGCCTCCATCTCTTGAGATAACAAGGAAGTACGGCTTGGACACCAGCCTCGAAGCGATTCCAGACTGTCCGTAGGTTCGAAGATTGCAGGCATCCAGGGTTAAGTCATCCCATTGGACAAGACACTGGAAGACCAGTTATCGAGGTGCCCACCCGTCAACCTGTACGAAAAGGAGGAAATCCTGGAGCCGACTCAACAGGAATCCAAGATTGCTTGCACCGGGCCTCCAAGCATCCACCATCTGTTAGCCGCCCTCTGCCGATTGCCTGAAGGCACGATAGCCGGCCCACCGTCCACGTCTACTACAAGTGCTGTGGCCGCTGAAATGCTCCCGCCGGCATTGCTTGCAACCTCATCTGGGTCCTCGATTCAGACAGCACACAATGTGAGCCTGCTTCAGCCAAATGTAAGCTTAAGCTTATGCATACTTGACACGTGACTGAACAGTTCATTTACTCATAAAAGAAAGATTATTATCATGCCACATTTTAATTTTTTGCATTATGTTTACTTTTTATTCCAGATCAACCACTGGCAGATAGAGCTTCAGCCACTCGTGGTGCTCCGGAGAGGACTACGTTTGCGGCGCCACCTCAGGACGAGTACCGGAACGTGGCCTTCTGCATTTTTTGCGACTAGCGGGGCCGACAACACTCGCACAGCACCCTTAGGAGAGCAGCGGAGAAGTGGACGCGGCCACACTAAGAGCCAAAGTATGCGGTTAATGCTACACTGTCCACGCGCAAATTGCATGTCTGAGTGGTCTCCTTAAATCACCACGTGGTTGCGGAGAGTTCCGCTTTTGGGTTCAAGACACCTCACAGCCCGGCAGGTGCGCCGCATTTGAATTATTGATGCGTGCCCTCCATGCTGCGTATACTACGGGTGCTTCACTTACCTATAGGGAGGGTGCTGCACTGTTTTGTTTTTTCATTAATAACTGTGTTTTGAAGACGACTTATATGGACTTCATTTTTTAATCACCTTTAGTAGCCTGCATTATGTGTTCTGAATAAATACTTGCGATATACCGAAAATTTTTCTCTCGTAGTTTCTTTGCTTCCGGGTGCAAAGTATAAAGAATACAGCACGATGCTGAAAGCTTGGTGTGCGAATTTCCTGTCGTACGCCCCACTTCAGAACGAAACACGTCGGCGGAGGCGATGACAACGAGCGTGCTTGGAAGCGGTCGAGGAACAGTAACACTGAAGTGCCAATTTAAGGCACATCAAAAACCTTCGCGATGCGGCACGGTTATCGTCTGCAACGCGCTCGAACTACTTAGAAGCGATTATGCGTTGATACGAACATCGAAGGAAAATTTGATGCCGCATATGCCGACGGCTTTCAGCATAAAATAGTGAACATGACAAATCCTAGCGACAATGGTCGCGGCACCCACTTTTCCACGGCGGTGAAAGGCAAGGCGCCCGTATGCTGTGCTACGCCACTGCAATTTAAAAAACCGGAGCCCTTCACTACGGCGTCTCTCATACATATGTATATAATGATCTCGTTACTTTTTCTACCATCGTATACGCAATATCAATACCCCTCCAAAAGACAATTAAAGCACTCTGCATGATCGTAGGATTGGATCTTTTTTAATTGTGATGTTGAAAAGTCTACTGAACGTTATATGTGATAGACATGACATTTAGCCAAATTTAAATCTCGACAATCATATAATGCAGGTTATTAACAAAGTAGACGAAATTAGAACGCGTGTAAGCGGCAGAGTTGCTAACAAGGAGGGGCGACCGAATGAATTGGAGCTCCACGTCCAGTCATCCCGTAAGCTCCGAAGTAAAAATTCATCATGAGTATATACTGTTCGTATGGTGCTCCGCACTGTCTGGCGTAATCATCATAATCTAGGTCCGTAATGAGTACACATACGTTCTTGTCCGGTGATTCCCCATAAAGATACTCGTACGAGCTGCGTGCCATCCATGTCGGGGCACTGTTCACTATGTACAGCGTTGTCTTAGTACCGTCAAACGGCGAGACAGACCTGTGAACGACACAACTGTCTGTCATGTTCTCCCTGCAAAAGCTGTACGTGCGGCACGCATCGTAGAAAGGAACTTTCATCAGCTCAGTCGTGGACTTGATGTCTAGTTCGTAGAGTCCTGTGGCAGAGTTCCGCGTAGCTGGACCAGAGAGCGGGGCAAGGCTGTCCATTATGCAGACCTTATCTTGGGGAAGCCCGCCAACACTGCGTCTAACGAGTCGCACCACTGCCGTCTGGACCTCGGATGTTACTGAACTGCAAAGCGTCCTCAGATACTTGGTGGTTGGAGTAAACACTCGCGTATCCAGGAAAACGAAATCCACGAGGCTAGCAGCACGGGTTGCGAAGTCGTCATGGCTATCCTCTGCGGGCAAGATGACAGACAGAATAGACGTTGGCAAGCCAGATGTCTGGTATTCTCTTCGAATTCTGCGCAAGATGGCCTCAAGGATCTGGGCATTGTTTGGACCTCCGCAGCCTGGCCGTGCCGGTACCCAATGCACTGTCACGCCGTCGAGCTGGTTCTGCACAACAGTGTCCAAAACATTCATGCAAAATTTCTGCATGAGTCCACGATCCGCGCTTAGCATCGCAAACTGAGGGCCATCTTCTTGGTAGCCGCCCAATGCTAGCAGGATGATCGTCGTGGAAAAGCCCCGTTTGTTAAGAATGGACCTCAGCCTCTTTAGTCCGTACGTTTGGTCGAAAGTTGGCACCCGGCTAGTAATCGTGCCATTTTCAATGCCTGCCGACCAGTATACGATGTAAGGACACAATTGGAACGGCAATGCACCGAAAACGAAGTCCTCTCGCATCGCATTCCTGATTCGGCTATTATTGAATAAGCAGAAAAAGGGCTTAGCAACAATAGACTTGGTTATCGGTTCGAAGAGGCTTGGGGTTTTAAATGGGCCCGAAACGTCAATAAGTGATGGAGGTTTCTCATTACAACTTGGAATAACTGAAGCCAGTGCCCTCTCATTGATCTCACGGCCAGTCGATAAGCCAGCTGAACTGGTACCAGGGGCACCGGTCGGTGCCAAATCTTTGATTGGTTGAACGGGCACAGGTAAAAGTGGCTGCATGTTCGTCGTATTGGTGCGAATCAGGAATGGCAGCGCCATCAGCCAGGACGAAAGGATGAACGGGCCCAATGTGGCAACGCACAACGCCCAAGCCCGTAGGCACAGCCGCTCTTCTTCGGGTGTCTCGGCTGGCCTCTGGATGGCCAAACGGTCTGGCGACACCACCTGATCAGGGGTGAATTCGTTGGCGCCTGGTGATCCCAAGGGAGTTCGCCGAGGGACAAATAGGATGACGTTAGGGGAGACCTCCAAGGGCCCGACTCCTGGAAAGCCAGTACGTGTACGTGGCGATGAGGGTCGCTCCTGGCGCGGTGATTCGAATCTAACCTGGTGGACAGCGGTTGGTGTCCTTGGTCCGGGTGCTGGCTGATCCCTCTTGATTTGAGCTGTCGGGTTCACTCTGGCCGCTGAGCTTGTCTGGTCATTGGGCAACATTGCTTTCCAACTGCCTTTTCGTCTGAGCCAATGGCTAAGGCGCCGTCATTTTTTCTCAGGTAGAGGCCGATCAACGAGCGTAGGTTGTGGCCCTTCTCCTTCTTTTTCGGCTTCTTCTTCTATCTCATCTGAACTTCTTCTTTGCAGCCATAACTTGTGCTGTCGAAAGTAAACGTTTCGTGGACACTCAAAATTTACCTCAATACTCTTTTTTACGGAGGCAGAGAAAGAGCTGAGTATATTGGTTATGTCATCTATACCTTTCCTTTTTAAGAAAATCTGTCCTGACCTGCAGAACAAAAAGCGAATTCCTGTTGTCAACATCTAGAGCACAAGTATAATTGTAGGGCGCCATCACCCCCTTTCATCAGCAGCCCATAAAACACGTGTGACGCACCCCTTAGCAGGCTCCGTTTAAAATTCGCTCGCGTGTTTTCTAGGCAAATAATGAAGGCGAAACAGGAGCAAAACCAAACCCGTACAGCAATTCTCACACTGAGTCAGCAAACGTTGGAATGAACCGATTTATGTTTTTTTTTTTCGTATATTGCTCTATGTAACCGGTTGGGTACAATTGCGTGCTTAGTAGTGTAGAAGCTGAGAACTGAAGAAAGGATGATTTTAAATAAATTCTACACTTAAAATAAGGTGACAGCAGGAGCAACTTAACATAGACAATCGACCGAGCTGAAAAGGTAACGCGGTAACGTGGTTATTCAATTCGTTCAGCGGACAAGCTCAAAATACGAGAGCGTTGCCGGCCTGCAAAAAAGGTGTGCTTTTTCACCTGAAAAAATACTTGCCAAAATTCAACATTAACTAAGTTTGCATTTCCTTGTGTCTTTTGTGAGACGTGAGGTTCTTGACCGACATTCACTTGCAAGCGACCTTCTATACATCACACATCACACAAAATATCCTTAAGCCACGAAGTACTTCAAAGCGTGCTAGTTGCGACAACGAGTCAAAATTCGCGGCGCCTTAAATGAAGACGCATGAACCTAGCTACACGCCAAAACTCGACGCCGCCTGCTGCTCTCCCGCTTACTGGCGCGGCATGTCGTTCGCGCAGATTACGCTGACGCCTCATCATTCTTCGCGCAGCGAGCTCGAATCCGACGCCTACCCGCGAAACTCGTTCCCTAATCGCATCGTGAAGGAGGCGCGGTCCGTGCATCAGCGACCATTCCAAAACTTCTCCTGAGCGAAGCAACCGCACTGACTGATGGCAGCCTATCCCATCGTCAATTCGGGGCGCTGTACGTCCCAGCGCTGCAGCAGCGATCCGAGCAAATCCAAGAATCGTCAGAAGCTCCCTCCTCAAGGTTCTTACGCTTTTGTTGAAAGCCGAGTGGAACTCAATAGCAGTCCGCAAAAAACTCGACAAAAATGCGAAAGAAGCCGTCAGAAGCTAAACAGATACTCGAGTAAGTTGGGATCCGGTACTGTGTCGTAGAGATAGCTAGCAAAGCTTGTCTCCAGGTATTCATATATGAATAAAAGACAGAGCTGTATGGGTTCATGGTAAGTCCAAACTTTTCTCTCGTTCTACCAGTGTATATGCTTGGTTTTCACGCTTCAAACACTCAAGTAGTTATGACAAGAACAAAAAGCAATTCCGTCTATCGGTTCCGAGTAGTAGCATCATATCAATGCGTGCACTGCAAAAAAATCGGCTTGCGTTTTTCTCGTTCGGCCGGGCGCCGTCGACCATCGGTCGCACGCCTGAAGGGGCGCGATAACTCATCCTACGGCACGAACCGGGGAATTCTGTGCAGGGCTGAATAAGAGAGCAGTGTGCATGGAATGATGTAGTCAATGTGGAAACAGAAAGCGCACATGAGCATGAAACATGAAACATATGAGCAGTGCTTCTGCAAGAGCTCATCCTTTTATCACTGTACCTGTTTTCTGGGCCCGCAAGAACAGGACTCAAAAGCAAAATCGAGGGCCTCTGCAATCATTCGTAGGCTTGTTTTCGGCAGGCATCCCCTTTCAGTATCTGTCAAAATGTCTGGAGACTGTTGTACTTAGTTGTCTACTAAATACGTTTTCTCGTGCTGTCGCAGTTTGCTAAATGTTGAAGAAAAGCGAAAAAAGTATATGTGTTCACTGATGATACAGTTTAGGAAAAGTGTTGGCGTGGGGACGAAATTATCTCCTCTCTCATTTTTCTATATTCTGTTGTCTTCGAGTGAGCTCTTCAAGAATTTTTATTCCGTCTCAATGAGCAGCTCTTGAGACTCTGGGTTCTTTTCGATATCAGTCCTGAGTCCGTTTCTTGAACCAGTCTTCTTGATGCTGTATAGCAGTGTTAGACACATGGACATTGCCACGCCCCTCAAATTTGGAGGTGTTCTCTTTTTTTAATCCTTCGCCTATGACTCTGTATAATGCTCCCACCTCCCATTTTCGACTGTATCAATCTTCTCACATCAGCAGCACGGAAAAGTTATGTTGGTTCATGCGGACCAAACGATGTTTGCATTTTTATGTGCAATTCTGCAGCAATATTGAGCAGTGTTCTAAGCTACATTCCGTCATCAATTTATGTGCCTGTTTGCCGCAATGTATTTTGCAGTGTTGGGAAGGTGTCATTAGTTAAAACGGCCATTCATGCTAGTTTTAATCTCATATTAATGAGCTTTCAGCTTATGTAGAGCTGTTTCGCGCTGTTCTGCACGTTTGATTGTCACTTCATGCACTGTTCAGCTGCTCAAACACTACGGGCACACTGCCTGAGTAGACGAGATTTTATTTTACTCTGCCTACGATTTAATCTAAGCTGTATTACTTTTGTTGAATTTTTTTATACAGTATGTTTATTTTCGCTTAATTCCAATCTTTATTTCATACAGAGGCTCAGAGGTCTTTGAAACAACGCAATAGATGAGGACATCTTGCTACCTAAACTAGGTGCAAGCTAGACGCTTGAAAGCTAAATATAAGCACAGAATCATGAACTGGACAGAGTAAATAAATAACCCCATTCTCGCACATGCAGTTTGCTACTCGTCTAATTACTAATAAGTTGTTTTGTCCCTCTGACGTCTCGCCTAAATCTCGTTAGCATATAATCGTATGTGAAAGGCAGCGTGTCAAAGATGCCTATTTCGGCTTACCCATCCCGCATGAAAGTGCCTCCGGAGGTATGTTGGTACACAATACCTTCGATCAAAGGTTCCGGAAAGTTTAATTTCGACAACCCTCTCATCTCAAAGCAAAATCCCGTGTTAGCAGCTTCCACCAATGCGGCCATGTCATGTGCTATTGTCATGTCACACAATCCAAAAACCCATTATTGGGCACGTTGGCTGCCATATACCACCTTCAACTGGCATGCCCGTGATTGTTCGCTTACAACACCGACGCCGGCGCCACCCACAATGCCGACGCCAGATTTCCTGCTGATCACGGAGAGTCCGTGGATATCGCGTTAAAACATTTGAGATTAAAAGTTGATAAAATCCGAACCTGTGTACTGAACCTGCGCAGCTTAAAAGTAACTAAAAGCCTCAAAGCTATTACGCAGCCCGAGAGCACAGACGGAAAGTAGGGAGTATAGAAAAAGACCGATCGATAGATTCTCTCGTTTTCCCCCTCCATTATCGCTTCAACTCGTTCAAGCAAAAAGGAGTGTCACGAAACCGAGGGGGCAACCTGACACTCAAAATAGCCGATATGGAATATAGTATGCAGACGGGCGAGAGGAATGGGCGTGGAAAGGAGGAGGGAAGGTGGAGTCTTCGGACCTCGTTTCTTTCCTTTGCTGCCTCCGTGGTGGCATGGCGATGAAAGAACCCATTTTGTTCACAATGGTTTCGTAGCTAGAGTGTTGAACCTTTTAGAAAATAAAACGTTACGCGAAAAGCAGTTTTCATAATCTAGCTGGTATGTTTACCGCCAAATTTCAATAAAAATAATAACAAGACAAGGAATCTGTTTTCTGTTGATAATAGGAATGTTGCCTGTCCCTACAAAATGTCAAGTAAAAATGAGATTGGTGGTCAAGTTAAAGCATGTGCTGGTTTCCCCTGTCCGATTACAGAAGTACGTTACTGTATGAGCACGTATTGGACACTTTTACATCTTCTTGATCCTAATTAGGCTTGATTAAGCATAGCTAAGTTGGCCTATGTGATGTATGGATGCGAGAGTTGGACTGTGAAGAAGGCTGACCGCCGAAGAATTGACGCGTTTGAATTGCGGTGTTGGCGGAGACTCTTGAGAGTTCCTTGGACTGCCAGAAGATCAAATCAGTCGATATTGTCGACCATAAACCCTGACTGCTCATTGGAGGGTCAAATTCTAAAGTCAAAGCTCAGCTACTTTGGTCATCTGACGAGAAGAGAGGAGTCGCTGGAGAAAGACTTAATGTTTGGAAAGGTTGAGGGTCGCCGGAGAAGGGGTAGGCAGCAAACGCGATGGTTAGATGGCATCCTCGAGGTACTGCAGATGAAGTTATGTGATGTTAGGAAAATAGTGAGAGACCGGAAAGCGTGGCATGGCATGGTCCATAGGGTAACGAAGAGTAGGACACTACTGAACGACTGAACTGAACTGAAGTTAGCCTATAATAAGCATCTCTAGTGCAAAAGCTCTTTCAGATCTCGCATGCAAACTTGCGCTCAGGTATGGCTAAGCCGCTGCCATTTGGCTGTCTTTACTGGCTTAAAATAGCTACGCTTTCATTGAGAGAAGTCCATGTGATTACTCCCTGCTTCTCTTGATAGAAGCTAATTTCATTTCGTCATTGTCATCCTCTTACTCTATGCACGCCATAATGCACACCTGTTCCGCCTTTTTCCCTTAAGTACACAAAGTTCGTGCCGTCAGAGTGCATGACACAAAGGCTTGTGAAGTCAGGTTCTTAAGATTGTACATCACACTTCACACTCCCGTGTCATGCTGGCCTTACATTTAGGGCCCAACCGGTCATTACTGTTTCTGAGCAGTTGGTTATGACTTCGGTAATTTTCGATTACCATGCGCCACGTTGCTTGCAGCAGCGTCTTTTGTCCTCGTGAGATGCTCTCATCCGAGTTAAAACACACATGTTGGAAGAATTTTTGCATTAGTGTGCCATCCGTGGATGTTTGCGTCTTACCTGCGCGGCTTCGGAATAAGGCTAAAAATTCAGTGACAACGTTTTGAATACTGCAACGGCAGCAAGAGATAGCGCTGTCATCGCGAAGCTCGGGAACAAGCCGAATGCAAATGCGATGCACCCTTCACCGAGTTCTCCAAGCCATGCGCCCAAAGAAAGGGCCTTGTAAGAAACGTGAGTGCTTCGGGGAACTCTCCAGAGTGGAGGACGGCTCTTCCTAACCTCGAAACAGCAGGTCCTGAAAATGGCAACACGAGGCTGATCTGCAATTCAACGCGGCATGTCTCACCTTCCTTCCCTTCTGGCCACTCGCTGTCCCCTTTCCCGACCTATCCACGCGTCATGGAGGCTGATGGACTGCAGCAAGACAAGTGGGCCCCGCGGCTCTTTCTTTTCCTTTGGTTAACATAGAAGAGTGGATGAACCTGCAGCACGTATTGTATCGTATTCAACAAGATAGTCTCAGACGTTTCCGGGCCTCCCTAGTGAGCAGTACGGTGGGAACTTATTTGTATGCAATACACCCAAGACTCTGGGGGACAGACGCCGCCGCGCATGCTACAGGTTACGACCGCTTTGAGTGCGGCGTCTTTTACATGCAGTGCGTTCATGAAAGCGTACGTCGACCTTGAAAGGTACGTGCGCTGTTTTACAAGGGAAATGGAAAGTTGAAAAGGTTGGCCAATGGTCGTCTACAACTTCAACCTCAATGCTTCAAATAATCTATCGTGTATGCGCGAGCAAACCAAACCAAATGTTCTAAGCTTTCGAGACAAATGAGCTGGCAAAAAAAAGCTTTGTCAGGCTTTGGAGCTTGAGCATTTCATATGCATTTATCTCTGAACATAAATGCGCTCCCCGAATAATTTTCGATAAATGGTGCGAGTAAGCCATCTCCAGTCGCTACCCCTTTCTCTGAAATGCAGGAAGAACATTTTGATGCATACAAGTGTAGTCAGTCTGAAGGAGTTCGGATGAATCAGTATAGGGAAAAGCTGAAGTCCTTAATCTCAAGGTTTTTCCCTCTCACACTTTTCGTATTTCCACGCGACCTCTAATGCAGTAGAGTTATAAGTTCGTCCTCCAGAAGATTTGGCATTGGCGTTGTCGGCGTTGGGTAAAAGATAACGGGATGCCTCTGGCAGGTGGTAAGTTCACAGGTGATATGTCCGGGAACTGATTCGTCGTCGGATTGTGTGCCTAGTTGGCAGGAGGTTCCAGCGTACGTTCCTTCTTTCACGCGGGAATCGAACCTTTTGGTCTTTTGATCGGACGAACTGCCTAAGGTGACTCAGGCGCGTTCGTGCTGCTCGGTAGCAGCAAGGTCTTAGGTATATGTCGGATGGATTTTAACAAAACATGGAAAATTATGACTGTACGCTAGAACTTATCTGTGAGGTGATGTACACAATTGAAGTGTTAGCGACTATGTGAGTAGAAAAGGTAATGGACGGGAACCAGGATCTACAAGTGGAGCAGGCAGACGGAAGTCATTAAAGCTTTCATGTCATATTCTTAAAGGCCGAGCTTAAAGGTCCGCACTATTGTTCTGACTGCAACTCCGCAGCAAGGTCTGTGTGAGACCAGGTGTTGGGAGTAACGTTCGATTCTAAACCATTTTCTACGGCTCTATTATTGCTTATTTACGAGCAATAAGGAATTAAATTGTATTGCATCTAATGATGCTGAGAGTATCCCTAGGAATGACAGTTTGTCCAACTTTTTTTTTTTTTTATCAAGGCAATGAATTCATCATCCGCGTCAATATTTTAGCGCTCGTGCCGAAGAAGCGAAAATTGTTCAGCTGAAAATCATACGTTCTTCGTCCAAAGCCCACCGCTGCTTTGTGATATTTGCTGCAGGATATGAATTCGTTTACGTGTAACATCTGCTGCTCGTGTTTGACGCACTTCGAAGTCGGTTCCTTCCGTGATGCGGGAAGAGCCAGTACACGTACCTAGAAATTATTCAGAATTAGGTTCCCTTTCTGACGACGAAAAAAACCTAGAAGCTATTCAGAGGGTGAAATTTTCATTGTTGTGTGCTCTATTAATATTGATATGCCCCACTTTCAGCACAAATTACCAAATTTCCTTTAAGACGAGTGCCTAATGCTGGGAAATGACTTCCTGGAAACTTCTACAGCAACTCTAATCAACACGCCTTCTCGGATCTGACAGAGGGCGCTTGTCTTCCCCTTTATGCTTCGATTATATGTTCGATACATTTCGACAATTGCACGAAACTCTACAACTGCCAGATAGTCGCTATTGCAAACCTTTTCAGCCCTGTCACTCAGTTGGCGCACAGAGCTCTGGTGTCACCTCACCATTAAACTATTAGCTCGACGAAAAGAAACTAATTATCGGGGAGCCAACGAATGATATTTTATCTGATCCCGCAGCAAATCATCAGAAACAGCATCAGATGCTCTTATATTGATGTGGATGATCTAATCTCCCGCCAGGCAATGAATCTAAATTGCGGAATTGCGTTGGGAAATTTATATCTTGCAGTGTAGTTCATCTAGGGCAAAATAAAAATTTGAGTGACATCTTAGCTCAATCTTTGAGGGTACATCGCGACAGCGTCAATTGCACCCGTCTGCTTGTCCCCTGCAGGTTCATGTTCTCATGCATGCAGCTTGCTACTTGCCTAAACACTAATACCTTAATTTGAGCCTCTATCGTCACGCATATCGTCACTAACATACTATTGTAATCTACCTCATATTACGCAAAAGGCTGTCTGACACACATACAACGCCCGCTTTAGTCCAGGCGTACGAAGGTGCCAGCGTGGCCTAGGGATATCGTGTCTGACTAGGGATCAATGGTTTCTGCTTCTATTTCCATATTTAAAAAAAAAAAGAAAAAAAAACAGGCTTTGGCTGACAGGCCTTGTGGACTCTACGTCATGTTGTCTTGTGACGTCGCACAACCCGCCCACCAGTCAGTGCCTAAGGTCACCAAGGTCTGTATTAGAGGGCGAGATACAAAATCAAATAAAGGACTTCAACTGAATAGTAACGGCAAATGAGTTAAGTATAAAACGCCTGCCACTGCTGACAGGCAGCGAAGCCGAGAGAAGAAACTCCTCCTCTCCACTTTCCGGAAGAGGAGGTAAGGACAGGAAAGTGACTGCCTCAATAATAACCTCAGATGGTGCCAACCGTGAAAAGGGAAGAGGCGATCAGCCAATATCAATAGTATTCCGCTGTTTAACGCTTTAAACCGTCCTTATTTGCTCTAGCATTTTTACGTGTTTTTTTTTTTCTCTCCCTCATTACAGGCACTCGCGAGACTAATGTAATGGCACTAGCCGTCAACGCTTCCACGTGTCCCACAAGAACAAAATATTTTGCGTCTTCGTTATATAAAACCAGTGTATGGTGTCAGCAAGCCGAAGACTTCAATTGTGAACTCGGAGTCCTTGTATCCCAACGCTGTACAGAACCTCTGAAGCAGTACGTCAATGCAGTGAGACGCACAGTCTCCATTCTTCTTGCTGGCATGTATGCAACCGCGTACCGTTCGCTCGCGCCAGGGGTGGACCGCCGGCAAAGCCTCGGCATCTGTTCCATTATTCCGCGAGCAGGAGCAGGATACCAGAGACCGGTAATGGCCGGAACCTCGCCGGTGTACAAGCCTTTCCGCCCGCTGCCGCGTATGATGCCAAAGCCTCATTCGATTACCCGTATGCCGGATCGTCACGGACGATAGGCGCTGAGAAAGAGAGCAACTGCAGGCACACCGTGCTTGCGTGCCTAGTTTGCGAAGCTGAGCAGCTTCCAGTAAATAGAAATCATAAGAAAAAGACGCTAAAACAAAACAAAATCACAATACAAAAGCAAGAAAAAGGGCGACCAATTGCAAGCCCGAAAAAGAGAGATCGTGGGGTTGTCTTGCAATACGGGCACTGAAAAGAAAGTGAGAGGATTAAAAGTAGGCCTGTTACGAAAGATATTTCGGTTTGGCGCCCGTCATTACGAGAAAGAATAAACGAGATAAGAAGAAGGGGGGGGGGGGGGGGTAAAATGATTTCACGAGGAAAGCATCCGCTGCGCATTCTTCCAAGCTGTGTACACCGTAATCGCTCTGGGCAAGCTCTTCAAGCGCTCTCTTTGTGAATCCTATTCGTGAAATGGCTTTCAGTCGTTTGCGAGTTGTTTTTCTTTGCCTTCTTAGAGCAAAATATAAAATTGATGCATGCTCAACATCGTAGAAGAGTTCTATAGCGACAGCATATCGTTGTACACCGTCTCGGCTTTTAAAATGCTGTTGTTTGTTAAAGGCTATGTAGTGCTATTTTGTGCGTGGAAGAACGTCAAAGCGCGGTAACAGACCCACTCAGTGTGAACACGCGACGACTTTGGAGGAAGCTGAGCCCCTAAACGTGGAATGATAACCGAGTGCTGAGTGTAATGACTAAAAGAGGTTTTTTTTTTTTTTTTTTTCCTCTGAGGCAGACCCTCGCTCGTTTGCACAGAAGTTGTTTTCATTTGAATGAAGAAAGTTGGAAGAAATATTGAGATTTCATAGACACTGGTTTATATTGACGAAGACTGGGAGAATGCAGCCGCGCACGCGGCCATGCGGTAAGCGTGATGACAGGCTCATTTTCTGGAAGCATGTGCAGAAAGTTAAAATGTGTTCTTTTAGGCATATCTTCAACGCATTTATTGTAATATTTTCTTCAGTGTATCCCTTCAGCGGATTAAATGCCATACTGTCATCGATGTACACTTAAAACACGCGGTGTACAAGTGTGGTCGTCGTCAGCCTACGTTGAGGGAGAAAACAACATTTCGGGTGTTGTATGAAATTCCTTGGCTGAATCTAACACCGAAGTGTCCATGCAGGATGTCGTCGGAGATTGTCCCAGCAAACAAAGAAAAAATCTCGAATAAATGGCCTCCTAGCTTTACTACCTCGTAATCATCGAAGGTGAAGTTTTGTAGCCAAAAGGCTTTCCGAAATACACTAAGCCGAGTGCCCACCACAAACCGGCGACACGCTTCGGCCATTTACGAAGCCATTTCTGTGACAATCCTGCTCGGGTTCGATCACTGGCCTTCTGAGTAAACTCCACGGCGTGCGCGAGGTCTACGGGTCTGGTAAAAAAAAAAAGAAAAAGAAAAAGCGAGGAACTGCTCTTAAGAGGTTTGACAAGTTTGTCTTCCTTGAGAGAGTCCCAGGCACCTTCTAAGCTAGTTTACATCATGCGTTGTTTTGTTGTCGTATGAGGAGAGAGTGGGAAGGGGGAAGAACAACATAGTTATCTCTTTCTATCCCTGATGTTCTAGGACTTAATCTCAGCCTTGGTGCCTCCATTAGTTTCTCAGTTCTCTTGTTGTTGTTTTCATCTAGTGCAAGCTACTTTTTCTCCCTGGATGTAATTTTATTCGTTGAGATAGCTTTTTATTTTTCGCGAATCTTTGTTTCTTTGCTCCTTAATGAACATTTCTTTTCTTTTTCCTACAGAGTCACCCTTTCACACAGCACTATGCTGCTTCTTTTTCTGAGGATGAGGTATAAACCAACCCGCATTCTGCTTCTAAACGTATGTGACGCCATAACAAATTGACAGCGAAGCATAAATAACGAATAAAACAGTTTTTTTTTCTCTCTCCCCGTAAGCCCTTCGTGCTTCCAGCCCTTGAAGGCTGCCAGACCACATCGGCATCCCAATCTTTCATCCCGTGCCCAGTAGATCGTGTTGTAACGCTTTGATTCACTTCCCAGGGCCGGAGTTGTTCGAGCACGAAGGGCGCGATGAACGCAGAAAGAGCAAAGCGAGAGTGGAAATGACTGCCCCGTCTTTCCCATTTTGTTGTGCACAGCTTTCTTCGAAAGTAGGCACGTGCCAAATGCGATCGGGGCCATGATCGAAGGCTGAACTCGATTATTTATTACGATCAATATTTTTTATGGCACCTCGAACTCGCATTTTTTACTTGCCGTTAAACCTCGCGACCGCGTCCTCGTATGTTATAGTGAAGGCAGTCGCTACAAAAGCATCCCTGAAAATGTTGTTTTCTTCTTTTTTCGCTGACTTAAGCGCGAAAAAACAATTATACGCGCTTTGAAGCCAGACTATTAGGCGGACTAAATAAATTAATTCGCTCGAGGTTGGAGCACAGACGATAAATAACAAAGCCAAATTCTGCCAAGCTGCACAGGCACAGAATTCTTTCTTTTTTGGGGAACGAAAAATATTGCAAGAATCGAAGAGTTGGAGTTTTCAGAACATACTGTGTGCATCCAAGAAAAAAGAGGACCTTGAAAAATCGGCGGAGACGACCAAGGAAAGTTTTTTTTTTTTTTTTTTTTTTTAAATATCAGATTCCAAATACAACCAAGTGCCAAGGAGGCGTTTTAGGGTGCTGCGAATGGTCTTCTAAAGCATGAATTGCTCAAAGTGCTAGTGCTGAGCCGAGGCTTTAAGTGTGGAGAATTTGCAAGAGTGAAGTTGTGTCACGGCAAAAAAGGCCTGAGCAAACCATTACTAAACTAAGTGTATCTGGTCAATTATTGCGACAGCTTATTCAAGAACAAACACACAAAGTTTGACGCAACATATTTTTTCTCGTTTTTGGCTGGGAACTGTTGGTTAAAAAAGAATGTTTAATAGCAAGAGCAGATATTGTGGTATTGTCAGAGAAAAGTACTAAACTAGCGACTGTAAAAAAAGTACAGAGCTACTAAATAATACCACACAACTAAATAAAAATCTTATGTTACATTATTCAAATCATTCTGATGTATTTTCGGCACGCTTCTCTCGTTTCTGTTTTTTTTTGTTTCTTTACTAAGAAATGTTTTAAATTTCGGGAGTAACTTCACTTTGGAAAAGATTTTTTAGCGATTTCGTCTGCATCGAACTCTTGAACCGTTGAAGCCTAAAAAAATCGACAAAATCACCAATATCACCAAAATCGCCAACCTACATGCCGTGGTGGCGCAGTGGTTACGTTGCCAGACTATTGTTTATTTATCTTTATTTACAAATACTGTAGGTAGCAGTGCTGCCCAGGCAGGAGAGAGTTACAAAAGATAATTTTGCAAAGTATTTAGCACATTCAATAACCGAAGTAGGCAGGCGATTCCATTATTCGATTGTGCATCGGTAAAACAAGATTTTTGGAACTTCTTAGTCCTGGCATTGTATGGCCTTATCACTTGTCTATGGTTCAGCCTTGATGATATTCGGGGTGCAGAAACTATATGCCATTCACGTAGAAATCCTGTTTTGTTATGATAAAGTAAGTACAAAAGTTTTAACCTGGCAATCTGTCTGCGCAACTGGAGCGGCTCCAACTCATACTGCCTCAGCATATTACGGACAGATGAATGCTTCCTGTAATCGGATGAGATGTAGCTAGCTGCATGCCGTTGGATGCGCTCCACCTGTTCGATGTTTTTCGCGTGGTGCGGATAGTTTACGCTCGACGGAGACCCTTTTAATTTTTTGCGTAGGTAGCATAGTTTCCTGAATGATTTCGAGCATATATCATTAAGATGCATGTTATTTAAGATTGGTGGTATTTGTCAGGCCCAAGTATTTAATGAACGTGACTGTATTTATGCACTGATCTCCAATGTGGTAGACCTACTGTAAGGGATGTTTCTGAGATGTAATTGTCGTTGAAGTGGTCTTGGAAAAAATTATTTTGATCGCCCTTTATTCACGCCAGTCCGCGAGCTTACATAAGAAGTGTTCAGTAGTTACTAACGGGAATAATTATTGATGACGGCGTAAAAGACACAGTCATTGGCAAACAATTCCACATGCCTTCGTCAACCTTTCGAGCAATATCTTTGGTATAAATGAGGAACAGACTGATCCCTGCGGTACACCAGACAGAACCTACAAACATTCAGACCTCATTCCACCACATTCTACAAATTGGCTGTGATTCTGTAGATGTGCTTGCAACCAATGGATAAGTTGGTTGGTTTGTGGGATTTAACGTCCTAAAGCGACTTATGCTATGAGAGACGCCGTAGTGGAGGACTCCGGAAATTTCGACCACCTGGGGTTCTTTAACGTGCACTGACATCGCACAGCACACGGGCACCTTGCTTTTCGCCTCTACCGAAAAGCGACCAGGTCAGCATCACAACCCTTTCATTACTGCGTCGGTGCTAAGCGCCGTTTTAGGTGGATGATATCACGGTTGATCCAAGGGTTGGGATGCCTCGTTTTCTTACGCCGGACAGAAATACATTTGTTCACGCATTCCATGACCATAGTCTTAAACCTGTTCCAAAGGAGCGAGGCATCTCCTCCGTGTTCGAACTAGGGAAAATTAAAGTGCAACATATAAAAGACCGATTCGTCGTCTACGGCCAAAATGTCGCGAACAGTTTTTCAGAGAAGGAAGTATTTTGCTGCCATGTGCGTTTAATGTTATATGGACTGGCTTGTGATCAGCGATGCCGTCGTGATGGTCTCATCACAATCCTCAGGAAAATCTTTAAGAAATATAAGATCAATGGACGTTGCAGTTTCCGTCACACGTGTAGGAACAGTAGCTAGCTATGTTAAGTAATGAGAAAAAACTGCATCAAGGAGCATACGCGCGCACTCAGCATCATGCGACTGTGTCTAAATAAACGGCTAGAAAAAATTTTGGTTAGGTCTCATTAAGCCCTAAATATGATCGTGTAGTTTTTCGATTAATGATACCGTGCTTCGGAGGGACCTATAAACGACGCTGAGTAGGATGGAAATGACACGATAACTGATTTTACACCAAAATATTTCATGATATGCAATATGATCGACTAAAACATATTCCAGCTCTTTTGTAGCGAAAGCTACACTGCGGTATAGGTTTTCAAGACCTCGGGTGGCCGCAGCTACACCGTGAAGAGGCGTACCTACGGTATCCTCATAAACAAATCAGCTTGCCATGCCATTTGAATTCACGTTACCGCTATGACACGGGCAGGAGCTGCCAACTCGGGTCGCTCCTTTCATATGGAAGGATGATATCAGAATCAGCCGCTTGCATTCTCGTTACCCCTACGACACGCAGGCACGTCCACACGGATTGGTTGAAGCGTGACCTTACAGGTGGGCTGGTAGCTTATGCTCTCGCGTCATACCCTGAAAGGATGAGGTTAAGTGTCCCCAATAATGTAGCACCTTACACTGATAGGGCGTGATAGGGAAATAATGTAGCAGGCAAAATGCCGCCGTTGCTTTCGCCATTCAACTAGGGTTAACCAGAGCTAAACCACAACAATTTTTTTTTTTTACAATCACAGTCACTCCACCTGCTCGCCCATCGCGCTCTGGCCTCACTATCTTTTAGGAGGGTGCGCAATTTCAGAGTCAGAAATTTGGGATGACAGCCATATTTCACTAACTGTCAGTATATGAGGATCATTAAGAAAAATAAAAGTATTCATGCTGACTTGCTGTATTAGCAAGAGTTCTTGCATTTAATAAAGAACAGCTAAGTGATTTGGCTTCGGATCATATAGTCACTTCAGCAGTATTATGTTGGCGCAATTTTACGACTCTCGAGTCGACTTCGTCCCAATGTAGACATCATTATCCCCACGAAGCTTGTCGCAGTGAAGAGATATCGTGCTAGCCAGAGATTTGAACTGTTTACCATACTTCCAAAGATTGGTTAATTAAATTAAATTGGTTCACAGGAAGGGAAAGGCGCAGTAACTGTCACACTTGCTCTGTGGGGCTCCAAAGATTGGTTCGTTTATCTAATGTGGCCTTCAAAAATTGTGGCTTATTGAAATGCTGATCCCTTGAGCTTGGAACAGTGTTGCAGTATATGCATATTTTCGTTGTAGTCACAAAAGTTTATTATGACTGGTCTGGGCTTGTCACCTTTATTTTACCCATTCTAGCTATGCACCCTTTCGACGTTCGTAACTGTTACACCCAGCTTACGACTAAAGATTTCATCAAGCACGTTTTCTTTCATTTAAGTCGGTAGGATTTTCGTCGTCTTCCTCAGGAAGGCAGAAAATTATTAGGTTATGGCGTCGGCTTCTGTCATTGAATTCATCGAGTTTCTTTTGTTGTGTACAGGCAACTATTTTTGTTTAATGACGAAACCTCAGAACTTAAGACTTAATTCTTCAGTGCGCTCAGTTAGAACCTTGAGAGTATCATCAAGTTCAGCGAGTTTTCCATCCATTGTTTTTTTAAGTTGATTTTGCAACGCGGAAACATTATCTATAGAAGTCTGCAGAGCTGCCTGCATGCATTGTAATAAATTTTTAATGACATCGAGTTGAGACTCAGCAGGAGGATTCCCCAGGTCAGTCTTCACGTCTCCAAAGAGCAAAAGCAAAATAACATTCCATGCTTCATCAAGCATCAAAATGCACTTTGCCAAGTACCCGCGTTCGAACCTGACAACCGGCGGCTACGTTACGGTGGAGGTGAAATGAAGAGACGGTCCTACTGTGCGATGTCAGTGAACGTTAAAGGTCCCCAGATGGTCGAAAGTACTCCGGAGCCCTCCACTAGGGCACTTCTTTCTCTCTTTACGCTTTCACTCCCACCTCGCTCCCTGCCCTCACGGCGCGGTTCAATTGTCCGCATAAAAGGTGTGACAGGTACTGCGCCTATCCTTTCCTGTAAACGAATTACAAGAATGTGTAAGGTAATGAATTTGGTTGCTGTGAATTTCTGCAAGAGTTCACCTTGTTTAAATATTCGGCCAATAGAAAAATTAGTATCAACGGCTGAAAGCCCGGAAGTCGTTCAGATAACAATAAAAAAATGAAATGCCTGAAAAATAAGCAAATCAATCAGCCTGGCACAGAGTATGCTGCCAAATAACAACCAACCCTTGCCCAACGATACTCTGATAAAAAGAAAAACGCCCTCGTTGGTTATGTACTCTATTTGTCAAAAGCAACCGGCCGCAATACAATTCTCAGGTGCTTGAAGTTCTAAGTCTCTTCCCCGTAAGCAGAGACTTTGTGCTCAGCTCCTGAAGTCATTTGAGGTTTAGAGGAGCCTTAAGGGCACTGCTATGCGAGCGAGAAGCAGACCATACATGCCGGTTACTTTCCACAAAGGCTGTGTACTCACGGTATTCCGCAGTTATATCAAGCAATCGTAAAGCACACGACACTGTCGAATATGAAGTAGAATGATGGAACAATTTGCAACCGATTCTGCATCTTTTCCGTATTCAAGCCAGAATAGGTCGGCGCATCTTTTTAGATGCAGCGGTGCAAGGCGTGTAGGATTAAGAGCCCCCATGTTTTGGAATCACCAGCCCAATGTCGTCTGGTGAGAAGTTGTGAGCACTACTTTTAAGTAGCCATTCGTTATATTTCACCAAGTAATGGCTCATCATGTTTATACAAATAAACTACAAATAGTCGAGAGCACACATTATTTATAGTCTGGGTCAGATTTGCACTGTCTGGTCTCCCAAGCACTGATCACACTGGCTTGAGCAAGCGAGGCACAATCAGCAAACAAAGGGAGATAAAGGTCTTGGATGGTATAATGCGAATGGATCAGTAGCTGTTGGACCTGTTTTATATAAAATGACATATTCGTATCCTAGTTACGATCATGAACAAGAAGTGGAAATCTGTAAACCATTTAAGGCTCTAAACCAACAACGAAAGGTTCCTCAGGGCAGCAGCTCGGATTGCAACAGAGGGTAGACATAGAAGGCCGCTGAGGTTAAGGAGTGATTAGACAGTCTGCAGCAGTAAGAAGCCATAACCGGAGTAGCACCGGTTTAAATGAAGGTAGAGGGAGTCAGTTTTCGGGACACTCTCTTTAAAACGAGTTCTATCAAGCAACCCTACATGGTTTTGGTGCTATAGCATGTACAGCGCATTTGGTGAAAAAAGCATAGCAGTCACCGTAACCCACAGTTGTTGTTGTTGCTGCTGTTTTTGGTCGGTCGGTCGGTTTGTGGGGTTTAACCTCTCAAAGCGACTTAAGCTATGAGAGACACTGCAGTGAAAGGCTCCGAAAATTTTGACCACCTCGACTTCTTTAGCGTGCACTGACATCGCACAGCACACGCAGCGCATTGCTTTTCGCCTGCATCGAAAACCGGCCGCCGCTGCTAGTATTCGATCCCTTGAAAAAAACATGTCGGGATTATGCACGTGCGCAATTTAGTACTGAACTTTTGATGCAATAGATCTTTCTGCGGCATTCAGTGTGACGTCATACCATTTCGATTCCTATTTAGCATCCACCTGCTATTCAAGTTGAAGGCTAGGTTCCGATAGGGATGCGAACCGACGACATGTGCACCTCCATCGTTATGCCGTTAATTGTAAGTCTAGGTGTTGACCAAGAAACGAGGCAGATACTACGCACTCCTTTCCGAAGCAACCAAACTGAACTAAATATGTTAACCACTTTGCCATATGTTCTTTGCGCCAGTCTCTCAGTGCCAAAAAAGGTCGGAATGAAATTACGGCGTTCAAGGCACTGCGGCGTCTGCTCTTAAAGAGAAACTTAAGCGTCCTGATAACTTTCTTTTCTTCCTCCTTAAAGTCAATCACAGTTTCAAAAACACGTCTTCCCTCCCAGTCTTCACTGCTACCACACGTGTTTAGCTAACCCTTCTACTGACTTGTGCATGCCGCTCATATTTCATTGCTCAAGGCCGCAGAGAAGGCGATCGCGTCACCTTTCCATTTTCTTTCATTTCGGAACTCCTTTATGTAACAGACCGCTTTCGCAGAGACCGCAAAAGACCGGCAGTTCTCACGAACTTATAGCATCCCGCAGAGGACGGGCGCCACCAGGCGTAGTATTGCAAACATCCGCTTTTGCGGCGGGATCGATACTTTACTGCGACTGCTCGGGGAATATGGTCTTTGTCAGCAGACACACGCGCCACAATAAGCGATTCAGGCCAGCGACGAGGAGCAGTCGTCGATAGGATGCAGAAGGAAAATGCCGGGTGTATCTTTGGGCTTCCTTACGACTCAGAAAAGAAAAAAGGTATTCGCAGCACGCGTTGACGTCACTGCAACCGACGATGAAAGGCAGACCCGCGTCGCGCGCGACCCGGCGTAAGAACGAAGGGTTCTGGAAATTTCCATTCATGGAGAGGGTGTCAGCGGGGGCTATTCATTCTGAAGTGTACGAGCGCCGTCGATGAAAGGACGGACAGCGATTGCACCTTCCTGCGAATTATCGAAACCATTGTGAAGTGCCGCCGCTATAATACGAGACGAACACAAGGCAAGTCTGTACACCGATGAAGGAAAACAGAAACTGATATGCGTACACGTTGCTCAACATCTTTGGAGGAAGCTAAACAATGTTGGGGATGTGAGATATAAAAATCTATGCTGCAGACCAAAACCTATATCTCTGGATGGATTACAAAATATACTGCCTATAAGGCAAGCAAATTAGTGATGGTGACTATTGGCGGCTCCTCACGGTACAGAGCCAGGTATGAACGCAGGTACAGAAGGCTTCTGGTAACATTTCAGTGTGACGTGTTGTCTGGTGATGAAAAAAGTAAACGTGCTTCAGCTTCAAACGCTGGCAAAAAAAAAAGGGGGGGGGGGGGGGGGGGGCCAGGTAAGGGCAAATAAGCGTAGATATCCGTCTTTTATTTAAATCTTGAATACAATCTTTTTCTAAACACCGTAAAAGCGCCACCAAAAGAAGCAGGGTCGTTTATCGACAGAAGCATCAAAATTAACTGGGCTTTATGTATAGTTGCAGGAAGTGTGGGAGAAAAAATAAAAAGAAGTTAGTTCTTTAATTGAATATTTTAGATATTTTAAGATCTCTTTTAAAGACTTAGACCTATTAAACCGCATCAGACATTGCATGTGGCCAACAAAGCCGCGAACAAACTCAGCTGCAAAATAGAGAAGAGCCATGATATTCGGAGAAGAGACCAGCAGAATGGAAGCGACCTCAGGTATGAACCCAAAAACACTGAGAACCACGGACGAACAGCCGCTCGTATAAAAGCCGATCATAAAAAAATAAAAAGGCCACGAGCAAGAGAAAGAAAATAAGAAGCAGTGAGTAAAATGTGCTAAAATTGCATTAAAGGAATGGTGTTTACCGGCAAAAAATGATAAAATACGAAATGAAAACTAATAAAATATTCTGAATTCAAGCGGAAAAACAATGGGCATAAAGAATGAAACAAACAAGCAACGACGGTTTTTTTTTTTTGTTTTTTACACACGTTTCAAGGTGATTAATTCGAATTGACTACCACGTGAAGGAGAACTTGCAAAATTTTGCTAAACATTGTCCACATGGGACGCATTAAGCCTAATTAAAGGCAACGATTTTAGTGCGCGAGTTGTTTGCATTTTCCAGGGGAGAAAGAAAGAACAGCAAGCATATAAACATTTCACAAGCTGTCAACCGAGGCCGTAAACACAGAGTGACCCCCTAGTGCAGTTATCAAGGCGTAGGGAGCGATTTCGTTTTCCGGTGCAGAACCGGCTTGAACCGAGGAGCCTAAAAGGGCAGTTTATATTTGTATCCGTCGTACGAGACATATAGTTACTCAGATACACAAGCAAAGAAAAAGAAAACACTTTCATAGCATTTACATGGGCATGAGGTCAAGCTGCGAAGACGAAGGTCGGAGGATCAGTGACCCAGTTTTCTCTGTGGTGCCGGCCCGCTGCCGAATAGGGTTGAGAGAATGGGCAAGCAAAATGGGAAAAGGGGAACGCGAGGAAAACAACGACAGGGACATCGCGCTGCTTGTGAAGGGAGGCATGGAAGGATAATAAGGAGGCACGGCGAAAAAAGAAAGGAGAAATAATTGACCGGAGAAGGGGAAATATGAGGAGGGAGAGAGCAAGACATTTTGAACATGATCAAAACGGGAGGTGGAGCATGCGACTTTGAAGAAAGAGAAGCTGTGAGAAGAAACTTGAACGTGGAACGAAAGGAGAAATCGGGAGAGTGAGAAGGAAAACAGGACAAGAGAAGTGCGTGCCCTGGCTCAGTAAAGGAGTCGGGGAAAATAGAGGGAAAGCAATAAGAGGGAGAAAGAACTCATTGGAGAGAAAAGAAGAGGGTTAACAACAGATGTAAGACTATATCCAAAGACCGTGAAAAGAAAAAGAAAAAAGCCCGACTTAAAGTGCGGGATAGTGGCAAGCGCCCACGCGCTTGTGTTTACCGCGACGCCGGCGTATTCCGGGTGCGCTGTGAATAAGGCCTTCCAGGCTGACCCGTATGGAGTCACATTTCTCCGTCTCACGTGATCACGGCCGTTTGGCGGCGCTACAGTGTATACTTCCCGATCGGACGGGCTATTGTTTTAGCGCCAGCGGAAGCGTGATAAATGTGATACGAGGCCGGCGCGGCCTTATTCGCATGGGTCGGTCAGCACGGCTGCATTCGCTAGAATAACGAATTTCATCCTATGGGGAAAAAAGGAAACATAAGGGTGGGGAAACAACGGCTGACGTTGGGAGTGAAAGCAAGATAAAACTTAGTTTTCGTTGAAGGTTGAACTTTTTCGTTTGTTTGTTTTCTTCTAAAAAGCTCATATAGATCTCCTATATAAGGAAACGAAGTCCCTGTTTTGGTACGCACCCAGTGTGTTATTTTAGGGCACATGTTTTGTTCTCGTCACGCTCTTTGATTTTTCTTGCGCGATATATTTTCAGTTACTAGTTCAAGGGAATGACTATCGTACGACCTATGACCCAGATTAGTATTACGTACTACCATTCCAACCCATTCTTAAGCTAAGGCGATGCAAGTCAAACTTTGAAGTTGCGTTCTCTGAGGCGCGAGGAAACGTCATATTTCAAGCACGGCCCCTTGTTTGTTGTAAAACCGGCAGATCGAGCCTGCAAGGCTGACCTCGTCTCTGAAGTTCAGTTTTGGAAATACAGTCGCTCAAAATTTTTGAAATGAATAAGCTCCCTGTAGAACTTTCCTTGAGCTCATTTAGTCCATGCCAGCACAGAAACTTGCGCAAGAACTTCCATAGACAAAGCAGTAGACATATCTGGTGCAATATTTTATCCTTAAATGCAGTTTCTGCAGAAAATTTATATAGTCCTACGTGAACGCCTGCACAAAGTATGCTGCTATTCTCTACCTACCCCTTTGAAGCCAGCCGTAATATGAACCTGCAACACTGCAACTGAAGTAAATATGTTTTAATTTTTGCTAGGGCGGTGCCGTAGCCACAGTCGCAGCTGGCTTACACATCCTAGTCTCATAGCCTGCTTGCTCTAAAGGAAAATCTGCACAAATAAAAATGATTAATGACGCAAACCCTAAGCAGGTTTGTGATTTGCTAGAGCAAGAACTTAGGCAGACTAGTAACATGTGCAGTCGTGAGCAAAACTGGTATACAACATGCAGCCGGTGGCGGAGCTAGGGAAAACTGCATCTAAGCACCCTATAGACGCAATTACCTGTAATCGAAACAATCGTGGTGGTGCCCCATTTTACTGACCTGCATATGTCTCTGTCCCCGTCGCAGTTGTTAGATTGCGTTTAGATGCAGGTTTTCCGTGCTCCCCCACCGGCTGCGTGTTGCATACCACTTTGACTCACGACTGTACATAAGAAATAGATTGTCATAATATAGAGAGCAATACTTCCTATTGTGCACACGTGTTCATTTAACAGCAATTAGCAACGCCGTATACAGGCTCAAAATTCGCGGAAACATTTTCAAATGCATAACGTGGTGAAATCAAGCATGTTTATGAATGCACAACAGGATGAGGCGATTAAATGTGAGGCTAAATAAAGGCGAGGCTTAATAAGATCATTAGTGCATGAGCCTCAAATTGTCAGCGCGCCCTGAAGTTTCGAACGATGTTTTGCAAAAGACAATCTTATGGCTAACCGCAGCCGAATGCAAGTTAGTTGTTAGTTTTACTGGTGATAAATTCCACCTGAGTGTTCCGGACAAAGCTGGAAGTCATATAAATGCTAATTGTATTACGCAACAATTTCGACAGCCTCATGGTTGAGGCGATGTTTAAGTAAGTTGCTAGTAGACTTTGGCAGGCCTATTAATTTTATTTCTTAATGTTTTCTTCCATTTGCCAGGTTTGGCAGCAAGAGAAAATATTGTTGGTATCACTCTGGGCAACCCCTATGTCACCAGTGGTTTGTACTTGGCGCAAACGCACTCATTCACCTATAGATAGACGAATTGATTAGGTAGCAAAAATATTCTTCAATCATTACCATAAAATAGGTAACAGCAATTGGAAGTACCCTGCGGAACGCCGAAAAAAATTGTTCGTGATGGAGACATAAGTTCTCCAAGCCGCTGCAAGCTGTTCGCGTCATGTTAGAAAGCGGCCAAGTTTTTTTGGTACTTAAGTACCAAGCCTTGTCATGCATACAATTATTGGCAAAATCCCGCTATATAAACCTTATCAAAAGCCTCTACAAAGCAAGCACCTCGCCTTCTCACACGCAAATACATCTTAAGAACAAAAGTTACTGTCATAACGTCGCATTAAGCAGTACCCAATCGTCTCTTGTCTCCGGGTCGTTCATTGTAAAACATTCCTCTCTCTTTGTCCCTTGAACTTGCCGCCATCATACAGCGTGCTTATCCTCGGAAGCATAAATGTCTTGGTAGTGACACAGCTACTTGTAGATGGATTTCGTCTACAAGACAGGATGACGCAAATTTCTGTCTTTATGACATACTCTGGATACACCTACTGCTAGACTTTAGTCACAATTAGCGGACATGAAAGGCCTATAACTCATGCTTAAACGAGAGACGCTACAAATTCCGATCCTCTGTTAGCAAACTTCTTGCGTACTTCTTAACGGCCGCTTTTTAAAGAGCCTTAATTTCGTCTAGAATTCGCAAAAACGCATCCTAGTCCCACGCTCCGACTCTCTTCTTCTGCCTTCTCTCTTCAGACCGTGAATCCCGAAATCCCACTGAAAAGGAACCGATTTCTCTGGGAATAAAATTCATAGCGATGGAAGCGAACGCTGCTGAAGACGGCCATTTTGACCCAGAACACGACTCTCGCGAGCGGTCATTAGGCTCAGCGCCTTCTAGTGAGCACCGAATGAAGATATATATAAAAAAAACGGTTATAAGCGACCCGCAAATGTTAAGCTTCCTCTCTTCCCAACTCGTTCGCTCTTTCCAGTCAGAAGCTGTGCAAGCCGTTTCACATTTTGAGGCATAACAAATAAAAGTGGACCGGACATGACCGGACTCGCGAGAGGATTGGTGGAACGACCAAGCCAACTTTGCAGCCCCACGCAAGGCGCGGTTTATAAAAAGAAAATAATAAACATATAAAAGCGAATCGAAAGAAAATATTTTCATGCTGAACGCGCAAACTGCGTTGATTACCGCGTTTATACGGAACAAACCAGCACCAACTTTGTTTCTTTTCATCTGAAATGGGATCGCCTTTAAAACGAAGCCAGGCCAAATCGAATTAAAAGAACATTTAGGCCAGGCCTTATATGTTTCCACTGTTCGAAAACTGTCATCTACTGCCTTTTTTGTCCGCTCTTTTCCGTGGAAAGCAGAGAACAGGTTGTTTTGAAATAAAAAGCGCCCAAGCTGGGAAGTTTATTCTTTTAATCATGTCGTCCTGGAAGCACAAAGGCTCCCAGGTCTTATGTCGGGGTCGGGGAACCTACGTATAAATGACGAGTAAGCTGCAAGTGGCCGTGAAGAAGTTACGACGAATTAAGCGACACTGCTTCTCGGACGCAGTAGACGTGACGAGAGCTCCGACCTCGCAAAGTTCGTGACCCGAGAGCGACGGGGCAGTAGACGTGCATTTGCAGGAAGTTCGCAACACATATATTGCTTCCAGTATAGCTCTTCGTACTTTTTGAAATGAAATGTGACAGCATTGCATTATTTGATCCACTCATGGTGTCAATCACTTCATTAAACAAAAAAACATTACCAGGCTGCGCTTCCGTGAAGGGACCTCTTGATCGAATGAATGAGTACAGGAATCAAAAAATGGTGTCAAGGGCTCAAGTTCATTCCGGCGACAAGCAATTAGCCTGTGGGTATTCTGTGCCTGTGGCTGAGGTTTGCTCTGTAATACAGCATGTACCAGAAAGGTGTGAAATGAAAGTAAACACATCGTTTTCCTTTTTTTATCGGGGATAAATATTATACTCGGGAGGCTGTCACTTCGTAATTATTATGGAACAGGTAAATAGTCCCTGTTTGCACGACTATTACTTGTTAAAATATAGTTAGTTCCAACCAGGCGTAACCTTTCCGTACGTTCAGTTTCTTGCGGAGGTCATCGAAACCAGCAGACTGCATTTTCGAAAATAACTGCGAAGCAGCAGAGGAAAATTGTAAGATACTTTTACGAACATATTGTTATAAACAATACCGCAGCAAAAGTTTCCTTGTCTCGAATTTTCTGCTCCGTAAAGCTTCCAAAGGAACCCAATTGGGTGCGCCTTTTATATAAATGCATTGCTACTCAGGAAATGTAGCTTTTTATGACGCTATTCATAGAAAATGATCAAATTCCAAAACATACCAAAATTTTGTTCCTAAAGTTTGTCCTGCAGTCATAAAAATAGGCCACACTATATCATAAGAAAAAAAAATGGAGCACGTTTTTGTCATCGGCACGTTAAGCACTATTTAAAGCGATTACGTTCCAAAGCTATTTTTAAGAAATAGTCCTTTTTTTTTTTTGCACATGTCTGTCGCATTCTATATTAGAAAGGTGTAAAATGAAAGTAGATGCATCATTTATTTCCTTGGGGCAAATATTAGTGTGCTGAAAGACAAAGGCTTGTGCACTTCGAAGTTATTTTGAAAGGAAGAATTTACTGTTATTTTGATGACTGATGTTTACTGAAGCGTTGCTAATCCTAAAGAGGCAGAAACCCGTACCTTGCGTTTTTTGCGCACAACAATAAAGGTCTCATTTACAGGGAGGCTTACCAACTAGGATCCTACCAATTGGCCCAGAACTCCACAAGTCTGTCATAGCGAGACACCATATCAGGAAACGTAGTGTGAAGTCTCGAACATGACTGCTTCAGAAGATGAAAAAAAAAAAAAAAAAAACCGACTTTCGCAGATTTTTAAAATGCATTATCGGCATCAGGTCATGTGATGACATAGGATAGAGAAAAATTATCTAACGAGAGAAAGTGTGAAGCATCAACACATTTGTGAAATAAAATTAAGATGAGGAGCAATGCCTGCACCATAAAATCCACGGTGAGGCAGGTGCCAAAGAGTAACTCGACACAAACGTGAATGGCGTGGTGAAAATAGTGAACGAAGAGGGGACAAATATAGTCCGCAGTGAAGTTTTAAAAATGCACTAAAATACGTCAGTGCGATTATGAATGACTTTTCAGTCACAATTTGAACAGTTATTTTTATTATCATCCATGTAGTGGCTTCAGAACTAGCCATAAGACCCCGGGAAGCAGAAGAGGAAAAATGAGCCGTAAAAAGGACTAAGGCCTGCGCTGTCGTCAGTATTGTTAACTCCACTTAATAAATAATTATGGCGACTAAAGTGCATAAATTCTAAATGAAAGACGAGATAAATCGGCCTTCGGGGAATTTATTGTGACGCTTTAGGCTTTTTTTTTTAAGTTGAGGAGAGCGTGCAATGACCCAAAACATGCATTAACTACCATGTAGGAGTTAAGGCTTCAAAAATAGAAACAAATAGATATTTAAAGCGAAGGACGCCAATCGCTATAGACGACCGTCTGCACTTTCTGCAGCACGAATCAAGCGATTCAAAGGCCGGTTGCGAATATTTCGTGGTTAGTTGTCGGCCACTCTTCTCAGTCGAGCACACTGTAGAGCCCTTGATTTTACCCGATTGTTGACGAGCATTCTTTTGCGCCTGTTCTTTTCGTGGATTCTTTGAGGGGCTATCATTACTGGCGTCATTTCCCTCTCTGCAATCAGGGAGTATGCATGGGTACGTTCCGCTTTGGAGTGGCTTGCGACCTTGAAGTATTCGGGGCTCATGAAGTCTTTCACGGACCACTGCTTCAACAAGAGGCCTCTTTGCGCTCTTCCGCCAAGTCATATCTCATCGGTTCCAGTAGTGGTTAGGAGCTCCAGCTTGGACACTCACTTGCGTACAGAGCGCGCAGACTGTTTACAGCCCATTTGGTTCGAGTTTTTCTCAAGCGCAGCGAAAGGTCACCACAGCATTTCAGCGTGGTCCTTTCAGATTTGATGTGGATTCAAATGTGCGTTTCCACTACAATGCAGATATACGCTTCCCGAAAGCGTGAGCGCCTTCATATCAACATTTCAGAGCGATATTTCAAACATCACTGCATCTTTGAAGCAGACGGGGCACTTTACCTCAATCTTATCACCTTTTCCATCGCATTTTTCAAACGCCATTCTATCGGAAACTCTACTGAAGACACAAAATGCTGCTTGGCTTCACTATGTGAGATTTTCACTAACTGGTTACTTTTAAGACAGTTAAATATTCAAAACCCAGAGCTGTATTAAAGTGTTTGAAAACAGTGCACGCGTGAACCATAAGTAGGAGGCATTGAAGAGCCAGACGCGCTAACCAGTGAGAAGCTTCGAAAGCGCTCTCTTTCGCTTACGCAACAAAAGAAGAGCACAGTGGACGTAGATGACAAGGCAAACACTGCAGCGCCCAAAACTGCATCACATTGGTTGGCACGACACAGCTTGAAGATGTTGCATAAAAATCTATAAAAATACAACCCCCCCCCCCCCCCCAAAAAAAAAAAAAAAAAACATAAATAAATAAAAAGAATAGCGGACAGCATTGAAGCTCATCCGCTGAGCTGTCACGATCAGCTGCACTCGCGGGGAGGCTGGTGGAGCCAGAACGACAAGCTTTCAGATCCAATGACGGACGAGGTTAGTGGCTTCGGATCTTCTGTTTGCAGAAAAGTGCGCAATGCGATACCCGCAGATGCGCTTTTACCCAATACTTAGAAACTATGAGGCTCCATTTTCTGCGACCTATTTATTTCTTCCATTGTTTCTCCCTGTGCTAAAACTATGCTTCAACGGTCGCGATAGCTGGCTTTTGCTAGACCGTGGTGGTGCAAGCTGAAACCGCCGAGAAGGGCCTTAACATGTGATTCTTTCCACTTTCGTTTGCTCCAGTACATGGGCAGTAGTCTTTCCGAAGAACCTCATCGTGCTAGATCTCTAAGTGGGGGATTACTAGAGCGGCTTCCAGCGCTGTGTAGGAATATAAAACTAAAAAACAAACATTTTTTCCCATGCTTCTCCACGTTAGACGTAGGCAGAAAGTACTATGTTCGAACTCTGGTGCGGTAGGAAGCAAATTGTGAGTTTTCAAGCGTGCAACCATCACCGAGTCTGGAGTCCCGCTTTCCAAAATATTTTTCTCTAATCTTTGCCACGCAGGCTACCGCCCTGGGAAAATTGACCGTTGCTTAACTCAGCTCGATCAGGATATACATAACGAAAGCATGTGTGCCTGGCGCTGGGCAGCCTACTCCTCTCCAATCCAATCTAATCCCATCCAATCCAGTGTACTCCGTTCCAGTCCAATCAAGTACAGTTCATTCCGGTCAAGTACAATTCTGCCCAATTCAATCCAAACCAGTCCAATCGAGTCCAATCCAATTCAGTTCAATCTGATCTAGTCCAATCCAATCCCAATCCAATGCTCATTAAACGTTCGCCTGAAATGCGCCGCTGACTAGCCTATCATCATCACTATTATCATCTTCATGCTACAGAAGGAGAATTAAGATGCACTACTCCCGATCGACATAGTCCATGTACATAGGACATTGTTTCAATGTAATAAATACCATGCTGAAAAAAAAGCAAATATACCGACCGTGGCGCAGTTGGTAAAGCGCTCGGCTGGGGTTCCGAGGGAGGGAGGTTCAATTCTCGGTGGAGGCGTTTAGTATTTTTTAACGAGGAGATCAGTGTGACGTAATGCCAGATAACGCTGTGAGCGCACGGCTTCCACCAGCTGCGGCGGTTGCTGGGCAACGGCTCTGTGCCTCCTCGGAGTGCGGCCACATAGAAATCGCAAGTTCCTTGCCAGTGTAGTTTTCGCTACAAAACACAAGCGTGGTGCTCCGTGTTTGTTTTAGAACAAAGCGCCGAGCGTTGTCAGTATAGATATCTTTATGTGCGCGTTTCGCGGCGCTTGCTTTTCGTATACTGTCGCTCAGGACGGTAATTCAGTGGGCAAAGTGAATTACAAGCGGAACCTCATCCATCTGTCAGGCCTCCTTCGCGGCCGGGTGTCCAAGGGCGTCGTGAATGCTTGGTAGAGCCACATTATACAGTACTAAAGGCGCAGAACTATATAATACCTTTCCGATCTAAACCCTCCTGCACCTGCATGAACGCACCGCAAGAATGGATAGATGTTGCTCAAGATTCTGATCCAATGCATACCCAAGAAATAACACAAAAGAAGCTATAACTAGAGAAACCTGTGTGTACGTCATAAAATATTCGCCTGTTATCGGCACAGTCAGCAAGGATTTTATTTTCTATTTATCTTTACTATCCAGTTTTGTCACACAGGGGAGTTAGATCCGGGGGATGAAGGCAGCGAAAATGCTAAACAGATTTGGCTCAAAAAATTTACAGGCATCTTAAGCATACTCGGAGCGTGCCAGGCACACAGAATGAGTCGCCATCCAGAAAGCAAGCATGACCACTGAAATCACGTGCAAGCACAGGCGAGAATCCGAACGCATTCTCGAAGGCAAAAATAATGCGCAGTTAAGATGCCCTGAACAATTTATAAAAGCCAGGGTTTTAATGGAGCCTTTTTTGGTCAACGCGCGAGAAGACTGGGCATCTATACTTAAAAGAAGATATATTATTTTTCATATAATTCTTTTAATGTTCGCTGAAGAGTTCAAAGCGATGTTGCTATTGGCTCTAACTCGTTCTCGTAGAATTCATGCATTCACATTCCTGAATTGACTAGATCCATCTTTACTTAATTCCAACTAGCGAGCATGCATGGCTACGAAAATTATACCCCCCCCCCCCCCCCCAGAAAAAAACGCAGTTAAACCGAGTTGAATGCGTTCGAAACCCTTTGCACACAGGTGTAAGATGATAGAGATGACGGCGTGCAAAGCAGAGCGAGTGCATGTTGCAGTCTGTAGACGGACGATCAGCTGCGTCTATACCATACATTCCGTGCTGGTTTTCCGCTAGAAATTCCTAGGTTCTAGTCTGCTACTTTCTGATGGCTCTTTTTTTATTAATAGTGTGAACGAAAAATGAGGGAAAACTTCTGAGAGCACCGCAGAATTCGCACAGGAGAAATGCAAATGCCTCAGCTTTGCTGCTGCATACGGTACACATCGCACGCTCCTTGTTTAGCTTTTGCTAGCTACACCACGGCTCGTAACGCAGAGGGCAAATTTCTGTTCCTTGGCGCGCGTTCGTTCCAGTGCTCCTGCAAGTTGGGGATTTGACGCTACACCGTTGCTCCTGTCGCGTGACGTTCCTTGGCGCGGGTTCGTTCCAGTGCTCCTGCAAGTTGGGGTTTGGACGCTACACCGTCGCTCCTGTCGCGTGACGTTCCTTGGCGCGGGTTCGTTCCAGTGCTCCTGCAAGTTGGGGATTGGACGCTACATCGTCGCTCCTGTCGCGTGACGTTCCTTGGCGCGGGTTCGTTCCAGTGCTCCTGCAAGTTGGGGTTTGGACGCTACACCGTCGCTCCTGTCGCGTGACGTTCCTTGGCGCGGGTTCGTTCCAGTGCTCCTGCAAGTTGGGGATTGGACGCTACACCATCGCTCCTGTCGCGTGACGTTCCTTGGCGCGGGTTCGTTCCAGTGCTCCTGCAAGTTGGGGATTGGACGCTACACCGTCGCTCCTGTCGCGTGACGTTCCTTGGCGCGGGTTCGTTCCAGTGCTCCTGCAAGTTGGGGATTGGACGCTACACCATCGCTCCTGTCGCGTGACGTTCCTTGGTGCGGGTTCGTTGCACTCCTCCCGCAAGTTGAGATTGGCGATACAGTGTCACTTCTGTCGCGTGGTGTTGTCATAGCCACGTGTGAAATTTGCATGCAAATTCATTGTCACGTCACCTTGTCACGTGCTAATCTCATAGCCACGTGAGATGACTCAAACCCATGATCTTCACGGGACTCTAACCCACACATCTCGCGGAATCTCGCGGACGCGATTAGGACCAAGAGATTTTCATCATCAGCCTGAAAGGCTTTTGCCCTAAATGATCTGTCGAGCCTCGCGCGCTATAACAACTGTGAAGCCAGCCGTATGGACATCAAAATGGTGATTAGGACGAAGACACAAACATACTTCTTGTCGTGACGCTGGGGCTATGTCGACCCGGCCTTCACTTGGTAGCGTGCAGAGACTCCGGGTTCATGAAGGATTGAATCTTCGAAGTTGGTAAAATATATACAAGCAGGTTTACTGGCACTTTGAGAAAACTTATTTACATGATTATTTACATGAAAAAGAAGGGTACATCAGCAAAATGGCAAACGTTAAGAGTTCATAGCGAGAAGCGACTGGATGAGCCGTTTACCCAGGGCTCAGAGCGACATTTCGTGCTCTGCAGCGTCCTTAAAACCCCCTATGTCCAGCCCCTCTCTGAAGATGCTGACCAACCAAATCCAGGGCACGCCCCTCAGATATCGGCATCCAATCGAACACATCACTGCACTGATGGTCTGAAGCACTGACTGGCCCGGCATTGTTTCGTTGGGCCTGGTCACTTGTTGGCGGGAAAAGCTTGGGAACGGCGAGGAGGTACATTTCTATTCTTCAGCCAAGAATCGATAGGCTGGTTCCGGCAAGTGGATTTACTTCTCAGAAACCCAAGTGCACGTGCGCGCCGCATACGGCTCCCAGCATTGTCCCTTTCCAACAATTGCAAATCTTTCCTGCATTCCCAGGAAATCCTCTAATGGCCGTAATCACCTTGCTCCTTTCTTGTCCTGTACGTCAGCGGACGTGTCACTCTGTAGTCTCCTTTGGACAATAGGCATTCCTTACTTGACCATAGCGCTTCTCGACGGGAAGGGTGAACAATTGAACGAAAGCACTTCCGGCTATTTCCCGCAGGGGGACATTTCTTTGTGTTTTTCTAGACGTTCTCTTGACAGGGTCAATTTGTCATTTGCAGGGTGTCCACAAAGCAAAACAGGCTTACACAAAAGGATTCCTGGAAACAGGCTCGCTTAGCGCCCTTGTACCAACAGCACATATCCACAGCACTTATCCATGCCCACAGGCGAACAATAGAGCGCGCAAGTGCGGATGATGCACGGTCGTAACAGCCTCCTCCCCCGCCACAAGAGTTTCGGAGGGCAGCAGTCGCAGCTGCTGCATGAAGAGACGACTTAATGGCCTGATCACTGCCTTGTCGTGGCGGAGGGGCTTGCGAAACTCGATGAAGTCGTGAGCTCTGCTGTGTAGGGCCACCCAAGATAGACAGGTCACGGCAGAGAGTTCTGACAAAATGTGATTCACTGGAGAAGGTAATGGCAACCCACTCCAGTATTTCCTGCCAAGAAAACCCTATCCATTAAAAAGACGAAGATCATGGCGTCTTGCCCTATCAAGTCCTGGAGCATCAATGGACAAGAAGTGGAAGCTGTGACAGATTTTCTGTTCTTGGGTGCCAAGATTACCTCGGAAGGAGACTGCAGCCATGAAATTAGGAGACGCCTGCTTCTGGGAAAGAGAGCAATGGTTAGCCTTGACCGTCTAGTAAAGAGCAGAGACATTAGTCTACCAACCAAGATCCGTATAACCCGTGCTATGGTCTTTCCAGTTGTGATGTATGGATGCGAGAGTTGGACTGTGAAAAAGGCTGACCGCCGAAGAATTGACGCGTTTGAATTGTGGTGCTGGCGAAGACTCTTAAGAGTTCCATGGGCTGCCAGAAGATCAAATCAGTCGATATTGTCGACCATAAACCCTGACTGCTCATTGGAGGGTCAAATTCTAAAGTTAAAGCTCAGCTACTTTGGTCATCTGATGAGAAGAGAGGAGTCGCTGGAGAAAGATTTGATGTTGGGAAAGGTTGAGGGTCGCCGGAGAAGGGGTAGGCAGCGAACGCGATGGTTAGATGGCATTCTCGAGGCATTGCAGATGAAGCTATGTGATGTTAAGAAGATAGTTAGAGACCGGAAAGCGTGGCGTGACATGGTCCATAGGGTCACGAAGAGTCGGACACGACTGAACGCCTGAACTGACATGAATGCTTGAAGCTCGCTGTTGCTTGTCGCGTTGTCTTGATTGTCGTAGGCCAAATTGCTCGAGCTGTCTGAAACTCAACCACATGTCGAAGCAAGCACTCGGCTCCCGTCTGAAGAGACCAGGTTAAAAGAAAACTGCCATTGTTGTTCGAGAAAAGCCCACTCTCAAGACGTTCAGGACCTACGTATGCCTAGCAAACCAAACGTGCTGCTTTACATAGTCACACATCTACAAGCGCACGGAAAAAAAAAAGAACCTGAGTATCAATTTGGATACATGGTGAGGAACACCTCGGACCGCTTAGAAACAGCGGCTAAGCGCGTCCGCATTCCCATTTAACTTCCCCTTTTTGTATCTTATTTCAAAATTCTACTGCTGTAAAATCAAGCTCCAGCTCAGAAGGCGGCTGTTCTTCGATGTCGCAGTTTGCAGCCAAGCCAGGGGACAATGGTCCGTCTCTACGGTGAATTTGGCCCCTCCAAGATAGCACTGCAATTTTTGAATGGCCCATACAATGCAAGCGCACTCTTTCTCTGACGCGCAATAAGCCCTCTCTCTAGAACTCAGTTTTCTGCTCAGGTAGAGCACGGGGTGCTCATTACCGTCGTCATCTCTCTGGCAGAGAACAGCACCTAACCCTCGATCACTTGCATCACACTGGACCGTGAATTCTCGGCCATAGTCTGGAGCTCGCAATACCGGACGGCTAATCAGCACAGCCTTCAGGTTTACGAAGGAGGCTTCCTTTTGTTCGTCCCAGACTACATTTGTCGGTTCTGTCCTGCGGAGAGCGTCGGTCAGAGGGCTAGCCAAAGCTGAATAGTTAGGGATGTAGTGATTGTAGTATCCCGTCAGACCCAGGAATGCTCGAATTTCCGTCTTCGTGCTCGGCCGCGGGTAGTCTGCTACCGCAGAAATCTTAATCTCGCTGGGTTTCCTGAAACCTTGACCTACATTGTGACCCAAGTAGTCCACGGTCGCCCTTGCCAGGCAACATTTCTCGGCCTTTACGGTTAGTCCAGCTTGACGCAAAAGGCTCAGTACAGCTCTTAGATGTACCATATGGTCCGCCCATGAGTCGGAAAAAACCGCAATGTCGTCTAAATAAGGCACCGCGAATGTTTCACACCCCTTTAAAACCCTATCCATGAGTCGGGAAAAACAAAATGGAGCATTTTTGAGCCCGAAACTCATCATTGTTGGCTGGTAGCTGCCCGTTGAAGTGACGAAAGCCGCGTATCTGCTGGCGCGTTCAGTGAGCGGTACTTGCCAGTATCCTCGAGTAAGGTCCAGCGTAGTCACATATGCCGCTCTACTGACCTGTTATACTCTCTCCTCAATATTCGGAATAGGATACACTTGATCCCTGGTGAGAGAATTTAGCTTTCGGTAGTCTACCACAGGCCTAGGGTCTTTACCTGGAGCTTCTACTAAGATCATAGGCGAAGCATAATCGCTTTCCGAGGGTTTTATTACTCCCAATTCCAGCATGCGAGTTACTTCCCTATCCAGAATTTCTCTTTGCCTTGGAGAGAATCGGTAGCACCTTGATCGCACTGGCACGTCTGAAGTCCGCTCAATATCGTGCTAAGTCTAATCAGTCCTGTCTGGCCTGTCCACGAAGCAGGTCTCAAACTCTGTTATTATCTCGCCCAGATCGGACAGCTGAGATTTCTTTAGTTCTCCTATCTGCTCCGTCTTTTTGAGAAACTCATGTATCTTGGGATCATTGGCTTGCTCCATAGCTAAGTCCTCTCGGGTTCCACTTAGAAGTCTCGTGAGATTACTAGACACTGGCGGCAAGAGGTTACTCTCAAGAACGTCCTCATTCCGCGTCTCATCAAGCTCACTTTCAAGTTGACTTATCTGGGATGCCTCGCTCTCAAAGTTTTCTGACCTGCTATCTTCCGCATCTACCACTGTTTTAACTGCCGTTTCCTCCGCTGTGGATTTTTCTGGAATGAGCAGTGTAGCTAGTTCTCGCGCCTTTGAACGTGTTAAGGCTTGCACAACTCTGTCTCCGAAAAGGATGCCTCTCTTTCGCAGTAGCATGTCCGATTTGTTGGAAAACAAATACGGATAGCACTTAGGAAGCTTTCCTGAAACGGCAGCCTCGGTTGTTAACTCGCCGAAAGGGCCCTCGATGACCACGTTCGCGACTGGCAAGCACACACTCTGTTCCTCCACTACCTGGCGGATCCATGCACACTGTCCGGTATAGTCGGAAGGCGACACACACGCCGGATGGACAACATCCATCGTTGCGGCCGAATCGCGCAGTACCTTGCAAGGCTTCCCGTTGACTACTAGGTCATGCAGGTAGGGTTCCAAAAGCTGCATATTTTCATCGCAGTCACTGACATACGAGAAAGCAATCTTCTCTTTCCGGCAGTTGACGGCAATGTGACCCTGCTCATTACACCTAAAGCATGTGAGCGGCTTCCTAGCCCCAAGCTTGTTCTTTGTGTTCTGCGCGTTGGTCACTTCCCCACTTTTCTCACTGCCGTCCTTTCTAGGGCGTTTGCCTGAAGAAGCCTTCCTTTCTTCGTTTGCAAATCTAGCAAAGTGCCTTTTCTGACGGTTATTCACACTCAACTTGGGACTGCGGGGCCTATCCACTGCTGGGTTGCTGAATTGTCGGCGCGAAGCGTACTCCTCAATGAGTTCGGCAGCTTCAGTTGCCGACTTAATGTCGCCTCGGTCCTGTAACCAATTTCTTTCTTTTTCTGGGAGGCAGTTATAAAACTGCTCCAAAAGAATTCGCTCGACTACAGCGTCCCTATCACTGTAGGAATCAGTGCTCTTTAGCCACTCGCCCAAATTGACTCTTAAATTATACAGGAATTCAGGGTAACTCTCGTCCCTGGACTTAGTAGCGTTCCGAAAACGTTGTCTGAACGCCTCGGCGCCAAGCCTATACTTTCTCAGAAGGCAAGCCTTGACCTTCTCGTAGTTGTCCGCGTCCTCCTTGCTTAGCCGCGCGACAACCTCCGCGGCCTCGCAGGGCAGAACCGTCAATAATCTCTGAGACCAAGTGTCTCGCTGGAAGGACAGTTTTTCGCAGGTTCGCTCAAAGTTAGCCAAATACAGACCGATATCCCCTGATATCACATATGGCTGCATGTACTTTGACATCTTGAAATCTGCCTCCTTGTTGAGAAGAGGTACCACTAGCTGGGGACAATTTCCCGACCTCTTGCTCAACTCTAATTCTAATTTCCGGAGCTCAATTTCTAGCTCCAGCCTTTTTGCTTCTCTTTCAATTTCACGCTTCTTTTCCTCTTTTTCCCTCTCAAGTTCACGCACCTTTTCCTCTTTTTCCCTCTCAAGTTCACGCTCACGCTTCTTTTCCTCTTTTTCCCGCTCTTTCTGCTGTCTGAGCTGCTCCTCCTTTTTTTGTCCGATGAGGTTCCATGCTTCACTGAGCTCCTCATCATCGGTTCCCAAATCTGTGATTGCCTTTATAATCAAGGGTTTTCGTGCCAAACCACTTGTATCAATTCCCAATTCCTCACACAATTGCAACAGTTCCGGTTTCTGCAGCTTTTGTAGGTCCATGATCGCTCCGAGTGTCGGCTACTTCCAAAACAACTGTGCAAACTACCAAACCTAAAGGCGTTTAAACACCCTTTACCAGTTCTAAAATCTAACCCTGTTCTAGAACCTGGTCCACATCAGAAGAAAAGCCAAGCACTCACCCACACATGCGATCGATGTTCCGAGCTGCTTTCTTGTTGGCCGATTGCTGCTCCTGCTTGTTGCTTGAGATGCCACCTCCGATCACAAGATGTTGTGGCTTGTAGCTTCAGATCCACCTCCAATCACCAGATGTTGTGGCTTGTAGATTCAGATCCCAACGCTGGTCACCAGTTGTCGTGACGCTGGGGCTATGTCGACCCGGCCTTCACTTGGTAGCGTGCAGAGACTCCGGGTTCATGAAGGATTGAATCTTCGAAGTTGGTAAAATATATACAAGCAGGTTTACTGGGACTTTGAGAAAACTTATTTACATGATTATTTACATGAAAAAGAAGGGTACATCAGCAAAATGGCAAACGTTAAGAGTTCATAGCGAGAAGCGACTGGATGAGCCGTTTACCCAGGGCTCAGAGCGACATTTCGTGCTCTGCAGCGTCCTTAAAACCCCCTATGTCCAGCCCCTCTCTGAAGATGCTGACCAACCAAATCCAGGGCACGCCCCTCAGATATCGGCATCCAATCGAACACATCACTGCACTGATGGTCTGAAGCACTGACTGGCCCGGCATTGTTTCGTTGGGCCTGGTCACTTGTTGGCGGGAAAAGCTTGGGAACGGCGAGGAGGTACATTTCTGTTCTTCAGCCAAGAATCGATAGGCTGGTTCCGGCAAGTGGATTTACTTCTCAGAAACCCAAGTGCACGTGCGCGCCGCATACGGCTCCCAGCATTGTCCCTTTCCAACAATTGCAAATCTTTCCTGCATTCCCAGGAAATCCTCTAATGGCCGTAATCATCTTGCTCCTTTCTTGTCCTGTACGTCAGCGGACGTGTCACTCTGTAGTCTCCTTTGGACAATAGGCATTCCTTACTTGACCATAGCGCTTCTCGACGGGAAGGGTGAACAATTGAACGAAAGCACTTCCGGCTATTTCCCGCAGGGGGACATTTCTTTGTGTTTTTCTAGACGTTCTCTTGACAGGGTCAATTTGGCATTTCCAGGGTGTCCACAACGCAAAACAGGCTTACACAAAAGGATTCCTGGAAACAGGCTCGCTTAGCGCCCTTGTACCAACAGCACATATCCACAGCACTTATCCATGCCCACAGGCGAACAATAGAGCGCGCAAGTGCGGATGATGCACGGTCGTAACAGCTCCTGCAAGTTGGGGATTGGACGCTACACCGTCGCTCCTGTCGCGTGACGTTCCTTGGCGCGGGTTCGTTCCAGTGCTCCTGCAAGTTGGGGATTGGTCGCTACACCATCGCTCCTGTCGCGTGACGTTCCTTGGCGCGGGTTCGTTCCAGTGCTCCTGCAAGTTGGGGATTGGACGCTACACCGTCGCTCCTGTCGCGTGACGTTCCTTGGCGCGGGTTCGTTCCAGTGCTCCTGCAAGTTGGGGATTGGACGCTACACCATCGCTCCTGTCGCGTGACGTTCCTTGGCGCGGGTTCGTTGCACTCCTCCCGCAAGTTGAGATTGGCGATACAGTGTCACTTCTGTCGCATGGTGTTGTCATAGCCACGTGTGAAATTTGCATGCAACTTTATTGTCACGTCACCTTGTCACGTGCTAATCTCACAGCCACGTGAGATGACTCAAACCCATGATCTTCACGGGACTCTAACCCACACATCTCGCGGAATCTCGCGGACGCGATTAGGACCAAGAGATTTTCATCATCAGCCTGAAAGGCTTTTGCCCTAAATGTTCTGTCGAGCCTCGCGCGCCATAACAACTGTGAAGCCAGCCGTATGGACATCAAAATGGTGATTAGGACAAAGACACAAACATACTTCTGTGGCAGGGTTTTTCCCTATATGTTCGTAAAGCTTCACCTGCGGACCACCGTGTGGCGCCAGATGTCTCCTCATTTATATCGCAATTGTGACGCAACCGTTATTGATGCAGAGATCTGGATGATCTACCATCTGCTAGTCCAGCTTGCGACACTGATTAAAACTGGCATATAAACCAAATTGAGATCCATTTATTCAGCATCCTACATGAGGCTTTGCGCATAGCGAATACCCTCAGTTGTATGCTCGAATCAACTCACTAAACCACGTGAACAAGCACAGCAGGCGGTGTCAGAAGAGGAGGAGTCGATGTGGACGCCGTCAGAGGAGGAGGATCGAAAAAGACGTCATCAGAGTAGCAGAAAACGTACAGATGACATCACACTGCCGGTCGCGTGGTGGCGCGCGCCACAGATGGAAGCGGGGGAATCGTGTATCGCTAGGCCTCCCACGTGGGAACGTCGAGATATTGCCTTTTCGCCGCCTCGAGGGCCTGCTAGACAGCCCAGAGCTGGTCGTTGAGGCTGGAACTGCGCAGAGCGGAGGACCACCTCGACGAGAGGGTTTCGGAATTAACACCTGTCAGTTGTGTCCAACACTCCCAGGGTATGTGTTTAAATGAGGCAATAAACAACGTTATTAAAAAAACGTTGTCTTGCAGACCTTGCACGTGTTGGTGTCATATATTTCGGGGTACATCCTGTTATACTGCAGCTGGTTTAGGTATGTGTTTGTTTCTTATCCGCTCCAGGCGGCTGCTCGAGCTCTGTATAGTTTGCTGCTGGGCGGAGGGAAAGTCCAGCGGGCCAGATAGAAGGCTTTGGTTAAGTTAATGAAGCTCGTCAGGCTCTCTTTCTCTTCCTCTTTGCCATGGTTCTCTCCGACACGGCTTCGAGCGACGAAATGAGAGACTTCGTTGAGGTTGGTGAGAGGCGAAAAGACGTCCCTCATGTGTGCGGGCAACCAAACAAGCTCGACCTTGTTTTCCGGTGACCGTTTCAGATTCTTGATTATTCGACAGGCTTCCACGGATATTCTTCCCTTTGCGTATTTTTTTTTATAGCCGTGCACGAGTCGCTGACAACTATCCCGCAATCTGGATCAGATATGGCAAGTGCGATGGCTAATTCGTCGGCCATTTCGGCGTGTCGGGATTTTACGCTGGCGGAGTGGACAAGCGTTCCGGCAGTGTCGACAACTGCGACGATTTTCTTGATGTCACAGTGTCTTTTGATAATAACAAAGTACCAGCCTTTATCGGAAACCTACGGACTGCCAACAGTACCTTCACTTTACGGCAGCCATGTAAAACACTGTAAAACTAGCATTCTCTACAGTCAGGCTGTCCGCTTTGAAAGAATATGCTCAAAGTCATCGGCAGAGCAAAGCAGCTAGTACGGAAAGAAAATATTGATTACGGTGGTGACTAACATGATGGTTGGTATTGAAAAATTGCATCAGTATGTATTTCAAGAGTTAGTATTGTAATATTGTTCTTTCTTCCATTTCAAAACATGCTTGATACTCGGCAGCGTCCACTAAGCGCACTTCCCTCGCTTTTTCATAGTCCTACAGCAGGGCCAAGGCCCTGGCCCGTCTTCTGCCTTGATTATACGTCAGAAGTATGTTTCTCTGGACTTGTGCGACTAGGATTCCGTCCCTGACGTTCCGCGGGATTTTTTCTTTCTCACCGTATTGACGGTGCCCTGGCGAAAAAACTGTATGAGTCACAATAGCCTCATACAGGTTTTTCATACAAAACTCATCCTAAACTCACACAACTCTTAAATAATCTCATATATTTCTCATAAGTTGAATGATATTTGTATGAGATAATATGACATTTGTATGATTTTTGTATGAGTTTAGTACGAGAAATCTGTATGAAGTTATTGTGACTCGTAGCTTTTTTTCACTAGCGTGGTAGCCGATGCCAGGCCTCTCTAGTGTGTGTCGTCCAGCTACGGTGGTTTCAGCTTTTTTGGCTGAGATAAGTGATGAGCTTCTGCAAGTTCGTCCAGAGTGTTGTGGACTCTTAATTGTAGCAGGAGCTCTGTGCTAGTCTAGTCTAGCAGTCCAAGCACCGTCTTGTATACCCTGCGTATAATCACGCCTATTTTGCTCTTCTCCGCCTTGTATTAATTGTAAAAGGCAGCCACGTAGGTTATGTGGCATATGACGAAGGAGTGCACGAGTCGCATTAGGTTGTCCTCCATCATGCCACTTCTCCTATTGGTGACTCTCTTTTAGTAATCTCATTGCAGTGGCAGTCTTGTTAATGAGCTTACTGAGTGTCTCGCCGTTTACGAAGTTGGACTCGATGATCATGCCGAGGACCGATTTTTTCATAATGGAAAATGGGGATGGCTCTGCCCTCATTCGTGTTTAATCTGATTTCTACATAATCTATCTTCTGCTCCGATCTATTGGGTGGTCGTCCCTTCTGCGTGGGCCGGTACAGGAGGTGGTCCCACCCTTGGGCGAACAGCGGAGTCCCGTATTTCTCAGGTTACTTCCACGACATATATCGCTTCATACAGCGAAGATTCGGGCTGACCGTCGCTGCCACGGTTGGCCCAGATCGTGATGCCGTAGGCTAGACTGTTTTATGGACGTTTTCGACTTTGGTAGCGAAAGCTACATTCGGCTACCGGTCGAGCATATCGCTGTGGAACCGCTTTGTAATGTGCGGAATGCGCCGCGGAGAGGAGGAGCAAGTGCAACGGGCATGACATCAGAGCTTCGCTGCCGGGTGCGGCCACCGCTGCTGCGCGCGCCTTCATGCAGACGCAAGGTACTAGCTGCGCATAACTGCGCATGCGCAACTGCGTGTATAAACGGAGGCGACACACGGCGGCCACGGCCAATTCGTTTCGCGTGGAGAAGGAGAGTCGGGCCGCTGCTCAGCGGCGGTATCGACAAGAGAGACTCAATTCCTCGAATCCAGTAGTTGTCGCCTGGCAGTCGGTCATTAAGCAGAGAAAGAATGAATACCGAAAGGCTAAGCGAGCAACAAAGACGCCAGAACAGAGAGAAGAACGTTTCGCCAAGCGGAGACGCCAGGATGCAGAGCGTAACAGGCGGCGCATAGACGCTCAGATGGAGCCTTCAGAAGATCAAGGGGAGCCGACGACAACGACAGAAAAAGATGTAAAGGTCCGTCGTGTAACTTGGTTGTTAACGCCAGTCGTGTTGGACCTGATAAGAAAGCCAGAGTCTGCATCTACGTGAGACAAGGTGTCGCTGCTGTCAGACATCTGCGTCCAATCCGGAAGTTGATGCCGGCGCAATCACTGTTCCTGAAGCTTTGGGGTTTAGAGATACCAGTGGCCGGGTGAATAAACCGGCGGCGGAAAGTAGCAAAAAACGACTGAAAGATTGGTGGCTTAAAAGCAGAGAGGTGACATAATGTTACTAATGTAGAAACAAAAATTTAACAAATAGAATGATGGTTTAATTAATCAATCTAAATCAATAATTAAAATATAGGGAGAAAAATGAGCATGATAGCTACTGCTACCACCCTGTTTCAAAGGGGACGCTCCTATATTCCATCCATCCATCCATGCCTTCGATCGCAGTTCACAATGGAGAAGCCAGCTGTGTTAGACTTGTGGACAGTGGCATTACCATACAAGGAGTTTATGTGCATCCGCAAACATCTGTCGAACATACGATTAATGTGGTTGCCCCCTTTGTGCTAGCTTACGGCATGATTTCAGAGTTGTGCGTGACATTGGGGTACTTGAACAGGGAGGAGGACTTGTTTATTCACCATAAGAAACAGAAATCCGATTTTAATTTGGCATCAAATCCCAACGTCCCAACCACACAGTGAGGGACTGCCGCCGATCTCATATATCAAAGAGAATATGTACATTCAAAATTCTGCATACATTCAATCGAAACGGCCACGTGTTGCTATACCGATCACCGGGCCGTCTTTCATTCTGTGCATGAAATAGAAAAAAAAAATGATCTGTTACGACCAATGTCTCTACATTGGTAATCAATATGAGTTTAATAATAGGCTCGGCGACATGCCGAAACCAGAGGAATATAGCTTTTGTCATGTATATCCTGGCGTAGCCGAGCTAAGCCACTGCCAATGTTTTTGAGCTTATGCGCAAGGTCAGTCATTAGCAGGTTTCCCAGCGCGTGCTCCTCAAACCTAGAATATCCCGCTACGAGGAGCATTCTTCTGTTGCTGAGAAAGTCTTTTACGTAATTATAGCCTCTTTCGCCGAGGTTCATGCGCGAGATTTGGGTCAGGATCGCCGAATGAGCGACCTTGTGGAATGCTTTTCGAAGTCGAGTACGAGGATGGCTTTTGCGGCACAAGCCTTGTCCAGGATCTAATGTTTTAGCTGGAACATACCGTCCTGCATCGAGAGGTGAGGCCGAAACCGGATGATGATGTGCGGGTATACGCACCTGTCAGTTCGAGGTAAGTTCCCTCTGTTTTTAATTTGGGCGAATGCTGAAAAGTAGTCTGGCCTTACGAACTTTTTCCCGTTGGTGAATATTAAGAAGTGAGTGAGTACAGAACAAGCACAAAAACCGTATTGGGGTTATTCGAGGGTTTAAGGGCGTACGTGGCAGACAAAATGGCCAATTTGGCAAACTTTTTCGATTTCTGTACATTTCAGAACCATCGAATCTTCATCTACTTTTGTGACAGAATGTGACAGCGAAACATACGACAAAAATGTACAGAAAGACATTTTGTTTTTCCCGATGTGCGTGGTCGTAGAAAATCGTAAATGAATCGCATTTCTAACAGTGTTGGCGGGCTGCGGACTCCACGCGTTTCCAACGACAAAGCAATGCCGCCTTCTTGTCGTTATTAAAAGGAGAGATAAGAAGACTACGGCGTCCGTTCATCCCAGTGCTGCGTTATTCTCATCAAAAGTGTGAAATAATAAATGAGGCAAACGTGTAAAAACACATTGGTAACAAATCTTATAAAAGCGACAAAATATATGTATTAAAAATTTGTTACAATACCTATATATGCATCAAGTAACTTCAGTAAGAATTTTGCTGTGTAAAACAGTTACCAGAAAAGGCTCCGTGGTAAATTTAAACTGTCATTTTAAAGTAGTTTCTATTTTATAAACAGAGTAGCTCTGCTCAATACAACCCTTTTGCAAAGATTGCATTATAAATTGTGCACTTGCTCCTTAACTGTATAATAGTGAAGGGGAAACTTAACTAGGATGTTGATTCTAATTGCTCAACAAGCATAGAAGCCAGGTAAAGAATAACATTCATTTCTTTGATCAGCGCTAAAGCTTCATAAGTGTACCGAATTTGTGAAGCTTCGTGCATAAAAAAAAAAACTAAATAGGCGCAATTTGTTGCGTTACTCTCTCCTGCAGTTACGCTACTGCATCAGTAGCACCGGTCAACGATAAAATATTTCATTATAAGGGAGCCATACAAACAACAATCTAAAAGCCGTGAAATGCAATAAAGAATTATTAAATTACTAGCATTTGCTTTAATAAAAAGTGTTTGAACTCATACCCATTTCTAAAACGGTTTAAGCACACCTTTTAAGAGAGGAGCCACGTTGTCTGCCGCAGACGGCAGATGCCACTGCCATTTTGAAAAGAGATAACCGGGTAAGAAACATGTCCGGCACACTCTTCGAAAAGCAGATGAGCATTCTAGCTTAGGAAATTGCTTTTCTCTTTCCGAAAAAGGTTTGTTATGCAAACAGTGCGGGGAAAGAAAAGACGTTAGCACAGGTTTCAAGTCTTGTCGCTGCTTCGAGGAAACATTTTACGCCAAAAGATAACAAGGTCTAGTTATCTAAAGTACTGGTCATTGTGACACTCATCAGTGCTGCTAAATGCGACGACACTTATTCAAGCAAATTATGAGAAGCCAATATGAACTCCTTTTTTTAATTTTTTCTCATTGCTGAATCCTTGCTTCCACGAGTTCATACACAGTCCTATCATTCGACGCCGTTCCCCATCACATGCAGGCGTCCAAGCTGCCCTAGTTTCCAAAGGAACTCTGGTATACGAAATGGCGAGATTCTCTGTTGTGTCCGCTTGTTTGTTTGTTTTTTTGTCGCCTGTTTTTTTCGACATCCAAGAATCTCCCCTTTACTTCCCGATGACCATTCGTGGTACGGCGTGATTTCTTTTCTTCTTTTTGTTTAATGCTTGCAAACCAAGTGAATATCGTGTCCGCGACCTGACCCCGCGCTCGGGGCATCTGACAGATGCGGGCGGGTATAAGTCACCGTTGCCACCGAGAAGCTTGCAGAACGCCTACGCAGTTTTCGCTTGACCTTATGCGCTCCGCTTTGGAGGCGAGAAAGCAACCGGGCCAAATGTCGGCACAACGCCCGCTGTGCAGCGGCTGTTACGGGCTCTGCAAAAGCCCGTAACGGGCTAACGAAACGCAGTGACCTGGCTAAGTTTTAACCTTTTGTCATTTGGTCAGTGAGCATGATCAAGGGGGTGGTATACGCGCCCGTGAATTAAAAGTGACCTCACTAAAAATCTACTCGAAAGCTGTTCTGTCGAATGGATTTTCAAAATTTTATTTTAATAATTCACGTGAGATAAGTTTAGTTTCGTTTTATTTTAAATAATACATGTGAGCGTAGCTGCGTGTTCAATCCGAAGAAAATAAAACAGTGCTTAATATACGGCAATCCCGCGGATAGCGGCGCGGAAAGTTATGATTCACATCGAACTTAATATACTGAACGAATTTAGTTGACCAGTAAGACTGAAGGCGGTACAGTTGCTTTAGAAGGCACGGTTTTCTGGTAAAACAAGGAATAGGCTTTCTTTCTGAATTACTGCATTTAAAATACAGAAATACAAAAAACGCAAGAGAAATTGGGCGCATGAAGCAAAAAATCCACAGACGATCAGCAACATTTATTTCTGCAAAATTAAATGCGGGTGTTAGTTTTGTACAGCATGCTGCATACCTGTGTGATCGCCTAGAAAGGGCAGAGACATAAATTGTCGTTTTTGGACCAGTTTTGAATTGTGGCACAATCACTGCATTGGTGCACAGCGACAACGTCTTGCGCCACCCATACCACATCATGTGAAAAACCGCCGGACATCAATTTAGCCCCGAGCCGTAAGAACGTACCTGCGTGGTGTCTGACTATTGGTGCATAGGAACCTGTTGATTGGATTCCCGTTTCACCCTTCCGCATAAAAAAAAAAATAAAACCTGTACAAGCTGGCAGTTGTTTTTAACTCGGCCATGCCATCTAATCTCGTGTCATCACAAAGCCTGCCAGCCAAGCAGTACAGAGCATTGTCACCGGCCACCAGCCAATGGTAAGCTCGTGATGTTCGGAGGTAGCGGATCTTCAAACGGCCGACGCCGCTTACATGATGGGCAGTTTTTTTTTTTTTTCTTGCCGGGGGTACTATCATCACACGTTAAAAGCACTTGACTGACTTGAACATGTTTCACGATTTCCGTGAAAGAATATCATTAAAATGAGAAAGTGTGCGAGAAACAGCGCCACATGCGACATCATGTGACCGTAGAACAAGAGCAGAATTCTCTTTCCTATTTCTTATTCATGATAATGGCCTGGGTGACACCTATACGTACAAATCGTTGCGGGCTAGTTTGTTCATCGCAAGGGGGAACAGCGCCAGTTACACACAGACAAAAAGAGGAGGACGAGGCACACACAGCGCTGACTTGCAACTGAAGGTTTATTTCATACACGTCGGTAAATATACAGTAGCATCAAGGGATACAACAGCAACCTAATTAGAAACAGTCATCGCCACCAGAAAACATACAGGAAAACACAGATCATACAGCTCCCGATAAGAACTGCAATTATTTATCTATTAGGGCTATGCAGGGGGTGCTGACACAATGCTGTTTAAGATGCGCAATGTTTAAGGCTTCAATAATCTCTCGCATGGCCTTGTCACCGCACCTGCTTATCACGCTCGTGTTGCCCAACTGAGGGGTGCATTTGCAATCTCGGCAATGAATGCCCAGATGGCCCGAGATACGTTGCGTAACATTGTAATTGTGCTCAGACAATCTCTTGTTGAGGCATCTGCCGGTTCGGCCTATACGTATGCATGGCCGCAAGACAAGGGGATGGAATATACAACGCCCTGAGAAACTGGTCACGATGATTAACGGTGAATCGTGTGTGCTTATGACCCATCTGGTTAACGCGCTTGCAGAGGCTTAACAAGCGATCCGGAGCTGAAAATAAAACGTCTATTCCTACTCTTTTTCCTATTTTTCTTAAGTTGTGGGAAATTCCGTGCACCTAGGGGTTGACCGCGATCTTGCCCTTATCTCTGATTCTTTTTTCTTTTACCTTCAATAAGGCCTCAGCCACTGAGGATATGAGGATTAGCGGGTATCCAGCCTGTAGTAATCGGCGTGTCTGGGTTAAAAAGCTGTTTTCCAGTTTGTGGTTGCAGGATTTTTTGAATGAATTGTCAAAACATGAATTGATGATACTGCGCTTAACTAACTATGAGTGTGCTGAGTCAAAAGGAAGAAGTGATTTGTTGGCTCGAGGCTCAAAGGCCCAGCACACGTGGCTGGGATTAAAATAAATTCCCAATTCTAAAAACCGTATGAAGCCATTAGTAGGAGGTATACTCTAAAGACTCTATAAGTATAATGAAATGACGACCATGTCGCCCACTGCAGTTTGGTTCCTTTGTAATATTCTTGGTGCATCTGAGGAAAATATATTTGGAAATTATAAAACCACGAAGTACTGGTCGTTTTTTTCTTTTTTGTTTTCCTCATGGATTTGTCAATTCACAATTGTATATTTTATTCCGCTCATTGAACAAACACCCGTGCAGTCCCAAGTGCAACAGATTTGATTTCGACAAAGCCGTGCGCTACGCAGGCGCTGAAGTTGCATCAATTTTCTAAAACAAGGCAAAAACCACGTGAAGCTATTCGACGCGTCACATAGGTTCTATCGACCAATCGCAGTATAGGAAGGCACGGAAGCCAAAGAGTAATCCTTTATGCGAAGAGTCCGGCTGCAATAGCAACAGACACTCCCTTAAAGCACCGTGAAAATTTACATGGGGATCTCGGTCTTTTTCAGGAGTGACGGTTATGCCATGGCAGTTCGTCCCTCTTGTGATACTTAAGAATTATTTTTTTGTTTTATAGAGTTTAATGGGGACCCAACGGGACTCAGGCTTTGAGAGACATCGTAGTGAAGGGCTCCGAAAATTTCGACCACCCGGGGTTCTTCAACTTGCACTGGCATCGCACAGCACACGGACGCTTCTCCGTTTCGCATCCATCGAAAAGCGGCCGCCACGGTCGTGATTCGAATCGCGTGTCGCGTCCTTGGGTTCAGCAGTAGAATGCACTAGCCAGTGAACCATCACAGCGGGGCTCCAAGGAATTGTTCTTATAACCATCTTCCATTAGTTTTTCTGGACCCAAAACGACAGTCATCAGAAGAAAAAGAACCGGTGCACCGATAACTCATCAACATTAATGTGAAACAGACGCGGTGCTTAGAAAGAAAGTAGGCCTTTTTTGCATCCTGAGCTGAATCTCTTAAGGTTTGAGGAAGCTCTTCTGGAAAAACCAGTCAGACACTGAGACAATTAAGCCCCTAATTATATTCGCCGGAGCCCGATATCACGTTCTGCGCATGCGCGGCGGTACAGTGCGTTCGCAGTGTGCAATGTTATGTTTTGCGCGTGTGCAAAGGTATAATCCACCATCCTTTGTCATTTGGTCCTGCCTCGAGGGCGAGCATTCTGTATTACCCCCCTTCTCAAATGAAAATATTTACGGTCCTCTTTTTTGGGCTCGTCTGCAGCCCGAACTTGAAACAATCACTCGATGAAACTCAAAATGGAGCATCAGAAACGATGCTCTAGTCCATTCCCAGAAATATTCCCATTTTCTTACATGCACTGAATGGAAAATTGTGCGCCGCCAAAACTTTGGCATGAGCCCCAGGTATTGAAGCCACTCTGCCATCATCACAGTGTTACATCATGCATCACGAGATGAGTGCATAATAAGTAAAATCACCCTAAAAATCACTGCCTTGCGGGCAATCAAGTTTCGATACAAGCATGAAATGGGTTTGTATTACCAGCACACGTCTGCGTGAAAGCAAAACCACGCAAGCACTTGCACTTACTTGCAAGCAAACATTTGGATGTTTGCCTCATCCACGTGGACCTACGTTCTTGCTCTGGGAGAGAGTAGGGACAGACAGTGAACCGCACTCCCGGACTGTCAGTAGCCTTCTACAACTCCGCACACTTTGGTACATACATAATTGGCGGCAAGGGAAAAACGTTGATGCTGTGAGCTTAGGTCTGTACATTATTACTCTTTTTTCGATCTAGAATCAGTGACACAAATATTCATATTTTTGCACAATGAGGGGGATATATGTGTCACACGCAAACCGCTGCAAAGCTATCATTTCCAGGACACATATTTTGGTACGAATAGGTTCATTAGTTTGACAGACAGAATTGCGAAATAACGACTTCGAACACCTGAAATACAGTGTACATCTAAATCAGACATTCAAGCGAGGGATTACTAACTTCTAACAGTACTATGATATCTAGTGCACTGGCGTCCTACTTTTTCGTTGTAATCCCATAAAAGCCTATAACGTCGCCCTGCTTGTCTTTTAGTCTCACAAATGGCTCCAAAACTCTCATGGAAGTTCAGAGCCGTGCCTAATACGAAGTAGTCAAGATAACACTTGCCGGTGCCCATTCGTCGTGTAGAATAAAAAACTACAGTATCTAACAATATTGAGCGATTTGATTGCATACAAGATCAAGATTTCTTTTTCAGCCAAATGTATGGCTCAGGAGATGGGGAAAAAGCCCCAAAAGCAGCTTGACGAAGCTTCCAAACCCTATGCTGCTTCTATAGCAGTTGAGCGGAAAGAAAATTCGATAACCCATAAAAAAAAAGCAGACATTGCGTAACAAATACAATGGTCAGCACTCATGGCTAATTACAATACATATACTCGATGGCCATTCACAAAGGAACAGCTAATAAAACATAGTAAGAGATCAGCATCTCATAATCAATAAACAAAACACTTCACACAATACACTGCACAGACACGCAAAAATAACACACCAAAAGGACCGATTTCAGATGCAGTAGACTATAACGGAACAAAAGGAATCATGTTTAAATTGGAGCTTATTCTGTAAAAATGGTAGAATATACCTTAAAGACTAAAAGTCGTAACTAGTTCTTGGAAGCAGTACCTGCCAATATTCATAGTGTCGTTTATCCGAGGCCCTGGGTTAACGTGCTGACGAGTCATGCTTATTGAGCGTTTGGGCTTATTGTGAATCTGCGATTTATATATATATATATATATATATATATATATATATCAGGCGCAGGAATATTCCAGCGGTGTACACAATTTTCGGGTTATATATATATATATATATATATATATATATATATATATATATATATATATATATATATATATATATATATATATATATATATATATAACCCGATATCAATATTTGAGTATGATATTGTGCGCTGCGATACCTTACCATTATACTGGGATAGTTCAAAATTTAACTTACAGGCGAAGGCCAGACCACGCGTTTAAGAGGTGTAAGAAGTTAGTTTCTCGCTTAAAACATTGCTGTAATATAATATTGAAGCAATACTGATGCTGACAGCTTCATCATTACTCATTGCATCATCTCTATTCACTAGGCCATTCAGGAGCAAACCGAAATTTCCATCTCCCGAATTCTAAAAACGTGTACGGTGAAAGACTGTAGCTTTTGTTGGGACCAAGCTTTGGAACAACCTACCAAGTACGATAAAGTTAGCTTTCCTCTGTTGTTGAAGAAATATATTGAGCTACAGTATTGAGAACGCGTTTCTTTCCGGGTATTCTGTTTTGTTGTTTATTTATGCCGGCTTGCCAAGAGACTTTGATGGTCCCGATTGATGTATTTTTGCTTTTGTATGTATATCTTCATGACTTACATAGCAGTGTAATCAATGGATAAAATATTTAAAATGTGCATTTTATGTTCTGAGCCTTATGCAAAATGCTTATGTCAATAATTTTTGCATGACTGCGCATACACACAAGAACTGTGTTGCATGAATCCCAACTAGCTTTTCGTTAGGGATCCAGATGCTGCTACAAATATGTCCTGCAATGAATATCTGAAAGAAAATTAATCAAATCAAATCGATCAAATCAGCCCCAAAACACTGACAACCCCCTGCATTGCCAGCGTCAGCGGAAGTAGAAAATATCCACAAGGTCAACACTAATTGATATGCTCCATCTCTGCAATGGTTTTCAGAGAGCTTGAAAGAAAATTATTTCTAATTATACATTAACCATTTGAATAGACTTTACGTCGAGTACGTGCTAGGCATCAATCCACAGGGCTTATGGAATAGCAGTTAATGTAGACTCAGCTGGTTTCGCGCAATCATCTTTCATGCGGCATTGCCGCAGGTTGCATAATCCACTGAGGTTTAGAAACTTATGAGGACCACCAATCGTTTGTTTGTTTGTTTGGACATTTGCACACACCATGGTGTTTATCTGTTTTTTCGGGGGTTCTAAAAAATGTCCAGGCTAAAACGGCCTCGTGTCAACGAGCAGACTAGCGATGAACAGTTTTAGACTGGTTGCGCAATCGAAGTTTGGCGCTACCATTACGACCATCATATTTCACTGAAAAAGAAGACGCTGTCTTACATGAAGGGCACTCCGAGGGCGTGCACTTCTACAGGGAGTTGTGCTAGCGCTGCAATTTGATCTTCAATGTTTAGACGTTAAGGACAGGCATACAGCCATGTTTAATGTCTACATGCTCTGCACCCCAATAAAATTTTCGATGTTATCGTGATATGGTATAATCAGCTCGAAGAATACATCATCGGGGCATTTGATGCATCCAGAGCCGCACCACATGCATCGGTAAAGCGTCCTTTGAATCTGGAGTAGATGAGTAGAGCAGGGTGTTAATTTCACCAGCGCCGCCTTGCATCGTTATTAACGTTTTTATTTTGTACTGGTGCCATATTCCTTTCTGCGTACGCGTTTTTTGTTTCTTTCCGTTTTCCCAGAGGCAAAATATGTTCATCATGAGGCTTTCTGTTTTGTACTTGTCAATTTCCTCTGGATTCGTCGAAGGCTTTGATGTTTCGCACGGCACTCAACGTCCTAGAGTTCGTCTCAGTTCTTCGACTAAATGTGCTTAAGTGAAGCTCGTTTGCCTCGTTTTCTTTGAGTCAGGTTAGGTTTATGCTGGGCCCACCATCATCAGCACCTTGTCGATGCGAAATTCATATTTAGCACGAGTGTTCTTCGAACACTTACGACGCCAGACTAGGGTTCCAGGGACCATAACCAGGCTCAGCTTTCACAACACTGCTCAGTGTTTATATTTGTATACGCGCCTACAGTTTGAACTGACGTGTAAACGACGAAGTAGATACGTTTATAATGCTACGAAGTTCTTATCTTACAAGAAAAAATATGCACATTTACAGAGGTCTCTTCGCTCCGGAAAAAGTCCCGCTTCCTACCGACATGCGCCGGTCCGAAAAGTGGGCCACAGATTTTTACTACATGCTCGCGCCAGAGATCGGACACTGGTCAATCTTTGCGCCCAACTGCCGCTGGCAGTCTGGCCTGAAAAACGGTGCGAGTCATTTCCGTTCCAGAGTTTATATATTAAACTCCGCTGTTTGCGTTTTCCTTTTCTGGGCACCCCAACGTAGAAGAAAAAGAATTCATTGCATTCTTGTCCAACACTTAATGCACAAAATCAACTCATCCTCGCCGCGTAAAGGGAGTGAGAGAGAAAGCCAGCCAGTCTCATTCAGCGGGCTTCTAACTCTGTGACCCAAGAGGAGATTCCATTTTCAAAGCTTTAGCCCCCTTTTTAGTTGTCGTTCCTCCCTCTTGCTTGGGTCAAAAGCAGTGAAAAAGGGATGCCACAGTCGCGCGGCCTACTTTCGAGGTCCCCAAAATGGCTCCTGTCTGACTATGGCAGCGGCTATGGCTTAAGCCGCCTCATCCTTGCGACGCCCCGGCAATCCATCAGCAGTCACTCGCCTGCCACCCGAGGTGGAAGCAAGCACGAGATCACGGCTGTTGTCTGCGAAGAATGTCACTTGACCGTGCCTGTCATGAAGAAAGATTACACTGCAGGGGACTGACGGCAGTGGCGTTTTCTTAGCGTAAAACATACACGTACAATGAAAAGAAACTAGTCCAGAACTGCGATGGCTGCCAGAGGGTGCATTCTTTTGTCCCTAATCTCAAGCTTGGGAACTACAGCACGTTATGTTTTTCCAGGCGAAGGTCTGTCCGTGCGTCCTCGTAAGACAAGACAGTATATCCTAAGTTTGGGAAAGAAGTCACAGGCCCCAAACAGTAGCGCCGATGGGACGGTGATTCGTTCCGCCATGGGACAACGATAAGTCCGCCTCGCGCGTCAAAAGCCCATTTTGAGCCAATGTTTTTGGTCCATATCTCCTTTTTCTTAAGCATTTCGCCCCAGAAGAGCCGAGCACCATGGCCAAAGGAAATCTTGCATCATCTACTGCAAACCGGTGGGTACCCGGCGGCATCGAGGTCGAACCTGGTACCTCCCTTGCTTGCTTGGATGACAATAAGTAATTAATCGCTTATTATGCGAATTTGCTGCATTGTATAGGTCAGGCTTCGCCCCATTCCCGGCCCCTCAATTCTATAGACACCAAAGAGGATACGCCAAAGGGCCTGCTAACATCCGGCCACCTTCCACTTTGGAATAATTGCACTGGTTTCACTAAAATAAATGGCATTGTCACGTTGCCGGGTATGCCGCTCGGCGTTATGTAAGTCTCTTCCGCTCTCTCGATCGGTGTATTAAGTCAGTGAGAGCCCAAAAACAACTTGTTAACAAATTATGTTTTGGGCGATGATGATTATGAGAACTGAGTGGGCCAGTTTATAGACGGAAAATATCTACTGTTCTGAGTGTATATCTTCTTAATGTCCTGACAAAAGAAGAGGATAAATGAAAGTAATATCATAACTGATTTCTTGCGCTTTGTCAGTTTTGCACACTGCATGAGGCTCAGTTGCGTACTTTCCTCTGTACATCAGAGTGTACTACGAGTCCATCGTACAATAAAATGAAACAGGAATGCCAAAATCATTTCAGGCGGGCAGCGCCGGGAAGCGCGGACGTAATACGCAGGAGTAAAATAACGTCATATACAAATGCTGTTTAACACTCACATGAATGCGAGAACTAAGTAGTAATAAGTATTCGGGTTTCAAAATTAAACATAAAAATTACAGCTGTATGAAATAGCATAAGATGTTACTGCCGATTACCTGTGAGGGGCAGTAACACGTGAAGAATTTCAATAGAAACCGAGCTTTGGACAGGAACGAAATGATTTGTTTCCACCGACTTTCACCTGTCCTAACCTCCCTGCAACGGTGGATATAACCACTCGTAGTCGGGGCCGGGACGTAATACGTTAATATCTATAATTTCTTTCCCGGCACCTGTAATAGCTCGCAGTTCAGTTTGAAGCTGCTTGGATATAGACATTCAAGCCCTTCGTCAGATGTTCACGACCCGCTTTCATGGATAACAATTTTAGTTCTAGGCCAGCTGCCGAACATTTAAACTACTCTCATGAACATACGAGTACGGATGTTCTCATCTTTCAATGCGTGACGAAATCTTCCTTTCGAAAGTTTGCTCAGACCTTAAGCAGCAAAGGCTCAAGTTCAAAACTATATGCTTCGTGTTTTTTTGAAGCAGCAGAATGAAAAAGAAGTGGGACTCACAAAAAAACACATAAAACGAGGACTTTGCTGCACTGACAACTCAGTGCAGCTCATTGAGTTGTCAGTGCAGCTTTGTTCACGTTTTGTGTGTTTCTTTTTGCCTCCTGGTTCTTTTTGATCGTGTTGCACCAAAAAAAAAAAAGGAGATAAAGTGAGGTTTTGATTATAAATAAATTAAAAGTACTAATTTCTAGAAGGGGGATCAGCGGTTGTATTGATTCTTGCAGCGCGATTTTTGAAAAAAATTAAGCTCATAAATAACGTCCTGTTGAAACTTTCGCACGTCCTGAATTCGTGGGTATGCTAGAGCCCAAAGGCTTTGCGTCCTGGCGAGCCTGATTGACTCCTTAAGCAAATAAGCAAACGCATGTGTTTAAAATTCTTTGAAGATGAAAGTAGTCGATGTCTCTTAGTCCTTTCCCGTCTGTAAGTTGACTTTCATGATACTACACGGGCCCCCCTAACGGTTTAGAACCAAACCTCGTTGGGCTGTAAAAATTTTTGCAAAGCCTATACATATGCGTGCAATAAATAAACCATCAATTCAGTTAACACAAACTATTTACATGCAATACTCGGAATAAAACGCGCTGTAAAACATCACCAGCAATTTTTAACGCCCGAGCGTTATTACCCCTACGCCGAAAAAAAAATAGTCCGTTGGCGGCGTTGACCATCTGAAGCCCCGCAGACTTAAAAACTCACGAGCACGCCTAAGGCATTTGGCAGTTTTTTAAGTTACAAACATCGGAACCATTGCAACCTTCACGTAACGCCTCGCGGCCTCGTAAGGTAAATGGCGACTCGGCGTCCCTTTCCCCTTCGCTCATGGAAGTCATCGGAAGTCTGATCGGTCGGCCGGTCATTTACCATCACGATATCCGATGAACAGTCGAGTTCAAAGAATCTGTTCATTGACAGCTTTCTCCATAAGGAACGGTGGGATGAGACTCGAACAAACGTGACCTTTTCACCCCCCCCCCCCCCCCCTTTCGCTCTCTAAAGCACGTGCAATTTAAGACTCGCCGCCTTAAACAATCATCACCATGCTCATGGCAGGTGGCATTGGAGTATCTACTTCTTTGACCATAAGGCTATGATAATCCCATCGTACTCGAAATATACACATGAAACAAAAAAACTACGGCTAACTGGACTCCGGAAGGAGACTGCAGCCATGAAATCAGGAGACGCCTGCTTCTGGGAAAGAGAGCTATGGCTAGCCTTGACCGCCTAGTAAAGAGCAGAGACATTAGACTGCCAACCAAGATCCGTATAGCTCGTGCTATGGTCTTTCCAGCTGTGATGTATGGATGCGAGAGTTGGACTGTGAAGAATGCTGACCGCCGAAGAATTAACGTGTTTGAATTGTGGTGCTGGCGGAGACTCTTGAAAGTTCCTGGGACTGCCAGTCGATATTGTCGACCATAAACCCTTACTGCTCATTGGAGGGTCAAATTCTAAAGTAAAGCTGAGCTACTTTGGTCATCTGATGAGAAGAGAGGAGTCGCTGGACAAAGATTTGATCATGGTAAAGGTTGAGGGTCACCGGAGAAGGGGTAGGCAGCGAACTCGGTGGTTAGATGGCATCCTCGAGGCGCTGCAAATGAAGTTATGTGATGTTAGGAAGATAGTGAGAGACCGGAAAGCGTGGCGTGATATGGCCCATAGGGTCACGAAGGGTCGGACACGACTGAACGACTGAACTGAACTGAACTGGACATGTCACGAGGTCTACGTAAACTAAAAAGAAATCGCCATCGCACAACAAATTAAGAAATTAGCCTTAACGCTTCATCTCATTTCTTTACAATGCAGAAAAGTAACCTTGGCATGTATATGCCGGATTAATCTCACTGATGGATTATATATAGTTATTAAAACACATCGAACAAGCATTCTTACCCTATAGACTGGAGAAAAATACAAACAAACACATTCCCTAATCTTCACATTTTAAATAAGATAAGCCCAACAAAATACACGAGTTACTGTCCTTGGTGCGGTGCAAGCCCCACACTCTATCACATCTCTTGGGAATGCCAGGACAAACCTGGCCCAACGTTACTAGTGCCATGCCCGACACACGAGCAGTGGGAGGCGGCCCTGACCAGCGACAACCTGGACCAGCAAGCCTGAATTATCCAGCTAGTCCGCAAGTCAGCTGCTGCCAGCGGAGCCCTGGACTAGGGGCACCGACCACCCAGCTCCTGCGAATTCTTACTGATTATTATGCTCATTAAAAGTTTTCTCTCTCTCTCTCTTACCCATCCAAAAATAAGAATAGATATCAGCAACGACGACAATAAAGTTCACGCGTTGTTTACCCCTTTCCAGGGCAATATAGCACAGTATTAGCGTTGGATATCAGCTAATAGTTCTGTGAAGTTTAAAACGAAATGAAAATAATGAGACACATAGAGGTTAGAAAGAATAGCTTTTTTAACATAGAGAAGAGAACCTGTTTTTTTTTTTTTTCTTCCTCCATAGATTTTAAATGAGACAGGAGTGGATGCTTGTTGAAACGGCGCCATCTGCCGTGAACGTCATAACAATGCCTTCTTGCTTCGTGTGTCCCTCAAAAGATGACGCCAGGGAATATAAGGGGTTTCTTTTCGATCCGGCAAATACGATCCCGGCTACTCAATGATCACTGATTACTGCGTGATGAAATGTATGCTCTTGTATTTAGAATGTCTAACAGAGTTCAGTGTAAATATATAATATTTGCTGACATTCCGCGTGCGAAATTTGAGGGTGGTGCATAGACCACAAGTGCGACCACGCCCACTGCAGGTTCGTCTTCTGTAGAAGTTATACAGATAATAACCGCATAGTTTCTGGTCTATAGTGGCAGTTTCAGTTTCAGATAGTTTCAGTAACTACACATTATTCAGTCGCACTATAATGTAGGCCTGAAAATTGGCAATTTTCAAGAGAAGCGCTAGGTTTTATATCTATTTTTATAATTTTAAACAATATAATGCAACACTTTTCAATCCGTAATATTTCTAAGGTAATGAGGATTCTTAAGAGGAATTTTAATGAAATTAAAGATGACGTTTTTTTTTTTTAAATTGAATCAAAGTTGCCTCTATTTTGCTGTTTCCAAATTTCCGGCGATTCTGATGCCTTGATGAGAGCACACCTAGAAATCGAGAGCTCAAAAGTTTGTGTAAAATTGAGAACGTGACCAGCATAATAAAGGGAAAATGTTTTAGCGCAAACAACTTAAGCCATCATGCCAGAATGTAAGGTCGAAAATGGATATTTTTTCAGCGCGTCGCACCTGAAGCAAACTTTTCGATTTTTTTACTAAATAAACTGCAACACAAAAACGATTTTCTAATAAATATTGTAAAAGTAAAAGTTGCGAAGATTTAGTTTATAAAAAATAATAGATTACAAAATCTTTGAGTGGAAGCAGCAGGCCTCCAAACTTGCAACATTTATAAATGCAAAAACTTCGTTTTCCACCTCACTTTTGTGTCGAGATATTTGCCCATCATCTACACATCCATGTATGTATGTATGTGGAAAGAAGCCAAACAGTCGGAGAGGCCAAGGAAAGCGTGAGTTTTTTATTTTATTTTTGCCAATGATCTCAGTTATTTATATTAGGGTGCATCTTTCACCCTAGCTGATTACAGTACTAATTCAGGTTAATATCAAAAACCAAATAAGTTAAAAGTTTCATATGCTTTCCTTGCCCCAAGTAGTGTTGTATGTTGTCGGAGTGTCCCGGCACCAAAGACAAGACTCCTCGTATTCGCCTGGAAAGATCAAGCTATAGCGGAGTAAGTTTGAGAAGGTGTCTGAAGTTTCCTCCAGTCTCTGGCCTCCTGTGCCGATAGTTAGTGGTGTGAAGGTGGGTGGGTTCGCCTTTGTTGCCGTAATGAGTGAAGTCCTTCGCCGTAAACAAGAGAAAATGGGGATAAGATCAGGGAGATTAGCCGCTCGGTTTGTGTACCCTCGAGCTAAGCGGTCCGCTGCCTCGTTTCCCTTAAGCAATCATGAGCTGGCGTCCAGGTAATCTGATGTTTTCGATCAGGGTTGGGTTTTTCATTCTGGTGAAGAATTTTAAGCACCTGTTTAGGTAGTCGTCCTACAAGGAATAACCTGGAGGCTGTCTATGAGTCGGTGACTATTTTTTACAGGTTTCTGCCAGAACTTTCACCATGCTGAATGGTTAGCGCAATGGCTGCCGTTTCTGCTACAGTAGAGTTAGGTGTAGGAGGCCACGTCGCCGCGCACCTACTCTCCGCGATCGCCGCGAGGCGTCGCTCACAGCCTTGACAAAAAGTGCGACGGTCGGCATTGATTGACCTTGGTGCCGATTAACAGACATGGAAAATATAGGAGGCTATGATGTAGCTCAGTTGATTCCACTTCCGGCTACCGAGCGGGACTGTCGCGATGCGCTTGCACCGCTTTCGCACATGCCGGATGTAATCGCCCTGAGGGCGTACCGCAAAAATCATGTGTGGGCCGTGACCTTCAAGGGCTCTGACTCGATGAAGAGGATTCTTTGCTTTGAAGACCTGCAAGTTAAACTGTGCGGTGCCTCGTGATCGATTTTGCTAACTGAAGGTGCACTGGTTGCTTCACAGTATACCAAACGAAGACATGTGGCTAGCCTTTGCTGCTTTCGGAAAGGTGACAAATGTTTCAAGAAAAAGGTGGAGAGCATAGAGCGTGTCTCACAAGGGCTTAACCACGAGACTTGTGGCACTCAAGCTGAATGCAGGCGTCAAGCTCGACGATATTCCACATCAGGTGAGCTTCAGTGGCGAATTGGCTATCGTGGTAGTGCCTGGCAGGGCTCCGCTTTGCCTTCACTGGCAAGGCACAGGTCACATTCGGCGCGAGTGCCACATTCCGCGATGTAGGTCTTGTCGGCGATTCGGACACGAAAAGAGCCAGTGCACTCGCACATACGCCAGCGTCACCAGTCCAGGCAAAAGCGATGAAGCGTCCGAGCTATACATGGATGAGGCGGATGCGAAGGAGACTTCGAAAGCAGGAAAAGGACCAGCTGTCAAGAAAGTGTTGCAGCCTAATCTTCTAGTCCTGGTGCCGCGGAAGCCTAGTGTCAACGCCAGTCCCTCAATCAACCCAAAAGACACCGAACAAGCGGAAGCTGCGTTAAATAATGCTACGAACGGCGACGAATCGAACATCGAGCGCACCGAAATAACCGCAATGGATGTTACTCTGGGAACAGCGGGCGTTGGTGCCAGTGTACTTCCCGGAAAGCGGCCGCGTGACCAGAAAGATGCCGAAAGTGAGCAACTGGACGGCAGGGGCAGCGAGTAGCCGCCATCAAAAACAGCCGGGAGGAAATGGCCGTCCTTCAAACAGCGGCAGAACGTCATGACCGAGCCAAGGCAGGCGTCGAAACCACCTCGGTAATCCTTTGATGCCTGGCGCGATTACACCACCAGCCTCATCTGGGATACCTGGTAAGAGCTGGAGGTCATGATCTCGCAGCCTTCGTGGTCTGTGAGGCCCCAGTTGGCCGGTGGCTGAAATTCTCCACACATGAACATGATGTGCTCAGAGGTAGCCCTCGGGACCGGAAGATGACGCATTCATATTGGCATTAGGAAGTGGAAAATACGGACAGCAACGCTGGTGATGGAAGGGTACTAGCCTGGAGTTGTCTCCGTGTGATTTGGCGTGGCGTAGAAAGGAAAGGGTGTAGTGGAGGGTAGCAGGGTCTGTCTACTAGGCAGGGGAGCGTTATGCCATTGTTGTGAGCACTTCGTCTCTAATACTGCCAGAGTTCACTGCAGCCGTCGCCTTGTCAAAGTATGCTCGACACGTGGTGTTCATTACCAGGGCTGCCCGAATGAGCAGGTGCTCAGGCAAATTAAATGAGTAGGGGTGATTGATAACTGGAGGCGAGAACTCCGTGAGCAGCAGCATGCACTTGTCCTCTGACAAAGTTTTAAACCGCGATTTTATAATCAGGGGTGATGAGTGTGGCAGTGCAGGAAGTGATTGCGAGAGCCATGGTGAATTGCAGAGGTGTGGATATATGATGAGCCAAGGGTAGTGGGTTGAATACGGTGGGAGATAACTTTGAGCGCATAGGCTTGGAGATGAGGACCTCTGCGGCGTCTACGTAAACCGTGTCTGAATTACGCACTTGCGTCTTGTGAAGGACTCGCGCCCTGGCCTCCCTCCGGGCCTGATGATGGGCTGGGTGCATGTTCTTTGGCAGTGGGTGAACAGCGAGGGGACCAAGACTGGTTTTAGGGAAGTGAAGTACCCGGTTGCGAATCCGGCTGTTGCGGCCGCGTTTCGATGGGGCCGAAACACAACGTGGTCAGTGTGCGGTTCAGGTGTCTGCCAAGAAGTGCGACAGATATAGCGACCTCCTTTTCCTAAAACGAATTTGCATTTGCATTGGCTGTGCAATGTCAGTGCACTTCACCGATCCCCAGTGGTCGAAATTATTATGCAGCCATCCCCTACGGTAACCTGTGGGCAGGACGGCAGCAGCCTTTACAAGATGCCTAATCGTTGCATGTTCTTCGTGCAGATCCTCGCGGCTGTTGCTGTTTCGCTTTTTTGCGACTTCGACTCAAGAGCGCCTGCGCAACCATCAAGCTTGCGGCTCGTGGATGGGACCATCAGCTTCGCTACGGACTGCCATGTCACCCTTGTTGGTGATATACCTGGCGTGCTCCCCTGGGCACCTGACGGCTTCCCACGTGCATGTCTACACCGTCCAGTCACCATCGGCCCTTGGTCTACGTCAGCTCTTCCTCGGACTATAAATCGGACCGCACCGGCGTACCGCTTCAGTGGGCAGGACGGCAGCAGCCTTTACAAGATGCCTAATCGTTGCATGTTCTTCGTGCAGGTATGTTACCTAAAGAACGCTCACTGCGTTCGATCTGATGATCGTTGTTTGCTGCTGTTTTCCTGCCCACACAGTTTTGTTACCTTCTGTTCAAATGCTGTATTTTGCTTTTCTCGCCTTCTACAAAGCGGGGACGTTGAACAAAACCCAGGCCCCCCTAAACGATCAGTCTCAGCTAACTCGTCTAAACATCTTAGTGGGAAGCGGGCAACGCGTTCCAATACTGACTTGTCCTCCACTCCGGGGGTCGCAGACGTCCTTTCTCAGCTCTCGCAACTGATTGCTGGTCAAGAACGAATCGCTAGTCACATTACAGATATTAAGAAAACTTTTTCCGCTCGTCTTGATGTCCTCGAAGCTCGTGTTTCATCACTGGAATCATCTGCAACTCCTTCAGCCTCTGAGTCATTGAGCGCTAACCTCCGTTCGGACATTACCTCATTAAAAAAAAACAATATCCAACTTGGTTGTAAAGAATGAAGACTTAGAAAACCGGTCAAGGCGGAACAATCTTGTTGTGCACGGTCTACATGAGAGTCCTGATGAAGATGGCGCCAGTTTATTGTCCAAAATCCGCAAAATATTTACTGAAAATCTTCGCATAGAATGTCCGCGCATTGAGCGTTGTCATCGCATCGGCAGACCCAGTGATGGACGTACACGACTTGTCATTCTAAGGATCCTCGACTTCAGTGAGAAGATTGTTGTCATGAAAAACGTATCGAAACTCAAAGGGGAAGATTTTTACATCACTGAGGATTTCTCTGCGAGCGTCCGTGCCCTTCGTAAGAAAATATGGAATGCATCTTCCTCGCTTCGTGACGGTGGTTCAAAAATGAAGCTTCGGTACAATCACGCTTTCATTGATGGTCTCAGGTACACATGGGATGAAGCTTTGAGTAGCTTGAAACGGGACCCCCATCACGATGCGACCGAATCTAGCGAGCTTCCTCCGTTACCCCGTTGACGTTCACCTAGCTCGCCACCAAGTCTCGTTGTCTTAAATCTTAATGCTAGAAGCTTCTCTAACAAACTCCCTGATCTTCTCGCGCTTGTGTCCTCCCATGACCCTCACGTTATTGGCATCACTGAAACCTGGCTTCACCCTGACATATATGACTCTGAATTTACCCCACCTGGTTACCTTGCTATCCGTGCTGACAGGCATGAGGGCAAAGGAGGTGGTGTTGCTTTACTTCTGCGTTCTTATCTTAGATTTTCTATACTTCCTGCTCCATGCAACACCGAGTCAATTTGGTGCAAGCTTTATTTAGAAAAACAGACTGTTATTATTGGCGTTTTTTACCGACCCCCCGGAACCTCTGCTGATGTTTTGCACTCTGTTGGTCAGTTCATACATAGCCTTTCAATATCAAACATCATCTTCATGGGTGATTTCAACGTGCCTAGTATTCACTGGTTATCGATGTGTTATTCTGGCCGTGACGCTTCTTTAGCAAAAGAGTTGATGGATCTCTCACTCTTTCTTGGACTCACTCAAATAGTTACGCTTCCCACCAGGCTGAATTCATTGCTAGACTTAATCTTTCTAAGCCCCAACCTAATAGACACCGGGTTTCAGTGTACGGTTGTCGATGGTATTTCTGACCATGAAGCAGTTCTCCTTACCCTGTCCCGTTTCTCTAGTAACCCACAGTACTCCTTCACGTCATTTCCGGATTTCCATCACGCAGACGACAACTCCGTAATCGACAAACTAGCCGAGTGCTTCGACGCCTTCTGCGCGCTCAGCCGTGACGGCGACGTTAATGACCTTGTTGAATATTTCGAAAATATTGTTAGACTGTGCATTAAACAGTTTGTTCCCGTCAAAACAAAGAAAAGAAATCCTACTCTTCCTTGGATTAATCGCGATGTTTTACAGATGTCACGTCGTGTAGCCCGGCTGAGACGCATGGCACGTAACAATAACCCTGATGTTGTTGCTCGATTTCAAGCTGCAAAAAATGAACTTCGAATTAAAATGCACTCTGCTAAAGATTTATATTTCCGCGTTGAGCTCCAAGGGCTGCTAAGAGATAACCCTCGTAAATTTTGGCGCTCTGTTCTACCCTCAAACACTTCCTCCACCTCATTTGTTATTAATGAAGAAATTGTGACTGACCCTGTTCAAATATCTGATGCATTTAATGCCTACTTTTATTCCGTCTTTGCACGTGATAATAACATGATTCCACCTTTCAGTCTTCCTAATCATGATCATTCTATCTCAGATATCATGGTTAGCACTCCGGGGATTTTAAATCTTATCTTGTGCCTTGACACAAAAAAATGCGCTGGATCGGACTGTATCCCAAACACCTTCCTAGCACGTTATTCCCACTGGTCATCTCGATATCTCTCAATTATATTTCAAAAATCTCTTTCCACTGGCATTGTCCCTTCCTCATGGAAACTCGCCATTGTACTCCCTCTCTATAAATCCGGCAACAAACAACTGCTTTCTAACTATAGGCCGATCTCTTTAACTGCACATTCATGTAAGATCCTAGAGCACATTATTTATAAACACATTATGGAATTTCTTGAAGGAAATAATCTTCTGTCCAGAGCTCAACACGGGTTTCGTAAGGGGTTTAGTACAGTGACTCAGTTAACCGAATTTGCACATGACATTCTTCTCAGCATAGACGCCGGTAACCAAATCGATGCTATATTCATCGATTTCTCAAAAGCTTTCGACACGGTCCTTCACTCTAAATTGTTATGCAAACTAAAAGTAATTCTCAATAACTCTCAAATCGCTGATTGGATTGCCGATTTCCTCTCACACCGCTCCCAGTCTGTTCGCTTCAATTCCGTCGATTCTTCTTTAGCCGATGTTACCTCAGGTGTTCCCCAAGGCTCTGTCCTTGGCCCTTTGCTATTTTTGCTCTATATTAATGATTTACCTGACAGTATAACCTCCAAGATCCGTCTATACGCCGATGATTGCGTACTGTACCACACTATCAACTCTGTTAATGATCACCTCCTTCTGAATGAGTCTTTTAGTATGTTCCGTGACTGGTGCAATACGTGGCAGATGAACATCAATTTCAGCAAAACAGTTGTCATGTCTTTCACCAACCGCCTATCGCCTTCTATTTACGACTATGCATCACTGCAAAGGGTTCATGAATATAAATATCTTGGCGTCGTTTTTTCTCACAATATGCAATGGTCAAAACACACCGATTACATCACAGCTAAAGCTCTTAAAAAGGTAGGTTACTTACGACGCACAGTACGGGATGCTCCTAAAGAAGCAAAGTTGCTCATGTACAAAACTCTAATTCGCCCTATTCTTGAATACGCTTCTAATGTCTGGAATCCATACAAGCAATATGAAATCGATCAAATAAAATCTGTGCAACGTAAAGCTGTAAGATTTATTTTTCGCCGCTACGACTTTCATTTTTCACCCTTATCTGCGATGTCTTCCCTAAACATAAGCCCGCTTGCATCCCGCCGAAAAACTGAGTCCTTAAAACTTCTTCACTCCATAGTTCATTCTGCTAATTGCCTTTCAGAGGGTAAGCATATCTCGTTTTCAAAACCATCTGCAACCAGGAGCCATCACGATCTTAATATCCAACCTTTTTTTGCCCGCACTAACGTTTTCAAATACAGTTTTTTTCCGCGCACTGTGGAGTGTTGGAATTCTTTGGATGGCAACATTCGTGCACTATCAATCTCTGATTTTGCGTCGGCAATTGAGTCGTAGCATTGTATGTTGTTTTTCTAGCGTTTATATTTGTAATGCTTGTATGTACTTTTGTATGCGTGGAATTGTTCCACATTTTTGTACCCACTCCTGCTATAGCCCCTTGAGGGGCTGCAGTATTTTCAAATAAAAAATAAAAAATAAACTTTTCTCTCTTTATCTTTCTTCGTTCAATCCCATATTCCTGCATCCCTTACGGCGCGGTGAGGTCGTCGACCGAGATGTGTAACATATACTGCGCCTTTCCTTTCATATAAAGCAATTTGCAATTTACAGTCTAACATTTCTTTTTTCAATCAATCTGGTAGTCCGCCGCTCCTCTGATCCATTATGGATTTGTTTCACCCCTGCAGTTTCTCATTGCTCAGCGACTCTACCCCGTACATACTGAGCGAAAGGCGACCGCAAATCATGGTAATAATTTATACGCCTACATAGCTTCCTGTAATAAAACGTGTTGGCATACATTATCAGAACGAAAGAGACCCCGCGTTTTTAATAATACTCTCCATGCATATTTTAGCTGTTATTGAAAAAAAGAAGTTCAGGTCTTATTTCTTCGTCAAGAAACCAAGCCTCTAAAATGTGGTTTATTTATTTATTTTTTTTTCAAGCCGAAAGAGGCCATGTGTATTGTACTTCAAAGGCAAATTGCAACATCGATACTGCGCGAGGCGTGTTCGCTAAATGCTGTAATCAATATTTTTTCGCCCTGCTAGCGTGTTCTTGAATCTGCACAGTATGAGTACAGAAAAAGCTGACCTCGTGAAGCTTGCGTGTTAGAACACCCAGAATCGATGGCGTGACTTCGTGGAAAACAGTTCGCCTAAGATACTGGGCGCGGGCACTCTTGAAAGTAAGCCATTTATATTTGTTACGTTTATATTATTCCGCCTGTTTAAATTTTTTGACACTGAGCGAGCACCGCCAATGGTCTCGAACGCCTCACCTACTCTTTAGCCTCGGCGGCCACGTCACACAGGCTGTCCCACATCTAGGGCTGATCGCTGGAAGAGCTGGTACAGTTGAATTAACGCATTTTTTCCGCGCCTGTTAACAATTTTTTCATGTCTCATGTCTTAGCGACTATAGAGGTACTAGTATCGTGGACAAAGAGATAAAATACACTTGCTTCCGTTTAGCTTCAGACCTAGAACCTCATATCAGACCGACATTTTCATGAAAGCCGTGCGCATAGACCACTTTCTGCCGGGCCCGCGAGCGAAACTGACTGCGAGGTGATCTGCGCGTCTGGGTGAGCTGTAATGTAGCACACTTCCCGGCGGTGTAACGTCTCGCTAGTAATTGTTGCTGGAAGAGCAACGAGAGTTAGTCTTGGTTATGTTCCACACGCACAAAAATAAGAGTAAAAATTCGGTGCCATCAAGTTGTTTTTTTTTTTCGTTCAAACGGTGGCTGTTATTGCGGATCCACGGGAGAAACCTCTTTTCATTTAACTTCGGTAGGCAAGCATTAGTGCATATACTAATTCTATAGTACGTCTGGAGGGCGCCTAAGATTTCTAGTCGGAATTGAGGGGCAAGAGATGCGGGTCGAAAAAGTCGATCATTGGTTTATATTTTTAGACGTCAACTTAATTACCAAACCCTTGTAAGTCCTAGGGAAATTTTCCGTTGCGTGCATGTTACACCAAACATTTTCGCTTGATTGCAACGGTTCCAACGGCTTGATTGCTTCATTCCCCAGCTTTGTGACCACCGAGACCGGGCGGTAAGGCAAGAAGCCAAAGGGGACGGTCGAGGCCGAATCGACGAGCATGAAACCCAGCTTCCTCGGGCACGCGACCATCGATCCCAGTTGTCACCTACCACGAGGCAGACATTCCGGTTCCTCATCACTTATGGCGCGCAGTTTCAGGTTCCACGCCCTGTTGTGCCGCCTTTGTGGGTGCTTTTTCATCCGTGGCCTTTACGACGACCGCAACACAGCTGTTCCGAGAGTTGGATGGAGGAGCTGGTACACCCTCTACAGTGTTGCCTGCTTCGGTTTCCTGCTCTGGACTGGCGTGGAGGACATCATCCCAGCAGGGAGCTGGAGGACAGGCGAGAAGAATAAGCAAGGGCCCCACCAGTTTAGCGATGGTCTGCTGGTCCTGAGACGATTCTTCGGAGTCTCGAGGTAAGGGAGTGCGCTTGAACTTAGCTCGCATTTTTATTGAGAAAGCAATACTGCTCGCAGTTTGAGCCGTCAGCGCGGCTCGGCGGTGACCACAAAGTTGAGAGGAGCTGCCAACTTGGGTCTCTCGTTTCACATGGGACGGTTATGTCAAAATCAGCCTGCCAGGACCTTGGCATTTCGTTACCCCTGTAGGCCACTAAGGCACATTCATACGGCTTGGTTAAAGCGGGGCTTTATGTGTGGGCTGGGGAAGAAGAAGAAGAAGAATTAGAAGAATGTTCGGTCACCCACAGCTATTGCTTTCGCTCAATATTCGGTTCAGCAGCATTGAACTCTACTAATATTTTAGCTAAATATAGCAACGGGGTCCATACTGCCGAACAAAAGCGGAAGCTGAACAAAGGCATTCTGCTAAATTCACCTGTTCCTCAGTCAACGACACAAATATAGTTTAATCGAACTTAACCCCGACCCTACGGTGCAGGCCAAAATTCCTGTGAATTAAGTTTCTCTAATTGTTAATTAATCGCAAACTAGCAGTAAATCCTGCATCATATATATCACTACCGAGAACTCAACATACACGACAACCTCACCCCTTTTCTGTAGCGACAGAACAAATTTATTTCATCGCACTTTTTTATAGCAGACAGTCACTGATTGGAATAGTTTGCCAGCAGACCCAGTTCAATCTCTTGACCATAAAGTGACCATATTTAACAGTTGCCTTTAATTCTTTGTTTACATGCTCACGTATTGCTGTGTATGATTATCAGTGTTGTTGCTTTTTTTTTTTGTCCTTTATGTTGTTTTTTGGTTTAAGCACCCTGCTTGGGCTTTGTCGCCTGCAGTATGTCATAAATAAATAAATAAAATAAAACCCCTTTACCATGCACTGTAGCAAGTCCCCAAAAGCACGTGACATCTCACCTTAATAACGAAGGATCACATACTGGCATGTTTAGCTTCACAAAGGAGGGACAATGAGACAAGAGTAAACGTTGTTCTTGGTAATAATCTTGGCTGTTTATTGCGTGTTTTTTTTTTTTTCTAGGACCCTGTTGAACTACTTCTGCATGGTCATAGGTGCTTCGAAGCTGCTTCAGTTTTACGAGCGGGCTTCAGCCTTCGAGAAGAAAACTGGACTCGACTGTTACAAGTGTTCCGCCTGCAAACAGTTTTTCTGCTCAGACGTACGACGAGCCTGCATTTGCGTTGCGTACTGTGGTTGGTTCGTGTTTACTACATCATTAGGCTCTGTACGCCAATCATTTCTGGAGACAGAAAGAAGCCTGCTGATGCTAATTTCAGTATGGTCGAAAACGGTGCTAAAGATATCATTTTATTTTCTGTACAAAAGTTTGCACTTTGCGGCGCTCAATTCGTCAGCGCAAGTTCTCATAATATACGTCAAGACCCAGCTGTGCTACCTGAACCTCCGCGCGAATAAGGGACCAATAGCATCTACGGCAAACGACGGCATCTACAGGGCTGCGGGTACGGTTAGACTGAACCTATCTACGATTCGGCAGCTGAAAGAAGACGTGAATGATATCTGGCGTTGGCCGTTAGTATTCGCGACCGCCAACTTCCTCATCGTGTCGTGCACTTGCCTGTACGAAACGTTTTTCGCAGTTATCGATTTAAAGCTACGGTTGATGTCGATCGTGTATACCGGGTACCTCACGTGTGAGTTCATCGCACTGGCTTCATCAAGCCAATCGCTAATCAACGCAGTGAGTACAAGTTTTCTACAGACATATGCGTGCACAGAACCCTCCATAAGAAGGAGGTCAAAGTGTATGATAGAACATTCATATTTTCAGAGTAGTGGGGAGACCTATGGTAAAAAAAATTGTCCCTTCTTTACCCATGGCTATTAAACTGTTCATTGCCGCCATCCCTGTCCGCGGATGGAATCCGCGGCAAGAAATAAATAAACATGCAGCATAGGAGGTTAAACGACAGTCATTCCCTTTTTACATTCCGAACACCTTATTTACATTTTATGATCATGAAAGGGCATAATATATTTCAACCTTACATGCTATAAAAAGCAACTGACCCAAACGTTGTGCATTCTCTAGTGTCAGCCAGTCCTAAAAATGTTCACATTTTGCTCAATCTAAAGGGTAGAACAGGGATTTTATTTATTGGGATATGAGAGAATTTCTTTCCAATGCAAGAATTAGGTCTCTGGGAATGGTCGACAGCAATAAATCACTTAAGGACTGTTTGCAACAGCTTACTTTTGATATGTGAAAAAGGAACCATAGGAACTATTTATGCTTTCAGACTCGGGAGTTGAGGGACTTCTGCGAAACAATTCGATGTGATGACAGAATTCCTAGCAGCTATGAGGTGAGTGAAGTTTGCCAGTCAAAGGTCTGCGTTGGCTGCGAAGCAGGCCTTTGAAGAAGATTGTTTAGTTTTTGCAGCGTCAATTTTTCATTTATATCAAAATCTTGGCTAGTATACATCATTGCACTGAGCTCATGATGATATCTTCAAGGTCAGTCGCTATTCTGTGTGAAATCAGTGAACTCATGTTTAGCAAAGTTTAGGCGGCAATCTTGAGCAACCACTTGGAGGTCGAGTGACAAATGTGCCCCGAATAACGCTATCAAACCGGAGTAATGGTAGCTGTTTTCAAGACCAGTTTGATGATTCACATTAACACCCATTTCGCATAATTATGGTTTATTTCATATGCCTTCTCCCACATTGTCACCCATCATGATCTTCTTTCTTCTCTCCTTCCCCTTCCACAGCAGGCCAGATTTGATATATTCCGGCCTACCTCTCTGCTTTTTCCTTTCAATAAATCCATCTATCTATTTCGGGGAGTGTATCGCCTGTGGGGTGTAATATATAACGTGTCGGATATTGCTTTCGTTTAGTAGGTAACACAGGCAGAATTATGAGATTTATAGAAGGTTTTTTAAACAAAAGTATTCATTTCGTTTGTGTTACAGAGCACATTTACAGTGTCTTCTCATATATCCCAGATAACATACCTCCACGCTTCAATTGACTGTGAAGACATGGGACTCAGCGGCTGTGACTTTTTCAAGCTCGGGAGGCCTGTTCTTGTCTCGGTAAGAAGCGCAAAATCATAGATGATTCCGAGATATATTTCACTGAGGCAGCATTTCCTAGTATTGTACAGTCATGCAGTATAGATGGCAAGAAATAAGAATGAATGAATGAATGAATGAATGAATGAATGAATGAATGAATGAATGAATGAATGAATGAATGAATGAATGAATGAAAAATTTCATTCAGAGATCAAGGAGGGGGATGTAAAGGTGCGGTCCCTATTCCGGGACCCTCGCAGTTGCCGCTGAGGTCCGCATTCGTGTCAGGAGTGCTCTTTGGGCCTGAAGTGTAGAGCCAGGTTGGGCAGCCTTTCCCCCTTCAACATTTGTCACTGCGCTTGAGTTTTAAGGCCGATTGTTTGGGCATGTCTATACCATTAGAGACAGGCCCCCATCCTCCCCGCTGGAAAATGTCGATTGGTCGCGCCACCTTTGATAGACCTCTTTGTTACCAGCAATGGTAGGTGCATGCGCTGCGGGAGTTCGAAAGAGACGATTGGCCGAGCCTGCATCGGCTGTAATCAGAGTGAAGGTGCGTGAGTCACGGTCAAAACAGTATTTACCGTTCCGGCCACGGTAATTCATTCAGTGTCATACTACGTAATAGAAGATTCTTACCCTCTCGCCAAACCCTGCTTTGTGTGCCCTACATAAGCGCCTGCGTGGCAGCATGTTTCCCGTTCCATGGCCAAAGTAATTTCCTGAGAACTAAGTGATCTCAGTTATTTAATTGTCAAGCATTGTATTTAAAGACTTGGACGCTCTTGTTGCCCATCACTGCTGCCAGTGCCGATTCAAGCTGGAGCATACTCTCGCCAGGAGGGCTGATAACTATGCCAAGACGATGACAGCGTCAGAACTAGGTACCCCTATGCTCCTACCAGCTTCTTGATAGTATTTGAATATAGTAGTTGGAGATAAAAGTTATAAAGTCTGTACATATTAACTATGAAAGCTGTGAGAAATACAAGTCTCGTTTATAGATATCGAATGACACGAGCATTTACTGAGCGGTTCTGTTTGGCATATGGTTTGAGGAGGTGTGAGCAAAAGCACAGCTTTAGGTGATGTTTATCAGCTGGATATTTTCTAAACACGCATAGGATACAGTTTTCCACTAGCTTTTTTATCTAACCAGTTTTTTAAACTCCGCTTCAAAAAATGACTAGTTAAACAATCAATAAAAGCTATTTCCCATTCCCGTCATCGCCTTTTGAAAATCGCTTCGTTTCTTTCTTTTCTTATCTTAGTCATTCCCATGGCTACTACACCTAATCATATTTGCTCTTGAACCTCCTGTTTGCATCTTGAACATAGTTTACGGAAGTCACCGCGGGTTCCGCTATCATCCCTAAACAAATGAATGTTGACCAATGTTGTTGGCCATCTTTGGATACATTGCCTCTACGGGAGATTCCGAACCATTAATACTGAAGAGCTCTGCAGTTCAGCATATTCGCGCTAACTACACAGGCCTATGTACAATAGTTCATTTACCATTGCGGCCGTTAGCCAACTCAAGAGAATGCTGAAGGCCCCGACGTTAACTTCAGCCTGGTGCTGTACAGGCTACCAAGTGAAGAATGTCTCACAATTGTGCTGTAAACACATCAGTGTTTCTGTGCAAAGTCACAGTGCACGACGTCCAGCGGTATGTTATTGACCGTTGTGCTGCTACGTGCAAGCTAGTTTCCTCAACGGCAACGCACCTTCATAAAAAATCTGCGCATAAAAACTGTGATAAATAGACCTGCAGAATGTACAAGCCATTGCAAGTTTTGATGGGAGTTCATTGCAGCACGAATCATTTCGAAATATTTATCTGTTACTGGCATCAATTGGTGCTAATGTCCTGAATTTTTTGTAATTGATCAGCATCGACAGTGCCATTGGAAAGCCAGACTAAAGTAAAGCCATCAAACGCCCTCGTTTGACAGGATCGGCTTATAACTCCAACATTAGACACATATCTGTCGCCGTCATTCCGAGTTCCAGTGAGCCTTGAGGAATGGTACAGTTGAGAGACGAATTGTAACAGTCCTATCACGTTTTCTTTTGCAGATTGCTGCAACGGTTGTAACGTACGCTGTTATACTCGTGCGGACAAAGGACAGCACTGGTCATTCAGTGACCCAGACTTACATCAACATGACTTGAGTAACATGCTTACTCGAAAGGAAGAGCAACTACGAAGGCTGCCATGTGCATCAGAAAGTTGAGTTGCACAAAAGCGAAGAAATATACTGAAAATTATAACAGATTCCAAACAAATACCAGCGTTACACGGACGCTGGAAGAAGGAAGAGAAGTACGCGCTATGGGGAACCCTGTCGATGCCAAATTTTATTGTGCAGGAAGGAACAGTTACCACCAGATAATACGACGCATTTGTCACGGAAGATATGAAGGACGATCTGGGTGTTTCGCATTTATTTCCTTCGCCTTGATTTGATGGCTGAGCGACTATGGCGCTTGACTGCTGATTTCGAGAACACGGTTTCGATCCCGGCCGCGACGACCTCGTGTCAACGGAAACAAAACGCAAGGTGTCCGTGTAGTGTGCACTTGAAGCAACCCCAGGTGAAATTAATCCGGACAGCATCCCTCATACAGTTACGCGGAGTGTAATTTTAAACGAGATATTCTATACTACAACTAGTTAAACAAAAAACAGCGAAGCAACAGAGACAAGAGAGAAGACGGGAACAGCGCTGTCTTCTCTCTTGTCTCCGTTGTTGGGCTGCTTTTTGTATATGTACCAACTCGCTTAACTTGCCGTTTTACTGAAATATCATACCTAATTTAGGTTCACTCTCTCTTATGTTTGCCCGATGTGCATCGCATTGTCGGGCGACTTACGCTGGTTTCTTCGGAATTCATCAATGGTGAGGCATATACTTAATTGTGAACTTCTCTTTCTTCGTCCGACGTCTCCGTTTTGCGCTCTGGTTTTCCTACGGACCGCACAAGCCCAATATAACATTCTGCTGCAATAATAATGTTAATTAGCTCTAACCTTTTAGCACTATTTTATTGTCCTGTCATTGAATTGCTTGTTCTCACTCTCTTTCCTCTGTGATATCAATGGTTCAATGCTTGAATAAAACATAGATGCATTTCGGTCAAATAAAGCTCTCTAATACGCAATGCATGCTTTTTTTTTGAAAACCTGGTGGGAAAAATCGAGTCGTGACGAATGTAATTAAGCTTATTTCGCAATCCGACAGCGGGAATGAATAAAAATGGGTACTTTGGCTTCATACTGAATTTATTTCAATAAAAAGCGTCACTTTTTCCAGCAGGTCCGGGGTGCGTTCGAAAAGCACAAGCCTCACAACCCACCACAAACGGGCCAAATGAGGTAGTGCAGAATAGGGCATAACCTCGGGTCTACGCTTGGCCAGCGTCAGGACGCTTTCACCCGTCGTTTGCCGGCTCCTTAATAAAATATACATACATACATTTACAAATTATGAAACGCACTTTTTTCGCCATCTGTAATGTAAAATGTCGCTGGAATATGAATCTGATCGCTGATCTCTGTCCAGATACTGATTATGCATGCTGCCCGTTGAAAACACAACGATATCTCTTTTGGAGGTCACGGAGGTCACCGATGTTCTTGAAGCCTCGGTTCTTAATTTTTTTAGAACTAATAACCACCCTACGAATTATTCCGCACCACCTCTCCAACAGGATTTCCTACACACGGTTTTGGCAAAAGCATTTTCTGTTCCGGCAACACAGCGACTGAACCCCAAATGCTTCCGAATTGAAGAACTTGAGAGGGCGGCTTTTTTTGTTTGTTTGTAACACCAAGTTAGTACATCGAAATCTGGCGCATCCATTGCACTGGCGTCTTGTCGAGCATCATGCAAGATGCCTTATCAAATAAGCATCCTCTGCATGAGGTGAGCGGAGGAGAGAAAAAGAGGCTCATCAAGACCTATTTTACGAACCTCTGGCCGTAAATTTTCGCTATTGCTTGCTTATACGTCAGCGACTTATTTGTCTAACAATTTATGGTGCAAAACAAAAACGTAGATTACCGGACACTAAATTTGGTGGTCGCGTGATCAGGTCACATGAATGGCGTGAGGTTGTTGGTTTTTTTTTTTTTTGTGCTTTTTATGAATGATCGTTCCGGCATAAATTGATTACGTTATTATGCCACCTTGTCTAACACTCCAAAATAATTCCCTATACTTTCCTTAGTGTCGGTGACTCTATGCTGCCTTCGTATTCATCTCATAACGAGCCTCCCTTTTTCCTGTATGTATATATGAAAGCTGGAAAGTCGCTCATATGAACCCTCATAGAATATTAAATCTTCATGGTACTTATGATTGGGCACCATCTGAGTATCTTTTGAAACGTTGTAATTGTAAAAGCTGTTGTCGAGCTTAAAATTTGCGAATTTTAAAATAAAATTATGGCCTCACATGCAAGTGCACAGGCTCCCTCCTAGCGACTAACCATTTTATGGCAATCCCTATGAAATATTGATGCGGCATTGTCAGATGTAGCTTTTCAAGCCTTGTGGCTGTACAGGCTTCAGTTAGCAAAAAAGCCCCCGTCAAAACAGAAACAAAAAGACAAGAAGTACCACGAAGAAAGAAAGAATAATAATGAATTTAGAACTAAGCAACAGTTGTGAGAGTTCCCGCTTTTTGCATAGTGTTTGAATACTACCCATACTTAACACCTTCCTAATGATAGCTGTCATTTATATGCTGACGGTTTATTGAAATGCCCCCTCAAGCACTCGTGCCGTGCGGAATTTGTCCGGAAGCTTGCTCTCCCTATTAAGTGTTCTACGACCAGACATTGCAGCCAGGATGTACGCTTTCCCATACACAACATTTAGAATCGTGACAGTTATCATACAATAGCATTTTTTTCTCCAATTCCCCATTTCATTCACAGAACGTAGGCAATATTTTATGCATTTTCTAGCGATTCCGTAACTGCGCGTGAAGCCCTCACCATTGAAACCTCCCGCCTCCCTCTACCCTACCCCTTACCGGAGGGGATGCGGGGAGAAGAGTATACTCGTGCCATGTTCTCTTCCAGCCCAAAACCGACAAGAGTTAACGGAGAAGACCGCTGCATTTGTAAGAATAAAGTCCCTACAGTAGAAGCACATTTTCTAACCATATACATGATTGCCCACTCTAAATGGGCGCCGTGCACCATACATTCAGCTAGTTCCGTTCTAAGCGCAAAGCCGTTATTTGTATCTGGTGGACCTCCTGAGTATGTCGAATTTTTCCACCAGGAAAAGCATCATTTATCGGCGACCAATATCGACTCTTTATTAAGGCCAAAGTCTTTCTAGGCTTATGCTCTGCGGAACTGACGGCAACAAATATTCGCACGAACTGATAGCTAAGCAAAACAATCGTCTCCACTGCGAAGCTAACCACTATTCCACTGATCCCCAGCCATTATTATTATTATTATTATTATTATTATTATTATTATTATTATTATTATTATTATTATTATTATTATTATTATTATTATTATTATTATTATTATTATTATTATTATTATTATTATTGCATGAGAAGACTTCCAAGTGAGAAACCGATCGTAATTATCATTAGCTACAGTGACTCAGGATAATGGTAGGAATGACAATGACGTTAGTGAAAACTGTGCTGGAAAGTGGCTTTCGCCCTTTCCACTGTTAAACCGGACTAAGCGCTGTCCTGTAGTTTAGTTTTTTCCCTCCTGACTTACCCTCGTGAAGCCTATAAGAGGAAAGGAGTGCGTGAGATTTGGATTAAATGGCGGAGTACTATAGGCTCCCGTGATCCACGTAAAAAATAAAAGAAACTGGTAGTGCGCCCTGGTTAACTTGCCGTATTAGCAAGTCGTGACGAAAGTGTATAAATATTCTGTTTTATAGAAGGTTGCGTAACTTATTAGAATGAGAGCGAGAAGATGGCTATACAGTATGAAAGAGCACTGAACACTGAGCACTGAACGCAGGCTCGGCATGCGAACAGAGCCCCCCCCCCCCCTTTCACCCTAGTTCAATACTCTTCCAAACATACTAGAATGAGGGATTATATAAAGATATAAAAGATATAGACCACTTCCAGTTGATGTTATCAGCCCCGCAGCGGCGGCGCAGTTCCCAAAGATGCAGGATCGAATCCCGGCCGAGACTACAGCTATTCAATGCAGGAGAAAAGCATGGCGCCTATGTGCTGTGCGATGTGAGTGCACGTTAAAGAATCGCCAGTGCTCGAAATTTTCGGAACCCTTCATATGGCTTTCCTCATGGCCTGAGTCGTTTGTGACGTATAAACCCCATAAACCAGGATAACTAATGTTATCATCAGCCAAATAAAGTCGAAATAGAAAGAAAACAACTTCTGACGTCTTCCAAATACCTAGTGTTGTGTCAGCTACAACCTCCCTATGAGTCTCCCATAATGAGTTGCCGATCTCATTTCCTGCCGCGCCTTGGTAAGATTATCTCATTTTAGAATCCGCTCTCTCCCGTTCAAGAATTGTTGCTTACTTGTAGTGTATATGTTTTCCCGAGTTTAAAGCGGCCACGTTGAAGGCCCCAACCTGAAGAAATTACGGTGGTAGACCTGACGACGTGAGTATGCTGATGGTTTTTCAAGGCTGCCAGGCATCGAACGGTTGACGCCTATGCCTTCTTATAATGTGTAACGCGGCAACGTTAAAGGCCTCGTTTTCCGGAAAATCCGGCGTCGGCGTTGTCGGCGTCATGAGTCACCAGCGTGTGCCTCTGGCCGCTGGTAGGCTGCAGGTGACAAAGCAGTGCATATGTCGGTGTGACGTCACGAGACCACATGACATAGTAGCTGGAGCTTCCAGCTCAGGCTGCTCCGTGGAGATGCGATGATGGGATGAAAATCGAACCAGGGAACATTGGGTCTCGAGAGATACACGCAGGCACAATACGTGTGGCTTGATTAAAGTGGCATTTATATACGTGTCCATTGGTCTCTCACATAATACTTACGACTGCATGCTGTTGAGAATGTGTTAGATAATATAAGCACAAATTAAGGGATTAGTAATTGAGCGAGTTGCGAAGAACACATGTACAGGGTCATCTACTTCCAACTATAACACGGTCACTGCTTTCAAATCAACACTGCGTCCAACACGGATGCATTTAGAAGCAAATCGATGCAAAGCCAGAGGGACCCGAAGGTGGCGCCTCATGTGGCTGCTACTTAGGTTTACTTCGTGGCCTTATCGGACTAAAGGATGCTTGAAAGCAGAGACAATGTTATACCTAGAAGTGGGCGACCCTGCAAATGTACTCGGACGAGGATTCACAATGGCAGTCGCAGATGGAAGCCATTAACGCTGTAGCGTCCCACTCTTAACTGCCGAGCTAAAGCCTCCCCCTGCACTTACTTTGCACACATATAAGTGCACAAAGGCCATAAGGGCGATAAGATAGCTTACATTTTTATGCACTAATTGACAGAACATCAGACCTTACTTAATTGGGATGGCAGCAGAATAATGCACGAACAAAAGATAAACAAAAACATGGCAAACATTTAAGGTAATCTTAAGGGTATCACGCGATAATGTTAAAGAGGCCCTACGGCCGCATGAGTCCTCATTTTCCTGACACACCGGTAATGCCGGCACCACATTTTCTGCCATGCGTACACCTTAAAGGCTGTCGCTTTAAAATCCCTCCTCCTACTCGCTACGGTGGCGACAGGCAACAAAATATCAGGGCTTAGCTACTACCCCGGCGGTTTACTTCAGAGTGAGTGATATACTACACACTGAACCCGACGATACAGTAGTATCGCGGGGGACGTCATTCTCTTTGACCTCAATCTACCGTCTATCTCTATGCTGCACATAATCGTGGAAAAAGTAGCGGCTCAAATTCGCTAATTCCCAGGCGGCTACCACGAAAAACTTTTTTCTTGGCTTGCTTGTGGAACCATACCCGGGCATAGCAAGAGCTTTTATATTAAACGCCACACAAATTACTCATGCATAGTCATGAGTGACACTGTGCCTGGCAAGCAGCAAACGGCTCCATGCGCGGCCGGCGTCCACGTGTGGTTCCCCTCCCACCGGCACGTGACCGACTGAGAAAGGGCTGCCACTGACAATAGGTACGTTCTCAGGCAGCAGAGCTCACTTCCAAGTGCGTAATTTGAGCGCCGTGGACAGCGCGTTCCGCCCCCTTGAAAGAGAAAAGACAAAGAAGACGAAAAGCACCGGACTCTCGAATACTATGAATTCAGTGGAAGGTGTTGTCAATCGCGTGACGCCAGCTGCGGTCGCCTCGAGGACGACCTCGGGTGAGGCCTCGCCACCACAACGAACGGCAGCCGATGACAGAGGCGTCGCGAGTGGCGGCGATGACAGAACCTCCCCGCAGGTTCTCCAGCGGGACCTGTTCCATGCGCTGGATCGAAAGAAGAGCGCAGCACTGATCGTCTGCCTCGTGATCATGGGCGTCGTGGGGGCCATACTAGTTGTCTACGCCACTCAGCGCACCATTTACAGCCGCATCGAGGAGGTACTATAGCGAACGTGCATAGATAACTTAACAGGCCTCTCCAATCACGATCGTTTACTCTCCGGGTGAACACGCGAATGGGCAAATGCTCTGTGTGAAGTGCAGTTTTGCCCGTCATGACCACGCACCGAAGCTAATGTGCGCATGCTCAGAGTAATCTGAAGATGGTGTTTTATATGGTTAATTCCATCTCGATGCTTTGCTGGATCGGACGTATTGGTTCTCCAAAGAGAGATGCAACGCGCGCCTGTCTTCACCCAGAGTGTACGACCCTGTACAGCTAACTGCCGACGGAACGCACACAGTTGGTAATGGTCCGGGGCAGATTCTTACTCTTACCTAGAAGGAGAGCTGGGGACACTGCACTTCAACCACCATAGGCGCGCTAATAATTATGGGCCGGTGAGCTACTTGCTGCGGGACAGTCGCATTTCGTCGGGAACACAGAGCGGCGTTACTTAAGTGTCTCCTCCTGCTCCTCATTATCATCATCTCGAGGCACGAACGTAAAAAGCGAACGCCTTAGTAGCGAAGGCGCAAAGGCAGACGAACGCAATAAAAGGTTTCTGGCACTACAAAACTTCCTAAAATAATTGAGCAACTCTGTTCAATTTCAAACCCCCCCCCCCCCCTTTTTTTTTTAACCGTGCTGATTAGGGGCGAAATATTGGTATTTGTGCTGCTCAAAACTAAGCAAATATGAGAGAAAGCCATCGCTTATTTTGGACAACTTTTACTAACACGCTTTTTCGCTCGTTGTTTGCAATTGATAGTCGCAATATTGAATGTTGGGACGTTTTTAATTGTAAAACAACGTTTATTTTTGCATTATTTTTGGTCAAAAGTTGTATTTCTCCACACGGTAGCTCACCGCGCCATGATGCTTTGGGCGCCCATGGTGGCTGAAGTGGTAGTCAGGAAGCTCCAAGCAAACTCCCATAGATGGCGGCACTGCTTTCACTTTAGGTATAAGTAAGAAAATCTATGGATCCGGGGAGTTGTGTCATGACCGCTTTCATCGGGGAAGCACGTACGGACAAAAGTTGGTGCCCGGCTCGTAGTCGACTATGTGAGCGGAAGTTGATCAGATTTGTAGTGTCACACTGCCAAGTTTCTTCTTTGGCCAACTTAGCCCGTAATACTCATTTTTGTACATTACGAGAGGCAAGGTGAAACTTACCTTCACAAACTGAACCGTAGTTTAGGCCAAAACGTTTTTATAGAGTGGCTGGCGTTCTTTGTTTGCGTTTTGCGAGTGTAGCGCTGTGCAAAGGCTCAGGCCTAGGTGTCTAAGGAATCTTTTATGGCGAAAACCACATGACGTTGGCATTCGCGCTCTCGCCTCAGAAATGCTGCACTTAGCAATATGGCGGCAAAAACTGGTTTGGCACAGTACCGGAAGAGGTCCTCCCCCGATGACCATCTATGTTTCTTCTGTTTCGTACACGCCTGTCTCCGTGTTTCTTCCCTTTCGTATACCCCTGCTGCGGTCCTACAATTCCCGTTGATCTCCTATCTCTTATCCACGTGTAACTGTCTGCCTCTTTACGCCACCTCGTTCCTCTCCTAGGGCTCACTCCGTCACTCTAAGAGGACGATAGGTATAGAGTAGTCCATTTCAAGAGAGAACATGCAAGCGCGTGGGCGCTCTTTTCTGGACACCTCTGTGCCCAACCGTGCGGCGCGTCAAAGCGAAGCAGCAGGAAATGCGAGGCGGCACTGCCAGGTTCATATGCGCCTGCGCCAAGTTCTTTTTGGATGTTCGACTGTGTCTGACGCAATAGCCTCCGAAGGGCACTACCACTGTCTCGCGTGTTCACCCTAAGAGTGCCTGACCCTCTATCTGGGCCCCTCATTGCATACCCCACCAAGTTCATGTTGTAGCTGCAGATATAGGAACGAGGTCGAACTCACCAACAGGCCATGAATGCCGACGACCACCGTGCATAGAGGTCACACTGTAATTCTCATCTCCTCGGCATATGGCAGCACCGGCGCGTGCGGCAGTACATCCGCGAGGTGCTGGGCGAGCCGGGCGAAGGCCGGTACCCGGGTGCACCCATCCCGCGGGCGCCGTTCATCTTCTCCTGTCAGACGGACCAATGCACTAAGGAAGGCAAACACCTACGTCGAAACGTGGCCTGGAGCCTGGACCCATGCAGGTATGTACTGCGGCTTAGCATTTGGAGATGTGTAGATGACAACGATCATTTATTTCATGTTGAGGTGCCCAGTTCGTTTTTTTTTTTCTACGGGAAATCTGAAAATATTTTGCCCTTTCTAGCACGCCTAACTATGTTATTGTAAACAACACGTGTGCATCCTGCATCATGTAGTGTTCCCACACTTAACGCTCCTGTAACGCGTCAGTAAGGCCATCCAAAGAGGAGAGACGGGTGGATTTGCTCCAAATATAACGCCTTCGCCTTCACTTGATTGAGCTGCTATGGAAGGCCATAAGTCTATCGCGGCTGTTTTCTCCCACGCTAACAAGCCCTGGGAGACACTGAAAGAAAAAACCTCTCCGTTAGAGCATCCTACGGCCTTAGACGACACACTTTTGCATTGTCAACTCCATGCAGCCACCATTCGTCGGATTTTTAGCCGTACATGGATCACTGGTCTTATAAGAATCACTCGTCCTGACGAGCAGACACATCAGCTCGTTATTTCTCAGCAGCCCCTACAGCCTATGACATAACACAGTGAAGCACGACGACATACGTGGGTCGCTTGTTTCTCTGCGATCCGTCCTTGTGTGCTACTATAATGATGGCGCACTGCAAATTGGCCTGACATCTCATCTTATTCACATAAGCTAATCCGCAAGGTATCTCCACGGGAGCCAATGAATCCATTCTCAAGCTGATTGATGATGCACAAGGGAGTGTGGTCATAAAGACCATCAAGCTGCACTACACACGTGCACAACCTCAACCAGCCAACATTGCGTACTCTGTGGCATCCGTCCCTCGCGATCTCATAGACTCACGTATACCGGAGAATTCACTTCACTCCTAAACCGTGCTAGGCTGTACCTATAGCAACTTGTGCAGCAGTACCACTCTACTAACTGGCCCTTCCTTCTGCACCTACATGCATGGAACAGCTACTCTTGTCTTTCCCCGTCGCTCTCATCTCAACTATCCTAGCCTTCTCCTCCCATCTAGGTCACGTGGCTGGCGCTCCCAACGCAGAAATGAGGAGAGCCGCGGTACGGCTTGCCATCGGAACCGTAAGCGTCTAAATTAAGGCAGTTAAAAAACGTGTTTTCTTTCTCGTCTTCCTCTCCTTTACCTTGCTTCAATCCCGCGCACCTCTCCCATGGAACGCTCTAGATAACCTACCTTCATACATGTGGACGAAAGTATGGCTATGTTTTCCTTTTTTCCGTCTTTCTTTCGCTGCCTTTTTCGCAGCTTCTATCATAACTCGGTTGAACTGTCCACCAAAACGTAAGACAGAGCTTGTATATTTCATAGAAAACTGCATTCCATCATCCTCGCTAGGCGGTGACGTAATTACATGAATGCTGCAGTACATGGGCATGCATACTCTACGCTTATAATGCGCTTCGTTGCTGTTGAGCTGTTCGCCTGAGCTGTCTGAGGTGACCCTTTTCAGTGCATCCAAATAGATCAATAAGCAGAATCGAAAACTCTCCCGTTTTTGTCGTGCACGCCACCAATATAGTGGCCCCCAATATAGTGGCCCCCTCGACGTCGTTATATACGGAAGTCACGTGTTGCTTTGCCTCGTAAACGCGTGCTGAAAATTTTGGCCCTCGACTGCGCAGCTACTATACATAAAGGTGTTGCGGAACCACTACAAGGCAAGCCTGTTGGGATTGTTCCGCTTCCAGTTGCCAGTGCATTCGTATAGTTTATCCCGAATTGCGCGATGCACCTCGTCCAGAGAGCATGCAAATCGTCGACCATCAGCAGCCCAATGTTGATTGACTTCTGATGCGTGTCCTCGGTCCTATCAATCCTTGATGCAGGGACTTTCATGAGTATGCGTGCAGCGGTGACGCAAGGCGACCTTCGCTCAGGGAGGACGCACTCCGACACTTCCTGGTCGAGGTGCGCTCGGTTTTGGGCAAGTGGGGACAGTTCCAGTGGGCACGGAGGCCACCAATGCACAACAAAGTGAGTTGCTTGTTTATCGCACTGGACAGCGCGCATTCGTTTTAGAAAGGGATAACAGAAGTCGCTGTTTGTTTCTACTCGGAAGCCATTCCGGTACAGTGAACTAGAATAATTCAGGGGTGTCTGCAGTGCGTAGGGGCATGATGCTTTCCGATGTACTCACAAGCGCAGGTGGGGGTACTAAACAAGCAATTATATGGCTTTGAAATGTACCCCCCCCCCCCCCCCCGGATGCCTTATACGGGCGTGGCATGTCCGTGCTTTAGTTTTCTTTCTGTCTCATTCTCCTTCACCCCGCCGGGGTGGTGCAGTGGTTACGGCGCTCGACTACTGTTCCCAAGGACGCGGGATCGAATCCCGGCCTCGGCGGCAGCTTTTCGATGGAGGCGAAAAGCAAGGCGCCCGTGTGCTGTGCGATGTCAGTGCACGTTAAAGAACCCCAGGTGGTCGAAATTTCCGGAGTCCTCCACTACGGCGTCTCTCATAGCCTGAGTTGCCTTGGGACGTTAAACCCCACAAACCAAACCAAACCAAACCATTCTCCTTCGTCCCTTTAAACTTCCGCTCACCGCGGGATGCTGGACGCCTGCATTATAGAGATGCAGTTATGACGCCTTTCCTCCCTTGCCCGCTTAACAGTCATCCTGGAAACCTGGCAGGACTTCGTAATACCTGCATGCATAATGCGCTCTCTATCTAGCTATACCTGCTCAGGATAGCTTTGATGTCACAGTTGGCCGGTAATTTCTTTTTTCTTCAGTGAATGGGTATATATATACGCCGATTATTACTATTATCTTCTTGCCTTTCTTTGACATCTTCCGTTTATGCTATGTACCACGTGTGACACGAGTCTCAGATTGTGAACGATTTCTATAGCCGACCACTGTCAAAATAAGACGGTGCACTTCCTTTAGGTTAGGCAGTTTACGTTAGGTAGCGAAGCACTGGAAGTAGTAGGCGAATATGTCTGCTTAAGACAGGAGGAACCGCAGATCCGGATCATGAAAAGGAAATAACAAGAAGAATAAGATTGGGATGGAACGCATTTGGCAAGCACTCGCAGATTATGACTAGCAGCTTACCGGTATCGCTAAAGAGGAAAGTATATAACAGTTGCATCTTACCTGTACTCACCTATGGCGCTGAAACGTGGAGGCTAACCAAGAGAGTTCTACTTAAGTTGGGGACAACCCAGAGGGCTATGGAACGAAAAATGATAGGGGTAACATTAGGAAGCGTGCAGAGTGGGTCAGAGATATAACTCTAGTTACCGACATTCTAGTGGAAATTAAGAAGAAGAAATGGACATGGGCAGGACATGTAGTGCGAAAAGAGGATAACCGATGGTCGCTTAGGGTAACAAACTGGATTCCAAGGGAAGGAAAGCGTAGCAGAGGGCGGCAGAAAGTTAGGTGGGCGGATGAGGTTAAGAAGTTCGCAGGGGCCAAGTGGATGCAGCTAGCACAGAACCGGATTAATTGGAGAAATATGGGAGAGCCCTTCGCTACAGTGAACTAGAATATTCTAGTTCACTGTGCCATCGCCCTGCAGTGGGTATAGTCAGGCTGGTGATGATGATGATGACTGTACACAGCCATTTAAAGTTCCTCTTAGCCGGCTATAAAATGGTCATCCGAGTGACAATGCCTTGAATTTCTT